>NW_027208301.1:919333-1224945 GCF_964237555.1 Oryctolagus cuniculus
AGTGCCGGCTGGCCAGCCTCCTAGAGCCAGGGCTGGCTGCAGCAGGCTCCGCGGGCGGGCGGGCGAAGGGCGAAGGGCGAAGGGCAGACGGAAGCCCAAGGGGGCCCGCCCGCCCGCTCCGCTGTGAAGCGCGCCCGCCCTGGAGGCCAGGACCCCAGGGGGCAGAAGTGGGTCTGGCTTTGCATTGCCCGACCAGCGGGAGGGAGCCAGCCAGGGGCAGCCAGTTGCATCCTCCCGGGAACTGCCAGCGGAGGCTTTTGGGGAGCGCGCTGCCAACTCTTGGCTTGGCCGGGGGAGACCTGCCGTCTCTGTGGCTCCAGCCGGCCAGCAGGCTGCAGGGTCGGGCGCAGGGGCCGTGGGGCTCTGGAGCTTGCTGCCTTGCCCGTGGGCAGGGCCTCCACGGGCCAGCCAGGTGGCACAGGGTTCCTGGGGCTGCGCCTCGTCCCGGCCCGGCCCGGCCCAAGGGAGGTGGGGGGAACCTCGGAGGCGCCCAGGAACGCAAGAGGGCCCAGACTGCGGCCCTGCCGGCCCTCGGAGAGGGCCCACGCGTGTCTGCTCGGGCTCAGGAGGCCACGGTGGGACAGCCAGTACCCCAGCACCGAGCTCATCTCGCGTGGACCACCCAGTGCGCGTCAGGAGTAGGTGTGTCCCAGCAGGAGCCCCTAGGAACAGCCCTGCCCTACCAGCTCTTAGCACAGGGAGTCCTGGTCTGCACATGCATGAGCCAGAGAGCCAGAGAGCCAGAGGAGGACGCTGCCGTGGGCTCTAACTGTCCTCAGAGAATGTTGGTATGACCCGGGGATCCAAGGGAGGTGGGGGGAACCTCGGAGGCGCCCAGGAACGCAGGAGGGCCCAGACTGCGGCCCTGCCGGCCCTCGGAGAGGGCCCACGCGTGTCTGCTCGGGCTCAGGAGGCCACGGTGGGACAGCCAGTACCCCAGCACCGAGCTCATCTCGCGTGGACCACCCAGTGCGCGTCAGGAGTAGGTGTGTCCCAGCAGGAGCCCCTAGGAACAGCCCTGCCCTACCAGCTCTTAGCACAGGGAGTCCTGGTCTGCACATGCATGAGCCAGGGAGCCAGAGAGCCAGAGGAGGACGCTGCCGTGGGCTCTAACTGTCCTCAGAGAATGTTGGTATGACCCGGGGATCCAAGGGAGGTGGGGGGAACCTCGGAGGCGCCCAGGAACGCAGGAGGGCCCAGACTGCGGCCCTGCCGGCCCTCGGAGAGGGCCCACGCGTGTCTGCTCGGGCTCAGGAGGCCACGGTGGGACAGCCAGTACCCCAGCACCGAGCTCATCTCGCGTGGACCACCCAGTGGGCGTCAGGAGTAGGTGTGTCCCAGCAGCAGCCGCCCCCCACCCCGGGAACGGCCCCTCCCTAGACAAGCCTTTCCTGTGAGGAGTCCTGGACTGCGCACGCGCGAGCCGGCGAGCCCGCCAGCCAGAGGGAGATGAGGCCTGGGGCTCCTCTTGCCTCAGAGAATGCTTGTGCGGCCTGGGGGCGCCCGCAGGTGTGCTCCGAGGCCTGCCGCGGCCTCTAGCTAGCACCTGGGGCCAGTTGGCAGTGCCGGCTGGCCAGCCTCCTAGAGCCAGGGCTGGCTGCAGCAGGCTCCGCGGGCGGGCGGTCGGGCGGGCGAAGGGCGAAGGGCAGACGGAAGCCCAAGGGGGCCCGCCCGCCCGCTCCGCTGCGAAGCGCGCCCGCCCTGGAGGCCAGGACCCCAGGGGGCAGAAGTGGGTCTGGCTTTGCATTGCCCGACCAGCGGGAGGGAGCCAGCCAGGGGCAGCCAGTTGCATCCTCCCGGGAACTGCCAGCGGAGGCTTTTGGGGAGCGCGCTGCCAACTCTTGGCTTGGCCGGGGGAGACCTGCCGTCTCTGTGGCTCCAGCCGGCCAGCAGGCTGCAGGGTCGGGCGCAGGGGCCGTGGGGCTCTGGAGCTTGCTGCCTTGCCCGTGGGCAGGGCCTCCACGGGCCAGCCAGGTGGCACAGGGTTCCTGGGGCTGCGCCTCCTCCCGGCCCGGCCCGGCCCAAGGGAGGTGGGGGGAACCTCGGAGGCGCCCAGGAACGCAGGAGGGCCCAGACTGCGGCCCTGCCGGCCCTCGGAGAGGGCCCACGCGTGTCTGCTCGGGCTCAGGAGGCCACGGTGGGACAGCCAGTACCCCAGCACCGAGCTCATCTCGCGTGGACCACCCAGTGCGCGTCAGGAGTAGGTGTGTCCCAGCAGGAGCCCCTAGGAACAGCCCTGCCCTACCAGCTCTTAGCACAGGGAGTCCTGGTCTGCACATGCATGAGCCAGAGAGCCAGAGAGCCAGAGGAGGACGCTGCCGTGGGCTCTAACTGTCCTCAGAGAATGTTGGTATGACCCGGGGATCCAAGGGAGGTGGGGGGAACCTCGGAGGCGCCCAGGAACGCAGGAGGGCCCAGACTGCGGCCCTGCCGGCCCTCGGAGAGGGCCCACGCGTGTCTGCTCGGGCTCAGGAGGCCACGGTGGGACAGCCAGTACCCCAGCACCGAGCTCATCTCGCGTGGACCACCCAGTGGGCGTCAGGAGTAGGTGTGTCCCAGCAGCAGCCGCCCCCCACCCCGGGAACGGCCCCTCCCTAGACAAGCCTTTCCTGTGAGGAGTCCTGGACTGCGCACGCGCGAGCCGGCGAGCCCGCCAGCCAGAGGGAGATGAGGCCTGGGGCTCCTCTTGCCTCAGAGAATGCTTGTGCGGCCTGGGGGCGCCCGCAGGTGTGCTCCGAGGCCTGCCGCGGCCTCTAGCTAGCACCTGGGGCCAGTTGGCAGTGCCGGCTGGCCAGCCTCCTAGAGCCAGGGCTGGCTGCAGCAGGCTCCGCGGGCGGGCGGGCGAAGGGCGAAGGGCGAAGGGCAGACGGAAGCCCAAGGGGGCCCGCCCGCCCGCTCCGCTGCGAAGCGCGCCCGCCCTGGAGGCCAGGACCCCAGGGGGCAGAAGTGGGTCTGGCTTTGCATTGCCCGACCAGCGGGAGGGAGCCAGCCAGGGGCAGCCAGTTGCATCCTCCCGGGAACTGCCAGCGGAGGCTTTTGGGGAGCGCGCTGCCAACTCTTGGCTTGGCCGGGGGAGACCTGCCGTCTCTGTGGCTCCAGCCGGCCAGCAGGCTGCAGGGTCGGGCGCAGGGGCCGTGGGGCTCTGGAGCTTGCTGCCTTGCCCGTGGGCAGGGCCTCCACGGGCCAGCCAGGTGGCACAGGGTTCCTGGGGCTGCGCCTCCTCCCGGCCCGGCCCGGCCCAAGGGAGGTGGGGGGAACCTCGGAGGCGCCCAGGAACGCAAGAGGGCCCAGACTGCGGCCCTGCCGGCCCTCGGAGAGGGCCCACGCGTGTCTGCTCGGGCTCAGGAGGCCACGGTGGGACAGCCAGTACCCCAGCACCGAGCTCATCTCGCGTGGACCACCCAGTGCGCGTCAGGAGTAGGTGTGTCCCAGCAGGAGCCCCTAGGAACAGCCCTGCCCTACCAGCTCTTAGCACAGGGAGTCCTGGTCTGCACATGCATGAGCCAGGGAGCCAGAGAGCCAGAGGAGGACGCTGCCGTGGGCTCTAACTGTCCTCAGAGAATGTTGGTATGACCCGGGGATCCAAGGGAGGTGGGGGGAACCTCGGAGGCGCCCAGGAACGCAGGAGGGCCCAGACTGCGGCCCTGCCGGCCCTCGGAGAGGGCCCACGCGTGTCTGCTCGGGCTCAGGAGGCCACGGTGGGACAGCCAGTACCCCAGCACCGAGCTCATCTCGCGTGGACCACCCAGTGGGCGTCAGGAGTAGGTGTGTCCCAGCAGCAGCCGCCCCCCACCCCGGGAACGGCCCCTCCCTAGACAAGCCTTTCCTGTGAGGAGTCCTGGACTGCGCACGCGCGAGCCGGCGAGCCCGCCAGCCAGAGGGAGATGAGGCCTGGGGCTCCTCTTGCCTCAGAGAATGCTTGTGCGGCCTGGGGGCGCCCGCAGGTGTGCTCCGAGGCCTGCCGCGGCCTCTAGCTAGCACCTGGGGCCAGTTGGCAGTGCCGGCTGGCCAGCCTCCTAGAGCCAGGGCTGGCTGCAGCAGGCTCCGCGGGCGGGCGGGCGAAGGGCGAAGGGCGAAGGGCAGACGGAAGCCCAAGGGGGCCCGCCCGCCCGCTCCGCTGTGAAGCGCGCCCGCCCTGGAGGCCAGGACCCCAGGGGGCAGAAGTGGGTCTGGCTTTGCATTGCCCGACCAGCGGGAGGGAGCCAGCCAGGGGCAGCCAGTTGCATCCTCCCGGGAACTGCCAGCGGAGGCTTTTGGGGAGCGCGCTGCCAACTCTTGGCTTGGCCGGGGGAGACCTGCCGTCTCTGTGGCTCCAGCCGGCCAGCAGGCTGCAGGGTCGGGCGCAGGGGCCGTGGGGCTCTGGAGCTTGCTGCCTTGCCCGTGGGCAGGGCCTCCACGGGCCAGCCAGGTGGCACAGGGTTCCTGGGGCTGCGCCTCCTCCCGGCCCGGCCCGGCCCAAGGGAGGTGGGGGGAACCTCGGAGGCGCCCAGGAACGCAAGAGGGCCCAGACTGCGGCCCTGCCGGCCCTCGGAGAGGGCCCACGCGTGTCTGCTCGGGCTCAGGAGGCCACGGTGGGACAGCCAGTACCCCAGCACCGAGCTCATCTCGCGTGGACCACCCAGTGCGCGTCAGGAGTAGGTGTGTCCCAGCAGGAGCCCCTAGGAACAGCCCTGCCCTACCAGCTCTTAGCACAGGGAGTCCTGGTCTGCACATGCATGAGCCAGAGAGCCAGAGAGCCAGAGGAGGACGCTGCCGTGGGCTCTAACTGTCCTCAGAGAATGTTGGTATGACCCGGGGATCCAAGGGAGGTGGGGGGAACCTCGGAGGCGCCCAGGAACGCAGGAGGGCCCAGACTGCGGCCCTGCCGGCCCTCGGAGAGGGCCCACGCGTGTCTGCTCGGGCTCAGGAGGCCACGGTGGGACAGCCAGTACCCCAGCACCGAGCTCATCTCGCGTGGACCACCCAGTGGGCGTCAGGAGTAGGTGTGTCCCAGCAGCAGCCGCCCCCCACCCCGGGAACGGCCCCTCCCTAGACAAGCCTTTCCTGTGAGGAGTCCTGGACTGCGCACGCGCGAGCCGGCGAGCCCGCCAGCCAGAGGGAGATGAGGCCTGGGGCTCCTCTTGCCTCAGAGAATGCTTGTGCGGCCTGGGGGCGCCCGCAGGTGTGCTCCGAGGCCTGCCGCGGCCTCTAGCTAGCACCTGGGGCCAGTTGGCAGTGCCGGCTGGCCAGCCTCCTAGAGCCAGGGCTGGCTGCAGCAGGCTCCGCGGGCGGGCGGTCGGGCGGGCGAAGGGCGAAGGGCAGACGGAAGCCCAAGGGGGCCCGCCCGCCCGCTCCGCTGCGAAGCGCGCCCGCCCTGGAGGCCAGGACCCCAGGGGGCAGAAGTGGGTCTGGCTTTGCATTGCCCGACCAGCGGGAGGGAGCCAGCCAGGGGCAGCCAGTTGCATCCTCCCGGGAACTGCCAGCGGAGGCTTTTGGGGAGCGCGCTGCCAACTCTTGGCTTGGCCGGGGGAGACCTGCCGTCTCTGTGGCTCCAGCCGGCCAGCAGGCTGCAGGGTCGGGCGCAGGGGCCGTGGGGCTCTGGAGCTTGCTGCCTTGCCCGTGGGCAGGGCCTCCACGGGCCAGCCAGGTGGCACAGGGTTCCTGGGGCTGCGCCTCCTCCCGGCCCGGCCCGGCCCAAGGGAGGTGGGGGGAACCTCGGAGGCGCCCAGGAACGCAAGAGGGCCCAGACTGCGGCCCTGCCGGCCCTCGGAGAGGGCCCACGCGTGTCTGCTCGGGCTCAGGAGGCCACGGTGGGACAGCCAGTACCCCAGCACCGAGCTCATCTCGCGTGGACCACCCAGTGCGCGTCAGGAGTAGGTGTGTCCCAGCAGGAGCCCCTAGGAACAGCCCTGCCCTACCAGCTCTTAGCACAGGGAGTCCTGGTCTGCACATGCATGAGCCAGAGAGCCAGAGAGCCAGAGGAGGACGCTGCCGTGGGCTCTAACTGTCCTCAGAGAATGTTGGTATGACCCGGGGATCCAAGGGAGGTGGGGGGAACCTCGGAGGCGCCCAGGAACGCAGGAGGGCCCAGACTGCGGCCCTGCCGGCCCTCGGAGAGGGCCCACGCGTGTCTGCTCGGGCTCAGGAGGCCACGGTGGGACAGCCAGTACCCCAGCACCGAGCTCATCTCGCGTGGACCACCCAGTGCGCGTCAGGAGTAGGTGTGTCCCAGCAGGAGCCCCTAGGAACAGCCCTGCCCTACCAGCTCTTAGCACAGGGAGTCCTGGTCTGCACATGCATGAGCCAGGGAGCCAGAGAGCCAGAGGAGGACGCTGCCGTGGGCTCTAACTGTCCTCAGAGAATGTTGGTATGACCCGGGGATCCAAGGGAGGTGGGGGGAACCTCGGAGGCGCCCAGGAACGCAGGAGGGCCCAGACTGCGGCCCTGCCGGCCCTCGGAGAGGGCCCACGCGTGTCTGCTCGGGCTCAGGAGGCCACGGTGGGACAGCCAGTACCCCAGCACCGAGCTCATCTCGCGTGGACCACCCAGTGGGCGTCAGGAGTAGGTGTGTCCCAGCAGCAGCCGCCCCCCACCCCGGGAACGGCCCCTCCCTAGACAAGCCTTTCCTGTGAGGAGTCCTGGACTGCGCACGCGCGAGCCGGCGAGCCCGCCAGCCAGAGGGAGATGAGGCCTGGGGCTCCTCTTGCCTCAGAGAATGCTTGTGCGGCCTGGGGGCGCCCGCAGGTGTGCTCCGAGGCCTGCCGCGGCCTCTAGCTAGCACCTGGGGCCAGTTGGCAGTGCCGGCTGGCCAGCCTCCTAGAGCCAGGGCTGGCTGCAGCAGGCTCCGCGGGCGGGCGGGCGAAGGGCGAAGGGCGAAGGGCAGACGGAAGCCCAAGGGGGCCCGCCCGCCCGCTCCGCTGTGAAGCGCGCCCGCCCTGGAGGCCAGGACCCCAGGGGGCAGAAGTGGGTCTGGCTTTGCATTGCCCGACCAGCGGGAGGGAGCCAGCCAGGGGCAGCCAGTTGCATCCTCCCGGGAACTGCCAGCGGAGGCTTTTGGGGAGCGCGCTGCCAACTCTTGGCTTGGCCGGGGGAGACCTGCCGTCTCTGTGGCTCCAGCCGGCCAGCAGGCTGCAGGGTCGGGCGCAGGGGCCGTGGGGCTCTGGAGCTTGCTGCCTTGCCCGTGGGCAGGGCCTCCACGGGCCAGCCAGGTGGCACAGGGTTCCTGGGGCTGCGCCTCGTCCCGGCCCGGCCCGGCCCAAGGGAGGTGGGGGGAACCTCGGAGGCGCCCAGGAACGCAAGAGGGCCCAGACTGCGGCCCTGCCGGCCCTCGGAGAGGGCCCACGCGTGTCTGCTCGGGCTCAGGAGGCCACGGTGGGACAGCCAGTACCCCAGCACCGAGCTCATCTCGCGTGGACCACCCAGTGCGCGTCAGGAGTAGGTGTGTCCCAGCAGGAGCCCCTAGGAACAGCCCTGCCCTACCAGCTCTTAGCACAGGGAGTCCTGGTCTGCACATGCATGAGCCAGAGAGCCAGAGAGCCAGAGGAGGACGCTGCCGTGGGCTCTAACTGTCCTCAGAGAATGTTGGTATGACCCGGGGATCCAAGGGAGGTGGGGGGAACCTCGGAGGCGCCCAGGAACGCAGGAGGGCCCAGACTGCGGCCCTGCCGGCCCTCGGAGAGGGCCCACGCGTGTCTGCTCGGGCTCAGGAGGCCACGGTGGGACAGCCAGTACCCCAGCACCGAGCTCATCTCGCGTGGACCACCCAGTGCGCGTCAGGAGTAGGTGTGTCCCAGCAGGAGCCCCTAGGAACAGCCCTGCCCTACCAGCTCTTAGCACAGGGAGTCCTGGTCTGCACATGCATGAGCCAGGGAGCCAGAGAGCCAGAGGAGGACGCTGCCGTGGGCTCTAACTGTCCTCAGAGAATGTTGGTATGACCCGGGGATCCAAGGGAGGTGGGGGGAACCTCGGAGGCGCCCAGGAACGCAGGAGGGCCCAGACTGCGGCCCTGCCGGCCCTCGGAGAGGGCCCACGCGTGTCTGCTCGGGCTCAGGAGGCCACGGTGGGACAGCCAGTACCCCAGCACCGAGCTCATCTCGCGTGGACCACCCAGTGGGCGTCAGGAGTAGGTGTGTCCCAGCAGCAGCCGCCCCCCACCCCGGGAACGGCCCCTCCCTAGACAAGCCTTTCCTGTGAGGAGTCCTGGACTGCGCACGCGCGAGCCGGCGAGCCCGCCAGCCAGAGGGAGATGAGGCCTGGGGCTCCTCTTGCCTCAGAGAATGCTTGTGCGGCCTGGGGGCGCCCGCAGGTGTGCTCCGAGGCCTGCCGCGGCCTCTAGCTAGCACCTGGGGCCAGTTGGCAGTGCCGGCTGGCCAGCCTCCTAGAGCCAGGGCTGGCTGCAGCAGGCTCCGCGGGCGGGCGGTCGGGCGGGCGAAGGGCGAAGGGCAGACGGAAGCCCAAGGGGGCCCGCCCGCCCGCTCCGCTGCGAAGCGCGCCCGCCCTGGAGGCCAGGACCCCAGGGGGCAGAAGTGGGTCTGGCTTTGCATTGCCCGACCAGCGGGAGGGAGCCAGCCAGGGGCAGCCAGTTGCATCCTCCCGGGAACTGCCAGCGGAGGCTTTTGGGGAGCGCGCTGCCAACTCTTGGCTTGGCCGGGGGAGACCTGCCGTCTCTGTGGCTCCAGCCGGCCAGCAGGCTGCAGGGTCGGGCGCAGGGGCCGTGGGGCTCTGGAGCTTGCTGCCTTGCCCGTGGGCAGGGCCTCCACGGGCCAGCCAGGTGGCACAGGGTTCCTGGGGCTGCGCCTCCTCCCGGCCCGGCCCGGCCCAAGGGAGGTGGGGGGAACCTCGGAGGCGCCCAGGAACGCAGGAGGGCCCAGACTGCGGCCCTGCCGGCCCTCGGAGAGGGCCCACGCGTGTCTGCTCGGGCTCAGGAGGCCACGGTGGGACAGCCAGTACCCCAGCACCGAGCTCATCTCGCGTGGACCACCCAGTGCGCGTCAGGAGTAGGTGTGTCCCAGCAGGAGCCCCTAGGAACAGCCCTGCCCTACCAGCTCTTAGCACAGGGAGTCCTGGTCTGCACATGCATGAGCCAGAGAGCCAGAGAGCCAGAGGAGGACGCTGCCGTGGGCTCTAACTGTCCTCAGAGAATGTTGGTATGACCCGGGGATCCAAGGGAGGTGGGGGGAACCTCGGAGGCGCCCAGGAACGCAGGAGGGCCCAGACTGCGGCCCTGCCGGCCCTCGGAGAGGGCCCACGCGTGTCTGCTCGGGCTCAGGAGGCCACGGTGGGACAGCCAGTACCCCAGCACCGAGCTCATCTCGCGTGGACCACCCAGTGGGCGTCAGGAGTAGGTGTGTCCCAGCAGCAGCCGCCCCCCACCCCGGGAACGGCCCCTCCCTAGACAAGCCTTTCCTGTGAGGAGTCCTGGACTGCGCACGCGCGAGCCGGCGAGCCCGCCAGCCAGAGGGAGATGAGGCCTGGGGCTCCTCTTGCCTCAGAGAATGCTTGTGCGGCCTGGGGGCGCCCGCAGGTGTGCTCCGAGGCCTGCCGCGGCCTCTAGCTAGCACCTGGGGCCAGTTGGCAGTGCCGGCTGGCCAGCCTCCTAGAGCCAGGGCTGGCTGCAGCAGGCTCCGCGGGCGGGCGGGCGAAGGGCGAAGGGCGAAGGGCAGACGGAAGCCCAAGGGGGCCCGCCCGCCCGCTCCGCTGCGAAGCGCGCCCGCCCTGGAGGCCAGGACCCCAGGGGGCAGAAGTGGGTCTGGCTTTGCATTGCCCGACCAGCGGGAGGGAGCCAGCCAGGGGCAGCCAGTTGCATCCTCCCGGGAACTGCCAGCGGAGGCTTTTGGGGAGCGCGCTGCCAACTCTTGGCTTGGCCGGGGGAGACCTGCCGTCTCTGTGGCTCCAGCCGGCCAGCAGGCTGCAGGGTCGGGCGCAGGGGCCGTGGGGCTCTGGAGCTTGCTGCCTTGCCCGTGGGCAGGGCCTCCACGGGCCAGCCAGGTGGCACAGGGTTCCTGGGGCTGCGCCTCCTCCCGGCCCGGCCCGGCCCAAGGGAGGTGGGGGGAACCTCGGAGGCGCCCAGGAACGCAAGAGGGCCCAGACTGCGGCCCTGCCGGCCCTCGGAGAGGGCCCACGCGTGTCTGCTCGGGCTCAGGAGGCCACGGTGGGACAGCCAGTACCCCAGCACCGAGCTCATCTCGCGTGGACCACCCAGTGCGCGTCAGGAGTAGGTGTGTCCCAGCAGGAGCCCCTAGGAACAGCCCTGCCCTACCAGCTCTTAGCACAGGGAGTCCTGGTCTGCACATGCATGAGCCAGAGAGCCAGAGAGCCAGAGGAGGACGCTGCCGTGGGCTCTAACTGTCCTCAGAGAATGTTGGTATGACCCGGGGATCCAAGGGAGGTGGGGGGAACCTCGGAGGCGCCCAGGAACGCAGGAGGGCCCAGACTGCGGCCCTGCCGGCCCTCGGAGAGGGCCCACGCGTGTCTGCTCGGGCTCAGGAGGCCACGGTGGGACAGCCAGTACCCCAGCACCGAGCTCATCTCGCGTGGACCACCCAGTGCGCGTCAGGAGTAGGTGTGTCCCAGCAGGAGCCCCTAGGAACAGCCCTGCCCTACCAGCTCTTAGCACAGGGAGTCCTGGTCTGCACATGCATGAGCCAGAGAGCCAGAGAGCCAGAGGAGGACGCTGCCGTGGGCTCTAACTGTCCTCAGAGAATGTTGGTATGACCCGGGGATCCAAGGGAGGTGGGGGGAACCTCGGAGGCGCCCAGGAACGCAGGAGGGCCCAGACTGCGGCCCTGCCGGCCCTCGGAGAGGGCCCACGCGTGTCTGCTCGGGCTCAGGAGGCCACGGTGGGACAGCCAGTACCCCAGCACCGAGCTCATCTCGCGTGGACCACCCAGTGGGCGTCAGGAGTAGGTGTGTCCCAGCAGCAGCCGCCCCCCACCCCGGGAACGGCCCCTCCCTAGACAAGCCTTTCCTGTGAGGAGTCCTGGACTGCGCACGCGCGAGCCGGCGAGCCCGCCAGCCAGAGGGAGATGAGGCCTGGGGCTCCTCTTGCCTCAGAGAATGCTTGTGCGGCCTGGGGGCGCCCGCAGGTGTGCTCCGAGGCCTGCCGCGGCCTCTAGCTAGCACCTGGGGCCAGTTGGCAGTGCCGGCTGGCCAGCCTCCTAGAGCCAGGGCTGGCTGCAGCAGGCTCCGCGGGCAGGCGGGCGGGCGGGCGAAGGGCGAAGGGCAGACGGAAGCCCAAGGGGGCCCGCCCGCCCGCTCCGCTGCGAAGCGCGCCCGCCCTGGAGGCCAGGACCCCAGGGGGCAGAAGTGGGTCTGGCTTTGCATTGCCCGACCAGCGGGAGGGAGCCAGCCAGGGGCAGCCAGTTGCATCCTCCCGGGAACTGCCAGCGGAGGCTTTTGGGGAGCGCGCTGCCAACTCTTGGCTTGGCCGGGGGAGACCTGCCGTCTCTGTGGCTCCAGCCGGCCAGCAGGCTGCAGGGTCGGGCGCAGCGGCCGTGGGGCTCTGGAGCTTGCTGCCCTGCCCGTGGGCGGAGCCTCCACGGGCCAGCCAGGTGGCACAGGGTTCCTGGGGCTGCGCCTCCTCCCGGCCCGGCCCAGCCCAAGGGAGGTGGGGGGAACCTCGGAGGCGCCCAGGAACGCAGGAGGGCCCAGACTGCGGCCCTGCCGGCCCTCGGAGAGGGCCCACGCGTGTCTGCTCGGGCTCAGGAGGCCACGGTGGGACAGCCAGTACCCCAGCACCGAGCTCATCTCGCGTGGACCACCCAGTGGGCGTCAGGAGTAGGTGTGTCCCAGCAGGAGCCCCTAGGAACAGCCCTGCCCTACCAGCTCTTAGCACAGGGAGTCCTGGTCTGCACATGCATGAGCCAGGGAGCCAGAGAGCCAGAGGAGGACGCTGCCGTGGGCTCTAACTGTCCTCAGAGAATGTTGGTATGACCCGGGGATCCAAGGGAGGTGGGGGGAACCTCGGAGGCGCCCAGGAACGCAGGAGGGCCCAGACTGCGGCCCTGCCGGCCCTCGGAGAGGGCCCACGCGTGTCTGCTCGGGCTCAGGAGGCCACGGTGGGACAGCCAGTACCCCAGCACCGAGCTCATCTCGCGTGGACCACCCAGTGCGCGTCAGGAGTAGGTGTGTCCCAGCAGGAGCCCCTAGGAACAGCCCTGCCCTACCAGCTCTTAGCACAGGGAGTCCTGGTCTGCACATGCATGAGCCAGGGAGCCAGAGAGCCAGAGGAGGACGCTGCCGTGGGCTCTAACTGTCCTCAGAGAATGTTGGTATGACCCGGGGATCCAAGGGAGGTGGGGGGAACCTCGGAGGCGCCCAGGAACGCAGGAGGGCCCAGACTGCGGCCCTGCCGGCCCTCGGAGAGGGCCCACGCGTGTCTGCTCGGGCTCAGGAGGCCACGGTGGGACAGCCAGTACCCCAGCACCGAGCTCATCTCGCGTGGACCACCCAGTGGGCGTCAGGAGTAGGTGTGTCCCAGCAGCAGCCGCCCCCCACCCCGGGAACGGCCCCTCCCTAGACAAGCCTTTCCTGTGAGGAGTCCTGGACTGCGCACGCGCGAGCCGGCGAGCCCGCCAGCCAGAGGGAGATGAGGCCTGGGGCTCCTCTTGCCTCAGAGAATGCTTGTGCGGCCTGGGGGCGCCCGCAGGTGTGCTCCGAGGCCTGCCGCGGCCTCTAGCTAGCACCTGGGGCCAGTTGGCAGTGCCGGCTGGCCAGCCTCCTAGAGCCAGGGCTGGCTGCAGCAGGCTCCGCGGGCGGGCGGGCGAAGGGCGAAGGGCGAAGGGCAGACGGAAGCCCAAGGGGGCCCGCCCACCCGCTCCGCTGTGAAGCGCGCCCGCCCTGGAGGCCAGGACCCCAGGGGGCAGAAGTGGGTCTGGCTTTGCATTGCCCGACCAGCGGGAGGGAGCCAGCCAGGGGCAGCCAGTTGCATCCTCCCGGGAACTGCCAGCGGAGGCTTTTGGGGAGCGCGCTGCCAACTCTTGGCTTGGCCGGGGGAGACCTGCCGTCTCTGTGGCTCCAGCCGGCCAGCAGGCTGCAGGGTCGGGCGCAGCGGCCGTGGGGCTCTGGAGCTTGCTGCCCTGCCCGTGGGCGGGGCCTCCACGGGCCAGCCAGGTGGCACAGGGTTCCTGGGGCTTCGCCTCGTCCCGGCCCGCCCCGGCCCAAGGGAGGTGGGGGGAACCTCGGAGGCGCCCAGGAAAGCAAGAGGGCCCAGACTGCGGCCCTGCCGGCCCTCGGAGAGGGCCCACGCGTGTCTGCTCGGGCTCAGGAGGCCACGGTGGGACAGCCAGTACCCCAGCACCGAGCTCATCTCGCGTGGACCACCCAGTGCGCGTCAGGAGTAGGTGTGTCCCAGCAGGAGCCCCTAGGAACAGCCCTGCCCTACCAGCTCTTAGCACAGGGAGTCCTGGTCTGCACATGCATGAGCCAGGGAGCCAGAGAGCCAGAGGAGGACGCTGCCGTGGGCTCGAACTGTCCTCAGAGAATGTTGGTATGACCCGGGGATCCAAGGGAGGTGGGGGGAACCTCGGAGGCGCCCAGGAACGCAGGAGGGCCCAGACTGCGGCCCTGCCGGCCCTCGGAGAGGGCCCACGCGTGTCTGCTCGGGCTCAGGAGGCCACGGTGGGACAGCCAGTACCCCAGCACCGAGCTCATCTCGCGTGGACCACCCAGTGGGCGTCAGGAGTAGGTGTGTCCCAGCAGCAGCCGCCCCCCACCCCGGGAACGGCCCCTCCCTAGACAAGCCTTTCCTGTGAGGAGTCCTGGACTGCGCACGCGCGAGCCGGCGAGCCCGCCAGCCAGAGGGAGATGAGGCCTGGGGCTCCTCTTGCCTCAGAGAATGCTTGTGCGGCCTGGGGGCGCCCGCAGGTGTGCTCCGAGGCCTGCCGCGGCCTCTAGCTAGCACCTGGGGCCAGTTGGCAGTGCCGGCTGGCCAGCCTCCTAGAGCCAGGGCTGGCTGCAGCAGGCTCCGCGGGCGGGCGGGCGAAGGGCGAAGGGCGAAGGGCAGACGGAAGCCCAAGGGGGCCCGCCCACCCGCTCCGCTGTGAAGCGCGCCCGCCCTGGAGGCCAGGACCCCAGGGGGCAGAAGTGGGTCTGGCTTTGCATTGCCCGACCAGCGGGAGGGAGCCAGCCAGGGGCAGCCAGTTGCATCCTCCCGGGAACTGCCAGCGGAGGCTTTTGGGGAGCGCGCTGCCAACTCTTGGCTTGGCCGGGGGAGACCTGCCGTCTCTGTGGCTCCAGCCGGCCAGCAGGCTGCAGGGTCGGGCGCAGGGGCCGTGGGGCTCTGGAGCTTGCTGCCTTGCCCGTGGGCAGGGCCTCCACGGGCCAGCCAGGTGGCACAGGGTTCCTGGGGCTGCGCCTCCTCCCGGCCCGGCCCGGCCCAAGGGAGGTGGGGGGAACCTCGGAGGCGCCCAGGAACGCAAGAGGGCCCAGACTGCGGCCCTGCCGGCCCTCGGAGAGGGCCCACGCGTGTCTGCTCGGGCTCAGGAGGCCACGGTGGGACAGCCAGTACCCCAGCACCGAGCTCATCTCGCGTGGACCACCCAGTGCGCGTCAGGAGTAGGTGTGTCCCAGCAGGAGCCCCTAGGAACAGCCCTGCCCTACCAGCTCTTAGCACAGGGAGTCCTGGTCTGCACATGCATGAGCCAGGGAGCCAGAGAGCCAGAGGAGGACGCTGCCGTGGGCTCTAACTGTCCTCAGAGAATGTTGGTATGACCCGGGGATCCAAGGGAGGTGGGGGGAACCTCGGAGGCGCCCAGGAACGCAGGAGGGCCCAGACTGCGGCCCTGCCGGCCCTCGGAGAGGGCCCACGCGTGTCTGCTCGGGCTCAGGAGGCCACGGTGGGACAGCCAGTACCCCAGCACCGAGCTCATCTCGCGTGGACCACCCAGTGGGCGTCAGGAGTAGGTGTGTCCCAGCAGCAGCCGCCCCCCACCCCGGGAACGGCCCCTCCCTAGACAAGCCTTTCCTGTGAGGAGTCCTGGACTGCGCACGCGCGAGCCGGCGAGCCCGCCAGCCAGAGGGAGATGAGGCCTGGGGCTCCTCTTGCCTCAGAGAATGCTTGTGCGGCCTGGGGGCGCCCGCAGGTGTGCTCCGAGGCCTGCCGCGGCCTCTAGCTAGCACCTGGGGCCAGTTGGCAGTGCCGGCTGGCCAGCCTCCTAGAGCCAGGGCTGGCTGCAGCAGGCTCCGCGGGCGGGCGGGCGAAGGGCGAAGGGCGAAGGGCAGACGGAAGCCCAAGGGGGCCCGCCCACCCGCTCCGCTGTGAAGCGCGCCCGCCCTGGAGGCCAGGACCCCAGGGGGCAGAAGTGGGTCTGGCTTTGCATTGCCCGACCAGCGGGAGGGAGCCAGCCAGGGGCAGCCAGTTGCATCCTCCCGGGAACTGCCAGCGGAGGCTTTTGGGGAGCGCGCTGCCAACTCTTGGCTTGGCCGGGGGAGACCTGCCGTCTCTGTGGCTCCAGCCGGCCAGCAGGCTGCAGGGTCGGGCGCAGGGGCCGTGGGGCTCTGGAGCTTGCTGCCTTGCCCGTGGGCAGGGCCTCCACGGGCCAGCCAGGTGGCACAGGGTTCCTGGGGCTGCGCCTCCTCCCGGCCCGGCCCGGCCCAAGGGAGGTGGGGGGAACCTCGGAGGCGCCCAGGAACGCAAGAGGGCCCAGACTGCGGCCCTGCCGGCCCTCGGAGAGGGCCCACGCGTGTCTGCTCGGGCTCAGGAGGCCACGGTGGGACAGCCAGTACCCCAGCACCGAGCTCATCTCGCGTGGACCACCCAGTGCGCGTCAGGAGTAGGTGTGTCCCAGCAGGAGCCCCTAGGAACAGCCCTGCCCTACCAGCTCTTAGCACAGGGAGTCCTGGTCTGCACATGCATGAGCCAGAGAGCCAGAGAGCCAGAGGAGGACGCTGCCGTGGGCTCTAACTGTCCTCAGAGAATGTTGGTATGACCCGGGGATCCAAGGGAGGTGGGGGGAACCTCGGAGGCGCCCAGGAACGCAGGAGGGCCCAGACTGCGGCCCTGCCGGCCCTCGGAGAGGGCCCACGCGTGTCTGCTCGGGCTCAGGAGGCCACGGTGGGACAGCCAGTACCCCAGCACCGAGCTCATCTCGCGTGGACCACCCAGTGCGCGTCAGGAGTAGGTGTGTCCCAGCAGGAGCCCCTAGGAACAGCCCTGCCCTACCAGCTCTTAGCACAGGGAGTCCTGGTCTGCACATGCATGAGCCAGGGAGCCAGAGAGCCAGAGGAGGACGCTGCCGTGGGCTCTAACTGTCCTCAGAGAATGTTGGTATGACCCGGGGATCCAAGGGAGGTGGGGGGAACCTCGGAGGCGCCCAGGAACGCAGGAGGGCCCAGACTGCGGCCCTGCCGGCCCTCGGAGAGGGCCCACGCGTGTCTGCTCGGGCTCAGGAGGCCACGGTGGGACAGCCAGTACCCCAGCACCGAGCTCATCTCGCGTGGACCACCCAGTGCGCGTCAGGAGTAGGTGTGTCCCAGCAGCAGCCGCCCCCCACCCCGGGAACGGCCCCTCCCTAGACAAGCCTTTCCTGTGAGGAGTCCTGGACTGCGCACGCGCGAGCCGGCGAGCCCGCCAGCCAGAGGGAGATGAGGCCTGGGGCTCCTCTTGCCTCAGAGAATGCTTGTGCGGCCTGGGGGCGCCCGCAGGTGTTCTCCGAGGCCTGCCGCGGCCTCTAGCTAGCACCTGGGGCCAGTTGGCAGTGCCGGCTGGCCAGCCTCCTAGAGCCAGGGCTGGCTGCAGCAGGCTCCGCGGGCGGGCGAAGGGCAGACGGAAGCCCAAGGGGGCCCGCCCACCCGCTCCGCTGTGAAGCGCGCCCGCCCTGGAGGCCAGGACCCCAGGGGGCAGAAGTGGGTCTGGCTTTGCATTGCCCGACCAGCGGGAGGGAGCCAGCCAGGGGCAGCCAGTTGCATCCTCCCGGGAACTGCCAGCGGAGGCTTTTGGGGAGCGCGCTGCCAACTCTTGGCTTGGCCGGGGGAGACCTGCCGTCTCTGTGGCTCCAGCCGGCCAGCAGGCTGCAGGGTCGGGCGCAGGGGCCGTGGGGCTCTGGAGCTTGCTGCCTTGCCCGTGGGCAGGGCCTCCACGGGCCAGCCAGGTGGCACAGGGTTCCTGGGGCTGCGCCTCCTCCCGGCCCGGCCCGGCCCAAGGGAGGTGGGGGGAACCTCGGAGGCGCCCAGGAACGCAAGAGGGCCCAGACTGCGGCCCTGCCGGCCCTCGGAGAGGGCCCACGCGTGTCTGCTCGGGCTCAGGAGGCCACGGTGGGACAGCCAGTACCCCAGCACCGAGCTCATCTCGCGTGGACCACCCAGTGCGCGTCAGGAGTAGGTGTGTCCCAGCAGGAGCCCCTAGGAACAGCCCTGCCCTACCAGCTCTTAGCACAGGGAGTCCTGGTCTGCACATGCATGAGCCAGAGAGCCAGAGAGCCAGAGGAGGACGCTGCCGTGGGCTCTAACTGTCCTCAGAGAATGTTGGTATGACCCGGGGATCCAAGGGAGGTGGGGGGAACCTCGGAGGCGCCCAGGAACGCAGGAGGGCCCAGACTGCGGCCCTGCCGGCCCTCGGAGAGGGCCCACGCGTGTCTGCTCGGGCTCAGGAGGCCACGGTGGGACAGCCAGTACCCCAGCACCGAGCTCATCTCGCGTGGACCACCCAGTGCGCGTCAGGAGTAGGTGTGTCCCAGCAGGAGCCCCTAGGAACAGCCCTGCCCTACCAGCTCTTAGCACAGGGAGTCCTGGTCTGCACATGCATGAGCCAGGGAGCCAGAGAGCCAGAGGAGGACGCTGCCGTGGGCTCTAACTGTCCTCAGAGAATGTTGGTATGACCTGGGGATCCAAGGGAGGTGGGGGGAACCTCGGAGGCGCCCAGGAACGCAGGAGGGCCCAGACTGCGGCCCTGCCGGCCCTCGGAGAGGGCCCACGCGTGTCTGCTCGGGCTCAGGAGGCCACGGTGGGACAGCCAGTACCCCAGCACCGAGCTCATCTCGCGTGGACCACCCAGTGGGCGTCAGGAGTAGGTGTGTCCCAGCAGCAGCCGCCCCCCACCCCGGGAACGGCCCCTCCCTAGACAAGCCTTTCCTGTGAGGAGTCCTGGACTGCGCACGCGCGAGCCGGCGAGCCCGCCAGCCAGAGGGAGATGAGGCCTGGGGCTCCTCTTGCCTCAGAGAATGCTTGTGCGGCCTGGGGGCGCCCGCAGGTGTGCTCCGAGGCCTGCCGCGGCCTCTAGCTAGCACCTGGGGCCAGTTGGCAGTGCCGGCTGGCCAGCCTCCTAGAGCCAGGGCTGGCTGCAGCAGGCTCCGCGGGCGGGCGGGCGAAGGGCGAAGGGCGAAGGGCAGACGGAAGCCCAAGGGGGCCCGCCCACCCGCTCCGCTGTGAAGCGCGCCCGCCCTGGAGGCCAGGACCCCAGGGGGCAGAAGTGGGTCTGGCTTTGCATTGCCCGACCAGCGGGAGGGAGCCAGCCAGGGGCAGCCAGTTGCATCCTCCCGGGAACTGCCAGCGGAGGCTTTTGGGGAGCGCGCTGCCAACTCTTGGCTTGGCCGGGGGAGACCTGCCGTCTCTGTGGCTCCAGCCGGCCAGCAGGCTGCAGGGTCGGGCGCAGGGGCCGTGGGGCTCTGGAGCTTGCTGCCTTGCCCGTGGGCAGGGCCTCCACGGGCCAGCCAGGTGGCACAGGGTTCCTGGGGCTGCGCCTCCTCCCGGCCCGGCCCGGCCCAAGGGAGGTGGGGGGAACCTCGGAGGCGCCCAGGAACGCAAGAGGGCCCAGACTGCGGCCCTGCCGGCCCTCGGAGAGGGCCCACGCGTGTCTGCTCGGGCTCAGGAGGCCACGGTGGGACAGCCAGTACCCCAGCACCGAGCTCATCTCGCGTGGACCACCCAGTGCGCGTCAGGAGTAGGTGTGTCCCAGCAGGAGCCCCTAGGAACAGCCCTGCCCTACCAGCTCTTAGCACAGGGAGTCCTGGTCTGCACATGCATGAGCCAGAGAGCCAGAGAGCCAGAGGAGGACGCTGCCGTGGGCTCTAACTGTCCTCAGAGAATGTTGGTATGACCCGGGGATCCAAGGGAGGTGGGGGGAACCTCGGAGGCGCCCAGGAACGCAGGAGGGCCCAGACTGCGGCCCTGCCGGCCCTCGGAGAGGGCCCACGCGTGTCTGCTCGGGCTCAGGAGGCCACGGTGGGACAGCCAGTACCCCAGCACCGAGCTCATCTCGCGTGGACCACCCAGTGCGCGTCAGGAGTAGGTGTGTCCCAGCAGGAGCCCCTAGGAACAGCCCTGCCCTACCAGCTCTTAGCACAGGGAGTCCTGGTCTGCACATGCATGAGCCAGGGAGCCAGAGAGCCAGAGGAGGACGCTGCCGTGGGCTCTAACTGTCCTCAGAGAATGTTGGTATGACCTGGGGATCCAAGGGAGGTGGGGGGAACCTCGGAGGCGCCCAGGAACGCAGGAGGGCCCAGACTGCGGCCCTGCCGGCCCTCGGAGAGGGCCCACGCGTGTCTGCTCGGGCTCAGGAGGCCACGGTGGGACAGCCAGTACCCCAGCACCGAGCTCATCTCGCGTGGACCACCCAGTGGGCGTCAGGAGTAGGTGTGTCCCAGCAGCAGCCGCCCCCCACCCCGGGAACGGCCCCTCCCTAGACAAGCCTTTCCTGTGAGGAGTCCTGGACTGCGCACGCGCGAGCCGGCGAGCCCGCCAGCCAGAGGGAGATGAGGCCTGGGGCTCCTCTTGCCTCAGAGAATGCTTGTGCGGCCTGGGGGCGCCCGCAGGTGTGCTCCGAGGCCTGCCGCGGCCTCTAGCTAGCACCTGGGGCCAGTTGGCAGTGCCGGCTGGCCAGCCTCCTAGAGCCAGGGCTGGCTGCAGCAGGCTCCGCGGGCGGGCGAAGGGCAGACGGAAGCCCAAGGGGGCCCGCCCACCCGCTCCGCTGTGAAGCGCGCCCGCCCTGGAGGCCAGGACCCCAGGGGGCAGAAGTGGGTCTGGCTTTGCATTGCCCGACCAGCGGGAGGGAGCCAGCCAGGGGCAGCCAGTTGCATCCTCCCGGGAACTGCCAGCGGAGGCTTTTGGGGAGCGCGCTGCCAACTCTTGGCTTGGCCGGGGGAGACCTGCCGTCTCTGTGGCTCCAGCCGGCCAGCAGGCTGCAGGGTCGGGCGCAGGGGCCGTGGGGCTCTGGAGCTTGCTGCCTTGCCCGTGGGCAGGGCCTCCACGGGCCAGCCAGGTGGCACAGGGTTCCTGGGGCTGCGCCTCCTCCCGGCCCGGCCCGGCCCAAGGGAGGTGGGGGGAACCTCGGAGGCGCCCAGGAACGCAAGAGGGCCCAGACTGCGGCCCTGCCGGCCCTCGGAGAGGGCCCACGCGTGTCTGCTCGGGCTCAGGAGGCCACGGTGGGACAGCCAGTACCCCAGCACCGAGCTCATCTCGCGTGGACCACCCAGTGCGCGTCAGGAGTAGGTGTGTCCCAGCAGGAGCCCCTAGGAACAGCCCTGCCCTACCAGCTCTTAGCACAGGGAGTCCTGGTCTGCACATGCATGAGCCAGGGAGCCAGAGAGCCAGAGGAGGACGCTGCCGTGGGCTCTAACTGTCCTCAGAGAATGTTGGTATGACCCGGGGATCCAAGGGAGGTGGGGGGAACCTCGGAGGCGCCCAGGAACGCAGGAGGGCCCAGACTGCGGCCCTGCCGGCCCTCGGAGAGGGCCCACGCGTGTCTGCTCGGGCTCAGGAGGCCACGGTGGGACAGCCAGTACCCCAGCACCGAGCTCATCTCGCGTGGACCACCCAGTGGGCGTCAGGAGTAGGTGTGTCCCAGCAGCAGCCGCCCCCCACCCCGGGAACGGCCCCTCCCTAGACAAGCCTTTCCTGTGAGGAGTCCTGGACTGCGCACGCGCGAGCCGGCGAGCCCGCCAGCCAGAGGGAGATGAGGCCTGGGGCTCCTCTTGCCTCAGAGAATGCTTGTGCGGCCTGGGGGCGCCCGCAGGTGTGCTCCGAGGCCTGCCGCGGCCTCTAGCTAGCACCTGGGGCCAGTTGGCAGTGCCGGCTGGCCAGCCTCCTAGAGCCAGGGCTGGCTGCAGCAGGCTCCGCGGGCGGGCGGGCGAAGGGCGAAGGGCGAAGGGCAGACGGAAGCCCAAGGGGGCCCGCCCACCCGCTCCGCTGTGAAGCGCGCCCGCCCTGGAGGCCAGGACCCCAGGGGGCAGAAGTGGGTCTGGCTTTGCATTGCCCGACCAGCGGGAGGGAGCCAGCCAGGGGCAGCCAGTTGCATCCTCCCGGGAACTGCCAGCGGAGGCTTTTGGGGAGCGCGCTGCCAACTCTTGGCTTGGCCGGGGGAGACCTGCCGTCTCTGTGGCTCCAGCCGGCCAGCAGGCTGCAGGGTCGGGCGCAGGGGCCGTGGGGCTCTGGAGCTTGCTGCCTTGCCCGTGGGCAGGGCCTCCACGGGCCAGCCAGGTGGCACAGGGTTCCTGGGGCTGCGCCTCCTCCCGGCCCGGCCCGGCCCAAGGGAGGTGGGGGGAACCTCGGAGGCGCCCAGGAACGCAAGAGGGCCCAGACTGCGGCCCTGCCGGCCCTCGGAGAGGGCCCACGCGTGTCTGCTCGGGCTCAGGAGGCCACGGTGGGACAGCCAGTACCCCAGCACCGAGCTCATCTCGCGTGGACCACCCAGTGCGCGTCAGGAGTAGGTGTGTCCCAGCAGGAGCCCCTAGGAACAGCCCTGCCCTACCAGCTCTTAGCACAGGGAGTCCTGGTCTGCACATGCATGAGCCAGGGAGCCAGAGAGCCAGAGGAGGACGCTGCCGTGGGCTCTAACTGTCCTCAGAGAATGTTGGTATGACCCGGGGATCCAAGGGAGGTGGGGGGAACCTCGGAGGCGCCCAGGAACGCAGGAGGGCCCAGACTGCGGCCCTGCCGGCCCTCGGAGAGGGCCCACGCGTGTCTGCTCGGGCTCAGGAGGCCACGGTGGGACAGCCAGTACCCCAGCACCGAGCTCATCTCGCGTGGACCACCCAGTGGGCGTCAGGAGTAGGTGTGTCCCAGCAGCAGCCGCCCCCCACCCCGGGAACGGCCCCTCCCTAGACAAGCCTTTCCTGTGAGGAGTCCTGGACTGCGCACGCGCGAGCCGGCGAGCCCGCCAGCCAGAGGGAGATGAGGCCTGGGGCTCCTCTTGCCTCAGAGAATGCTTGTGCGGCCTGGGGGCGCCCGCAGGTGTGCTCCGAGGCCTGCCGCGGCCTCTAGCTAGCACCTGGGGCCAGTTGGCAGTGCCGGCTGGCCAGCCTCCTAGAGCCAGGGCTGGCTGCAGCAGGCTCCGCGGGCGGGCGGGCGAAGGGCGAAGGGCGAAGGGCAGACGGAAGCCCAAGGGGGCCCGCCCACCCGCTCCGCTGTGAAGCGCGCCCGCCCTGGAGGCCAGGACCCCAGGGGGCAGAAGTGGGTCTGGCTTTGCATTGCCCGACCAGCGGGAGGGAGCCAGCCAGGGGCAGCCAGTTGCATCCTCCCGGGAACTGCCAGCGGAGGCTTTTGGGGAGCGCGCTGCCAACTCTTGGCTTGGCCGGGGGAGACCTGCCGTCTCTGTGGCTCCAGCCGGCCAGCAGGCTGCAGGGTCGGGCGCAGGGGCCGTGGGGCTCTGGAGCTTGCTGCCTTGCCCGTGGGCAGGGCCTCCACGGGCCAGCCAGGTGGCACAGGGTTCCTGGGGCTGCGCCTCCTCCCGGCCCGGCCCGGCCCAAGGGAGGTGGGGGGAACCTCGGAGGCGCCCAGGAACGCAAGAGGGCCCAGACTGCGGCCCTGCCGGCCCTCGGAGAGGGCCCACGCGTGTCTGCTCGGGCTCAGGAGGCCACGGTGGGACAGCCAGTACCCCAGCACCGAGCTCATCTCGCGTGGACCACCCAGTGCGCGTCAGGAGTAGGTGTGTCCCAGCAGGAGCCCCTAGGAACAGCCCTGCCCTACCAGCTCTTAGCACAGGGAGTCCTGGTCTGCACATGCATGAGCCAGAGAGCCAGAGAGCCAGAGGAGGACGCTGCCGTGGGCTCTAACTGTCCTCAGAGAATGTTGGTATGACCCGGGGATCCAAGGGAGGTGGGGGGAACCTCGGAGGCGCCCAGGAACGCAGGAGGGCCCAGACTGCGGCCCTGCCGGCCCTCGGAGAGGGCCCACGCGTGTCTGCTCGGGCTCAGGAGGCCACGGTGGGACAGCCAGTACCCCAGCACCGAGCTCATCTCGCGTGGACCACCCAGTGCGCGTCAGGAGTAGGTGTGTCCCAGCAGGAGCCCCTAGGAACAGCCCTGCCCTACCAGCTCTTAGCACAGGGAGTCCTGGTCTGCACATGCATGAGCCAGGGAGCCAGAGAGCCAGAGGAGGACGCTGCCGTGGGCTCTAACTGTCCTCAGAGAATGTTGGTATGACCCGGGGATCCAAGGGAGGTGGGGGGAACCTCGGAGGCGCCCAGGAACGCAGGAGGGCCCAGACTGCGGCCCTGCCGGCCCTCGGAGAGGGCCCACGCGTGTCTGCTCGGGCTCAGGAGGCCACGGTGGGACAGCCAGTACCCCAGCACCGAGCTCATCTCGCGTGGACCACCCAGTGCGCGTCAGGAGTAGGTGTGTCCCAGCAGCAGCCGCCCCCCACCCCGGGAACGGCCCCTCCCTAGACAAGCCTTTCCTGTGAGGAGTCCTGGACTGCGCACGCGCGAGCCGGCGAGCCCGCCAGCCAGAGGGAGATGAGGCCTGGGGCTCCTCTTGCCTCAGAGAATGCTTGTGCGGCCTGGGGGCGCCCGCAGGTGTTCTCCGAGGCCTGCCGCGGCCTCTAGCTAGCACCTGGGGCCAGTTGGCAGTGCCGGCTGGCCAGCCTCCTAGAGCCAGGGCTGGCTGCAGCAGGCTCCGCGGGCGGGCGAAGGGCAGACGGAAGCCCAAGGGGGCCCGCCCACCCGCTCCGCTGTGAAGCGCGCCCGCCCTGGAGGCCAGGACCCCAGGGGGCAGAAGTGGGTCTGGCTTTGCATTGCCCGACCAGCGGGAGGGAGCCAGCCAGGGGCAGCCAGTTGCATCCTCCCGGGAACTGCCAGCGGAGGCTTTTGGGGAGCGCGCTGCCAACTCTTGGCTTGGCCGGGGGAGACCTGCCGTCTCTGTGGCTCCAGCCGGCCAGCAGGCTGCAGGGTCGGGCGCAGGGGCCGTGGGGCTCTGGAGCTTGCTGCCTTGCCCGTGGGCAGGGCCTCCACGGGCCAGCCAGGTGGCACAGGGTTCCTGGGGCTGCGCCTCCTCCCGGCCCGGCCCGGCCCAAGGGAGGTGGGGGGAACCTCGGAGGCGCCCAGGAACGCAAGAGGGCCCAGACTGCGGCCCTGCCGGCCCTCGGAGAGGGCCCACGCGTGTCTGCTCGGGCTCAGGAGGCCACGGTGGGACAGCCAGTACCCCAGCACCGAGCTCATCTCGCGTGGACCACCCAGTGCGCGTCAGGAGTAGGTGTGTCCCAGCAGGAGCCCCTAGGAACAGCCCTGCCCTACCAGCTCTTAGCACAGGGAGTCCTGGTCTGCACATGCATGAGCCAGGGAGCCAGAGAGCCAGAGGAGGACGCTGCCGTGGGCTCTAACTGTCCTCAGAGAATGTTGGTATGACCCGGGGATCCAAGGGAGGTGGGGGGAACCTCGGAGGCGCCCAGGAACGCAGGAGGGCCCAGACTGCGGCCCTGCCGGCCCTCGGAGAGGGCCCACGCGTGTCTGCTCGGGCTCAGGAGGCCACGGTGGGACAGCCAGTACCCCAGCACCGAGCTCATCTCGCGTGGACCACCCAGTGGGCGTCAGGAGTAGGTGTGTCCCAGCAGCAGCCGCCCCCCACCCCGGGAACGGCCCCTCCCTAGACAAGCCTTTCCTGTGAGGAGTCCTGGACTGCGCACGCGCGAGCCGGCGAGCCCGCCAGCCAGAGGGAGATGAGGCCTGGGGCTCCTCTTGCCTCAGAGAATGCTTGTGCGGCCTGGGGGCGCCCGCAGGTGTGCTCCGAGGCCTGCCGCGGCCTCTAGCTAGCACCTGGGGCCAGTTGGCAGTGCCGGCTGGCCAGCCTCCTAGAGCCAGGGCTGGCTGCAGCAGGCTCCGCGGGCGGGCGGGCGAAGGGCGAAGGGCGAAGGGCAGACGGAAGCCCAAGGGGGCCCGCCCACCCGCTCCGCTGTGAAGCGCGCCCGCCCTGGAGGCCAGGACCCCAGGGGGCAGAAGTGGGTCTGGCTTTGCATTGCCCGACCAGCGGGAGGGAGCCAGCCAGGGGCAGCCAGTTGCATCCTCCCGGGAACTGCCAGCGGAGGCTTTTGGGGAGCGCGCTGCCAACTCTTGGCTTGGCCGGGGGAGACCTGCCGTCTCTGTGGCTCCAGCCGGCCAGCAGGCTGCAGGGTCGGGCGCAGGGGCCGTGGGGCTCTGGAGCTTGCTGCCTTGCCCGTGGGCAGGGCCTCCACGGGCCAGCCAGGTGGCACAGGGTTCCTGGGGCTGCGCCTCCTCCCGGCCCGGCCCGGCCCAAGGGAGGTGGGGGGAACCTCGGAGGCGCCCAGGAACGCAAGAGGGCCCAGACTGCGGCCCTGCAGGCCCTCGGAGAGGGCCCACGCGTGTCTGCTCGGGCTCAGGAGGCCACGGTGGGACAGCCAGTACCCCAGCACCGAGCTCATCTCGCGTGGACCACCCAGTGCGCGTCAGGAGTAGGTGTGTCCCAGCAGGAGCCCCTAGGAACAGCCCTGCCCTACCAGCTCTTAGCACAGGGAGTCCTGGTCTGCACATGCATGAGCCAGAGAGCCAGAGAGCCAGAGGAGGACGCTGCCGTGGGCTCTAACTGTCCTCAGAGAATGTTGGTATGACCCGGGGATCCAAGGGAGGTGGGGGGAACCTCGGAGGCGCCCAGGAACGCAGGAGGGCCCAGACTGCGGCCCTGCCGGCCCTCGGAGAGGGCCCACGCGTGTCTGCTCGGGCTCAGGAGGCCACGGTGGGACAGCCAGTACCCCAGCACCGAGCTCATCTCGCGTGGACCACCCAGTGCGCGTCAGGAGTAGGTGTGTCCCAGCAGGAGCCCCTAGGAACAGCCCTGCCCTACCAGCTCTTAGCACAGGGAGTCCTGGTCTGCACATGCATGAGCCAGGGAGCCAGAGAGCCAGAGGAGGACGCTGCCGTGGGCTCTAACTGTCCTCAGAGAATGTTGGTATGACCTGGGGATCCAAGGGAGGTGGGGGGAACCTCGGAGGCGCCCAGGAACGCAGGAGGGCCCAGACTGCGGCCCTGCCGGCCCTCGGAGAGGGCCCACGCGTGTCTGCTCGGGCTCAGGAGGCCACGGTGGGACAGCCAGTACCCCAGCACCGAGCTCATCTCGCGTGGACCACCCAGTGGGCGTCAGGAGTAGGTGTGTCCCAGCAGCAGCCGCCCCCCACCCCGGGAACGGCCCCTCCCTAGACAAGCCTTTCCTGTGAGGAGTCCTGGACTGCGCACGCGCGAGCCGGCGAGCCCGCCAGCCAGAGGGAGATGAGGCCTGGGGCTCCTCTTGCCTCAGAGAATGCTTGTGCGGCCTGGGGGCGCCCGCAGGTGTGCTCCGAGGCCTGCCGCGGCCTCTAGCTAGCACCTGGGGCCAGTTGGCAGTGCCGGCTGGCCAGCCTCCTAGAGCCAGGGCTGGCTGCAGCAGGCTCCGCGGGCGGGCGGTCGGGCGGGCGAAGGGCGAAGGGCAGACGGAAGCCCAAGGGGGCCCGCCCGCCCGCTCCGCTGCGAAGCGCGCCCGCCCTGGAGGCCAGGACCCCAGGGGGCAGAAGTGGGTCTGGCTTTGCATTGCCCGACCAGCGGGAGGGAGCCAGCCAGGGGCAGCCAGTTGCATCCTCCCGGGAACTGCCAGCGGAGGCTTTTGGGGAGCGCGCTGCCAACTCTTGGCTTGGCCGGGGGAGACCTGCCGTCTCTGTGGCTCCAGCCGGCCAGCAGGCTGCAGGGTCGGGCGCAGGGGCCGTGGGGCTCTGGAGCTTGCTGCCTTGCCCGTGGGCAGGGCCTCCACGGGCCAGCCAGGTGGCACAGGGTTCCTGGGGCTGCGCCTCCTCCCGGCCCGGCCCGGCCCAAGGGAGGTGGGGGGAACCTCGGAGGCGCCCAGGAACGCAAGAGGGCCCAGACTGCGGCCCTGCCGGCCCTCGGAGAGGGCCCACGCGTGTCTGCTCGGGCTCAGGAGGCCACGGTGGGACAGCCAGTACCCCAGCACCGAGCTCATCTCGCGTGGACCACCCAGTGCGCGTCAGGAGTAGGTGTGTCCCAGCAGGAGCCCCTAGGAACAGCCCTGCCCTACCAGCTCTTAGCACAGGGAGTCCTGGTCTGCACATGCATGAGCCAGGGAGCCAGAGAGCCAGAGGAGGACGCTGCCGTGGGCTCTAACTGTCCTCAGAGAATGTTGGTATGACCCGGGGATCCAAGGGAGGTGGGGGGAACCTCGGAGGCGCCCAGGAACGCAGGAGGGCCCAGACTGCGGCCCTGCCGGCCCTCGGAGAGGGCCCACGCGTGTCTGCTCGGGCTCAGGAGGCCACGGTGGGACAGCCAGTACCCCAGCACCGAGCTCATCTCGCGTGGACCACCCAGTGCGCGTCAGGAGTAGGTGTGTCCCAGCAGGAGCCCCTAGGAACAGCCCTGCCCTACCAGCTCTTAGCACAGGGAGTCCTGGTCTGCACATGCATGAGCCAGGGAGCCAGAGAGCCAGAGGAGGACGCTGCCGTGGGCTCTAACTGTCCTCAGAGAATGTTGGTATGACCTGGGGATCCAAGGGAGGTGGGGGGAACCTCGGAGGCGCCCAGGAACGCAGGAGGGCCCAGACTGCGGCCCTGCCGGCCCTCGGAGAGGGCCCACGCGTGTCTGCTCGGGCTCAGGAGGCCACGGTGGGACAGCCAGTACCCCAGCACCGAGCTCATCTCGCGTGGACCACCCAGTGGGCGTCAGGAGTAGGTGTGTCCCAGCAGCAGCCGCCCCCCACCCCGGGAACGGCCCCTCCCTAGACAAGCCTTTCCTGTGAGGAGTCCTGGACTGCGCACGCGCGAGCCGGCGAGCCCGCCAGCCAGAGGGAGATGAGGCCTGGGGCTCCTCTTGCCTCAGAGAATGCTTGTGCGGCCTGGGGGCGCCCGCAGGTGTGCTCCGAGGCCTGCCGCGGCCTCTAGCTAGCACCTGGGGCCAGTTGGCAGTGCCGGCTGGCCAGCCTCCTAGAGCCAGGGCTGGCTGCAGCAGGCTCCGCGGGCGGGCGGGCGAAGGGCGAAGGGCGAAGGGCAGACGGAAGCCCAAGGGGGCCCGCCCGCCCGCTCCGCTGCGAAGCGCGCCCGCCCTGGAGGCCAGGACCCCAGGGGGCAGAAGTGGGTCTGGCTTTGCATTGCCCGACCAGCGGGAGGGAGCCAGCCAGGGGCAGCCAGTTGCATCCTCCCGGGAACTGCCAGCGGAGGCTTTTGGGGAGCGCGCTGCCAACTCTTGGCTTGGCCGGGGGAGACCTGCCGTCTCTGTGGCTCCAGCCGGCCAGCAGGCTGCAGGGTCGGGCGCAGCGGCCGTGGGGCTCTGGAGCTTGCTGCCCTGCCCGTGGGCGGAGCCTCCACGGGCCAGCCAGGTGGCACAGGGTTCCTGGGGCTGCGCCTCCTCCCGGCCCGGCCCGGCCCAAGGGAGGTGGGGGGAACCTCGGAGGCGCCCAGGAACGCAGGAGAGCCCAGACTGCGGCCCTGCCGGCCCTCGGAGAGGGCCCACGCGTGTCTGCTCGGGCTCAGGAGGCCACGGTGGGACAGCCAGTACCCCAGCACCGAGCTCATCTCGCGTGGACCACCCAGTGCGCGTCAGGAGTAGGTGTGTCCCAGCAGGAGCCCCTAGGAACAGCCCTGCCCTACCAGCTCTTAGCACAGGGAGTCCTGGTCTGCACATGCATGAGCCAGGGAGCCAGAGAGCCAGAGGAGGACGCTGCCGTGGGCTCTAACTGTCCTCAGAGAATGTTGGTATGACCCGGGGATCCAAGGGAGGTGGGGGGAACCTCGGAGGCGCCCAGGAACGCAGGAGGGCCCAGACTGCGGCCCTGCCGGCCCTCGGAGAGGGCCCACGCGTGTCTGCTCGGGCTCAGGAGGCCACGGTGGGACAGCCAGTACCCCAGCACCGAGCTCATCTCGCGTGGACCACCCAGTGGGCGTCAGGAGTAGGTGTGTCCCAGCAGCAGCCGCCCCCCACCCCGGGAACGGCCCCTCCCTAGACAAGCCTTTCCTGTGAGGAGTCCTGGACTGCGCACGCGCGAGCCGGCGAGCCCGCCAGCCAGAGGGAGATGAGGCCTGGGGCTCCTCTTGCCTCAGAGAATGCTTGTGCGGCCTGGGGGCGCCCGCAGGTGTGCTCCGAGGCCTGCCGCGGCCTCTAGCTAGCACCTGGGGCCAGTTGGCAGTGCCGGCTGGCCAGCCTCCTAGAGCCAGGGCTGGCTGCAGCAGGCTCCGCGGGCGGGCGAAGGGCAGACGGAAGCCCAAGGGGGCCCGCCCACCCGCTCCGCTGTGAAGCGCGCCCGCCCTGGAGGCCAGGACCCCAGGGGGCAGAAGTGGGTCTGGCTTTGCATTGCCCGACCAGCGGGAGGGAGCCAGCCAGGGGCAGCCAGTTGCATCCTCCCGGGAACTGCCAGCGGAGGCTTTTGGGGAGCGCGCTGCCAACTCTTGGCTTGGCCGGGGGAGACCTGCCGTCTCTGTGGCTCCAGCCGGCCAGCAGGCTGCAGGGTCGGGCGCAGGGGCCGTGGGGCTCTGGAGCTTGCTGCCTTGCCCGTGGGCAGGGCCTCCACGGGCCAGCCAGGTGGCACAGGGTTCCTGGGGCTGCGCCTCCTCCCGGCCCGGCCCGGCCCAAGGGAGGTGGGGGGAACCTCGGAGGCGCCCAGGAACGCAAGAGGGCCCAGACTGCGGCCCTGCCGGCCCTCGGAGAGGGCCCACGCGTGTCTGCTCGGGCTCAGGAGGCCACGGTGGGACAGCCAGTACCCCAGCACCGAGCTCATCTCGCGTGGACCACCCAGTGCGCGTCAGGAGTAGGTGTGTCCCAGCAGGAGCCCCTAGGAACAGCCCTGCCCTACCAGCTCTTAGCACAGGGAGTCCTGGTCTGCACATGCATGAGCCAGGGAGCCAGAGAGCCAGAGGAGGACGCTGCCGTGGGCTCTAACTGTCCTCAGAGAATGTTGGTATGACCCGGGGATCCAAGGGAGGTGGGGGGAACCTCGGAGGCGCCCAGGAACGCAGGAGGGCCCAGACTGCGGCCCTGCCGGCCCTCGGAGAGGGCCCACGCGTGTCTGCTCGGGCTCAGGAGGCCACGGTGGGACAGCCAGTACCCCAGCACCGAGCTCATCTCGCGTGGACCACCCAGTGGGCGTCAGGAGTAGGTGTGTCCCAGCAGCAGCCGCCCCCCACCCCGGGAACGGCCCCTCCCTAGACAAGCCTTTCCTGTGAGGAGTCCTGGACTGCGCACGCGCGAGCCGGCGAGCCCGCCAGCCAGAGGGAGATGAGGCCTGGGGCTCCTCTTGCCTCAGAGAATGCTTGTGCGGCCTGGGGGCGCCCGCAGGTGTGCTCCGAGGCCTGCCGCGGCCTCTAGCTAGCACCTGGGGCCAGTTGGCAGTGCCGGCTGGCCAGCCTCCTAGAGCCAGGGCTGGCTGCAGCAGGCTCCGCGGGCGGGCGAAGGGCAGACGGAAGCCCAAGGGGGCCCGCCCACCCGCTCCGCTGTGAAGCGCGCCCGCCCTGGAGGCCAGGACCCCAGGGGGCAGAAGTGGGTCTGGCTTTGCATTGCCCGACCAGCGGGAGGGAGCCAGCCAGGGGCAGCCAGTTGCATCCTCCCGGGAACTGCCAGCGGAGGCTTTTGGGGAGCGCGCTGCCAACTCTTGGCTTGGCCGGGGGAGACCTGCCGTCTCTGTGGCTCCAGCCGGCCAGCAGGCTGCAGGGTCGGGCGCAGGGGCCGTGGGGCTCTGGAGCTTGCTGCCTTGCCCGTGGGCAGGGCCTCCACGGGCCAGCCAGGTGGCACAGGGTTCCTGGGGCTGCGCCTCCTCCCGGCCCGGCCCGGCCCAAGGGAGGTGGGGGGAACCTCGGAGGCGCCCAGGAACGCAAGAGGGCCCAGACTGCGGCCCTGCCGGCCCTCGGAGAGGGCCCACGCGTGTCTGCTCGGGCTCAGGAGGCCACGGTGGGACAGCCAGTACCCCAGCACCGAGCTCATCTCGCGTGGACCACCCAGTGCGCGTCAGGAGTAGGTGTGTCCCAGCAGGAGCCCCTAGGAACAGCCCTGCCCTACCAGCTCTTAGCACAGGGAGTCCTGGTCTGCACATGCATGAGCCAGGGAGCCAGAGAGCCAGAGGAGGACGCTGCCGTGGGCTCTAACTGTCCTCAGAGAATGTTGGTATGACCCGGGGATCCAAGGGAGGTGGGGGGAACCTCGGAGGCGCCCAGGAACGCAGGAGGGCCCAGACTGCGGCCCTGCCGGCCCTCGGAGAGGGCCCACGCGTGTCTGCTCGGGCTCAGGAGGCCACGGTGGGACAGCCAGTACCCCAGCACCGAGCTCATCTCGCGTGGACCACCCAGTGGGCGTCAGGAGTAGGTGTGTCCCAGCAGCAGCCGCCCCCCACCCCGGGAACGGCCCCTCCCTAGACAAGCCTTTCCTGTGAGGAGTCCTGGACTGCGCACGCGCGAGCCGGCGAGCCCGCCAGCCAGAGGGAGATGAGGCCTGGGGCTCCTCTTGCCTCAGAGAATGCTTGTGCGGCCTGGGGGCGCCCGCAGGTGTGCTCCGAGGCCTGCCGCGGCCTCTAGCTAGCACCTGGGGCCAGTTGGCAGTGCCGGCTGGCCAGCCTCCTAGAGCCAGGGCTGGCTGCAGCAGGCTCCGCGGGCGGGCGGTCGGGCGGGCGAAGGGCGAAGGGCAGACGGAAGCCCAAGGGGGCCCGCCCGCCCGCTCCGCTGCGAAGCGCGCCCGCCCTGGAGGCCAGGACCCCAGGGGGCAGAAGTGGGTCTGGCTTTGCATTGCCCGACCAGCGGGAGGGAGCCAGCCAGGGGCAGCCAGTTGCATCCTCCCGGGAACTGCCAGCGGAGGCTTTTGGGGAGCGCGCTGCCAACTCTTGGCTTGGCCGGGGGAGACCTGCCGTCTCTGTGGCTCCAGCCGGCCAGCAGGCTGCAGGGTCGGGCGCAGGGGCCGTGGGGCTCTGGAGCTTGCTGCCTTGCCCGTGGGCAGGGCCTCCACGGGCCAGCCAGGTGGCACAGGGTTCCTGGGGCTGCGCCTCCTCCCGGCCCGGCCCGGCCCAAGGGAGGTGGGGGGAACCTCGGAGGCGCCCAGGAACGCAAGAGGGCCCAGACTGCGGCCCTGCCGGCCCTCGGAGAGGGCCCACGCGTGTCTGCTCGGGCTCAGGAGGCCACGGTGGGACAGCCAGTACCCCAGCACCGAGCTCATCTCGCGTGGACCACCCAGTGCGCGTCAGGAGTAGGTGTGTCCCAGCAGGAGCCCCTAGGAACAGCCCTGCCCTACCAGCTCTTAGCACAGGGAGTCCTGGTCTGCACATGCATGAGCCAGAGAGCCAGAGAGCCAGAGGAGGACGCTGCCGTGGGCTCTAACTGTCCTCAGAGAATGTTGGTATGACCCGGGGATCCAAGGGAGGTGGGGGGAACCTCGGAGGCGCCCAGGAACGCAGGAGGGCCCAGACTGCGGCCCTGCCGGCCCTCGGAGAGGGCCCACGCGTGTCTGCTCGGGCTCAGGAGGCCACGGTGGGACAGCCAGTACCCCAGCACCGAGCTCATCTCGCGTGGACCACCCAGTGCGCGTCAGGAGTAGGTGTGTCCCAGCAGGAGCCCCTAGGAACAGCCCTGCCCTACCAGCTCTTAGCACAGGGAGTCCTGGTCTGCACATGCATGAGCCAGGGAGCCAGAGAGCCAGAGGAGGACGCTGCCGTGGGCTCTAACTGTCCTCAGAGAATGTTGGTATGACCTGGGGATCCAAGGGAGGTGGGGGGAACCTCGGAGGCGCCCAGGAACGCAGGAGGGCCCAGACTGCGGCCCTGCCGGCCCTCGGAGAGGGCCCACGCGTGTCTGCTCGGGCTCAGGAGGCCACGGTGGGACAGCCAGTACCCCAGCACCGAGCTCATCTCGCGTGGACCACCCAGTGGGCGTCAGGAGTAGGTGTGTCCCAGCAGCAGCCGCCCCCCACCCCGGGAACGGCCCCTCCCTAGACAAGCCTTTCCTGTGAGGAGTCCTGGACTGCGCACGCGCGAGCCGGCGAGCCCGCCAGCCAGAGGGAGATGAGGCCTGGGGCTCCTCTTGCCTCAGAGAATGCTTGTGCGGCCTGGGGGCGCCCGCAGGTGTGCTCCGAGGCCTGCCGCGGCCTCTAGCTAGCACCTGGGGCCAGTTGGCAGTGCCGGCTGGCCAGCCTCCTAGAGCCAGGGCTGGCTGCAGCAGGCTCCGCGGGCGGGCGGGCGAAGGGCGAAGGGCGAAGGGCAGACGGAAGCCCAAGGGGGCCCGCCCGCCCGCTCCGCTGCGAAGCGCGCCCGCCCTGGAGGCCAGGACCCCAGGGGGCAGAAGTGGGTCTGGCTTTGCATTGCCCGACCAGCGGGAGGGAGCCAGCCAGGGGCAGCCAGTTGCATCCTCCCGGGAACTGCCAGCGGAGGCTTTTGGGGAGCGCGCTGCCAACTCTTGGCTTGGCCGGGGGAGACCTGCCGTCTCTGTGGCTCCAGCCGGCCAGCAGGCTGCAGGGTCGGGCGCAGCGGCCGTGGGGCTCTGGAGCTTGCTGCCCTGCCCGTGGGCGGAGCCTCCACGGGCCAGCCAGGTGGCACAGGGTTCCTGGGGCTGCGCCTCCTCCCGGCCCGGCCCGGCCCAAGGGAGGTGGGGGGAACCTCGGAGGCGCCCAGGAACGCAGGAGAGCCCAGACTGCGGCCCTGCCGGCCCTCGGAGAGGGCCCACGCGTGTCTGCTCGGGCTCAGGAGGCCACGGTGGGACAGCCAGTACCCCAGCACCGAGCTCATCTCGCGTGGACCACCCAGTGCGCGTCAGGAGTAGGTGTGTCCCAGCAGGAGCCCCTAGGAACAGCCCTGCCCTACCAGCTCTTAGCACAGGGAGTCCTGGTCTGCACATGCATGAGCCAGGGAGCCAGAGAGCCAGAGGAGGACGCTGCCGTGGGCTCTAACTGTCCTCAGAGAATGTTGGTATGACCCGGGGATCCAAGGGAGGTGGGGGGAACCTCGGAGGCGCCCAGGAACGCAGGAGGGCCCAGACTGCGGCCCTGCCGGCCCTCGGAGAGGGCCCACGCGTGTCTGCTCGGGCTCAGGAGGCCACGGTGGGACAGCCAGTACCCCAGCACCGAGCTCATCTCGCGTGGACCACCCAGTGGGCGTCAGGAGTAGGTGTGTCCCAGCAGCAGCCGCCCCCCACCCCGGGAACGGCCCCTCCCTAGACAAGCCTTTCCTGTGAGGAGTCCTGGACTGCGCACGCGCGAGCCGGCGAGCCCGCCAGCCAGAGGGAGATGAGGCCTGGGGCTCCTCTTGCCTCAGAGAATGCTTGTGCGGCCTGGGGGCGCCCGCAGGTGTGCTCCGAGGCCTGCCGCGGCCTCTAGCTAGCACCTGGGGCCAGTTGGCAGTGCCGGCTGGCCAGCCTCCTAGAGCCAGGGCTGGCTGCAGCAGGCTCCGCGGGCGGGCGAAGGGCAGACGGAAGCCCAAGGGGGCCCGCCCACCCGCTCCGCTGTGAAGCGCGCCCGCCCTGGAGGCCAGGACCCCAGGGGGCAGAAGTGGGTCTGGCTTTGCATTGCCCGACCAGCGGGAGGGAGCCAGCCAGGGGCAGCCAGTTGCATCCTCCCGGGAACTGCCAGCGGAGGCTTTTGGGGAGCGCGCTGCCAACTCTTGGCTTGGCCGGGGGAGACCTGCCGTCTCTGTGGCTCCAGCCGGCCAGCAGGCTGCAGGGTCGGGCGCAGGGGCCGTGGGGCTCTGGAGCTTGCTGCCTTGCCCGTGGGCAGGGCCTCCACGGGCCAGCCAGGTGGCACAGGGTTCCTGGGGCTGCGCCTCCTCCCGGCCCGGCCCGGCCCAAGGGAGGTGGGGGGAACCTCGGAGGCGCCCAGGAACGCAAGAGGGCCCAGACTGCGGCCCTGCCGGCCCTCGGAGAGGGCCCACGCGTGTCTGCTCGGGCTCAGGAGGCCACGGTGGGACAGCCAGTACCCCAGCACCGAGCTCATCTCGCGTGGACCACCCAGTGCGCGTCAGGAGTAGGTGTGTCCCAGCAGGAGCCCCTAGGAACAGCCCTGCCCTACCAGCTCTTAGCACAGGGAGTCCTGGTCTGCACATGCATGAGCCAGGGAGCCAGAGAGCCAGAGGAGGACGCTGCCGTGGGCTCTAACTGTCCTCAGAGAATGTTGGTATGACCCGGGGATCCAAGGGAGGTGGGGGGAACCTCGGAGGCGCCCAGGAACGCAGGAGGGCCCAGACTGCGGCCCTGCCGGCCCTCGGAGAGGGCCCACGCGTGTCTGCTCGGGCTCAGGAGGCCACGGTGGGACAGCCAGTACCCCAGCACCGAGCTCATCTCGCGTGGACCACCCAGTGGGCGTCAGGAGTAGGTGTGTCCCAGCAGCAGCCGCCCCCCACCCCGGGAACGGCCCCTCCCTAGACAAGCCTTTCCTGTGAGGAGTCCTGGACTGCGCACGCGCGAGCCGGCGAGCCCGCCAGCCAGAGGGAGATGAGGCCTGGGGCTCCTCTTGCCTCAGAGAATGCTTGTGCGGCCTGGGGGCGCCCGCAGGTGTGCTCCGAGGCCTGCCGCGGCCTCTAGCTAGCACCTGGGGCCAGTTGGCAGTGCCGGCTGGCCAGCCTCCTAGAGCCAGGGCTGGCTGCAGCAGGCTCCGCGGGCGGGCGAAGGGCAGACGGAAGCCCAAGGGGGCCCGCCCACCCGCTCCGCTGTGAAGCGCGCCCGCCCTGGAGGCCAGGACCCCAGGGGGCAGAAGTGGGTCTGGCTTTGCATTGCCCGACCAGCGGGAGGGAGCCAGCCAGGGGCAGCCAGTTGCATCCTCCCGGGAACTGCCAGCGGAGGCTTTTGGGGAGCGCGCTGCCAACTCTTGGCTTGGCCGGGGGAGACCTGCCGTCTCTGTGGCTCCAGCCGGCCAGCAGGCTGCAGGGTCGGGCGCAGGGGCCGTGGGGCTCTGGAGCTTGCTGCCTTGCCCGTGGGCAGGGCCTCCACGGGCCAGCCAGGTGGCACAGGGTTCCTGGGGCTGCGCCTCCTCCCGGCCCGGCCCGGCCCAAGGGAGGTGGGGGGAACCTCGGAGGCGCCCAGGAACGCAAGAGGGCCCAGACTGCGGCCCTGCCGGCCCTCGGAGAGGGCCCACGCGTGTCTGCTCGGGCTCAGGAGGCCACGGTGGGACAGCCAGTACCCCAGCACCGAGCTCATCTCGCGTGGACCACCCAGTGCGCGTCAGGAGTAGGTGTGTCCCAGCAGGAGCCCCTAGGAACAGCCCTGCCCTACCAGCTCTTAGCACAGGGAGTCCTGGTCTGCACATGCATGAGCCAGGGAGCCAGAGAGCCAGAGGAGGACGCTGCCGTGGGCTCTAACTGTCCTCAGAGAATGTTGGTATGACCTGGGGATCCAAGGGAGGTGGGGGGAACCTCGGAGGCGCCCAGGAACGCAGGAGGGCCCAGACTGCGGCCCTGCCGGCCCTCGGAGAGGGCCCACGCGTGTCTGCTCGGGCTCAGGAGGCCACGGTGGGACAGCCAGTACCCCAGCACCGAGCTCATCTCGCGTGGACCACCCAGTGGGCGTCAGGAGTAGGTGTGTCCCAGCAGCAGCCGCCCCCCACCCCGGGAACGGCCCCTCCCTAGACAAGCCTTTCCTGTGAGGAGTCCTGGACTGCGCACGCGCGAGCCGGCGAGCCCGCCAGCCAGAGGGAGATGAGGCCTGGGGCTCCTCTTGCCTCAGAGAATGCTTGTGCGGCCTGGGGGCGCCCGCAGGTGTGCTCCGAGGCCTGCCGCGGCCTCTAGCTAGCACCTGGGGCCAGTTGGCAGTGCCGGCTGGCCAGCCTCCTAGAGCCAGGGCTGGCTGCAGCAGGCTCCGCGGGCGGGCGGGCGAAGGGCGAAGGGCGAAGGGCAGACGGAAGCCCAAGGGGGCCCGCCCGCCCGCTCCGCTGCGAAGCGCGCCCGCCCTGGAGGCCAGGACCCCAGGGGGCAGAAGTGGGTCTGGCTTTGCATTGCCCGACCAGCGGGAGGGAGCCAGCCAGGGGCAGCCAGTTGCATCCTCCCGGGAACTGCCAGCGGAGGCTTTTGGGGAGCGCGCTGCCAACTCTTGGCTTGGCCGGGGGAGACCTGCCGTCTCTGTGGCTCCAGCCGGCCAGCAGGCTGCAGGGTCGGGCGCAGCGGCCGTGGGGCTCTGGAGCTTGCTGCCCTGCCCGTGGGCGGAGCCTCCACGGGCCAGCCAGGTGGCACAGGGTTCCTGGGGCTGCGCCTCCTCCCGGCCCGGCCCGGCCCAAGGGAGGTGGGGGGAACCTCGGAGGCGCCCAGGAACGCAGGAGAGCCCAGACTGCGGCCCTGCCGGCCCTCGGAGAGGGCCCACGCGTGTCTGCTCGGGCTCAGGAGGCCACGGTGGGACAGCCAGTACCCCAGCACCGAGCTCATCTCGCGTGGACCACCCAGTGCGCGTCAGGAGTAGGTGTGTCCCAGCAGGAGCCCCTAGGAACAGCCCTGCCCTACCAGCTCTTAGCACAGGGAGTCCTGGTCTGCACATGCATGAGCCAGGGAGCCAGAGAGCCAGAGGAGGACGCTGCCGTGGGCTCTAACTGTCCTCAGAGAATGTTGGTATGACCCGGGGATCCAAGGGAGGTGGGGGGAACCTCGGAGGCGCCCAGGAACGCAGGAGGGCCCAGACTGCGGCCCTGCCGGCCCTCGGAGAGGGCCCACGCGTGTCTGCTCGGGCTCAGGAGGCCACGGTGGGACAGCCAGTACCCCAGCACCGAGCTCATCTCGCGTGGACCACCCAGTGGGCGTCAGGAGTAGGTGTGTCCCAGCAGCAGCCGCCCCCCACCCCGGGAACGGCCCCTCCCTAGACAAGCCTTTCCTGTGAGGAGTCCTGGACTGCGCACGCGCGAGCCGGCGAGCCCGCCAGCCAGAGGGAGATGAGGCCTGGGGCTCCTCTTGCCTCAGAGAATGCTTGTGCGGCCTGGGGGCGCCCGCAGGTGTGCTCCGAGGCCTGCCGCGGCCTCTAGCTAGCACCTGGGGCCAGTTGGCAGTGCCGGCTGGCCAGCCTCCTAGAGCCAGGGCTGGCTGCAGCAGGCTCCGCGGGCGGGCGAAGGGCAGACGGAAGCCCAAGGGGGCCCGCCCACCCGCTCCGCTGTGAAGCGCGCCCGCCCTGGAGGCCAGGACCCCAGGGGGCAGAAGTGGGTCTGGCTTTGCATTGCCCGACCAGCGGGAGGGAGCCAGCCAGGGGCAGCCAGTTGCATCCTCCCGGGAACTGCCAGCGGAGGCTTTTGGGGAGCGCGCTGCCAACTCTTGGCTTGGCCGGGGGAGACCTGCCGTCTCTGTGGCTCCAGCCGGCCAGCAGGCTGCAGGGTCGGGCGCAGGGGCCGTGGGGCTCTGGAGCTTGCTGCCTTGCCCGTGGGCAGGGCCTCCACGGGCCAGCCAGGTGGCACAGGGTTCCTGGGGCTGCGCCTCCTCCCGGCCCGGCCCGGCCCAAGGGAGGTGGGGGGAACCTCGGAGGCGCCCAGGAACGCAAGAGGGCCCAGACTGCGGCCCTGCCGGCCCTCGGAGAGGGCCCACGCGTGTCTGCTCGGGCTCAGGAGGCCACGGTGGGACAGCCAGTACCCCAGCACCGAGCTCATCTCGCGTGGACCACCCAGTGCGCGTCAGGAGTAGGTGTGTCCCAGCAGGAGCCCCTAGGAACAGCCCTGCCCTACCAGCTCTTAGCACAGGGAGTCCTGGTCTGCACATGCATGAGCCAGGGAGCCAGAGAGCCAGAGGAGGACGCTGCCGTGGGCTCTAACTGTCCTCAGAGAATGTTGGTATGACCCGGGGATCCAAGGGAGGTGGGGGGAACCTCGGAGGCGCCCAGGAACGCAGGAGGGCCCAGACTGCGGCCCTGCCGGCCCTCGGAGAGGGCCCACGCGTGTCTGCTCGGGCTCAGGAGGCCACGGTGGGACAGCCAGTACCCCAGCACCGAGCTCATCTCGCGTGGACCACCCAGTGGGCGTCAGGAGTAGGTGTGTCCCAGCAGCAGCCGCCCCCCACCCCGGGAACGGCCCCTCCCTAGACAAGCCTTTCCTGTGAGGAGTCCTGGACTGCGCACGCGCGAGCCGGCGAGCCCGCCAGCCAGAGGGAGATGAGGCCTGGGGCTCCTCTTGCCTCAGAGAATGCTTGTGCGGCCTGGGGGCGCCCGCAGGTGTGCTCCGAGGCCTGCCGCGGCCTCTAGCTAGCACCTGGGGCCAGTTGGCAGTGCCGGCTGGCCAGCCTCCTAGAGCCAGGGCTGGCTGCAGCAGGCTCCGCGGGCGGGCGAAGGGCAGACGGAAGCCCAAGGGGGCCCGCCCACCCGCTCCGCTGTGAAGCGCGCCCGCCCTGGAGGCCAGGACCCCAGGGGGCAGAAGTGGGTCTGGCTTTGCATTGCCCGACCAGCGGGAGGGAGCCAGCCAGGGGCAGCCAGTTGCATCCTCCCGGGAACTGCCAGCGGAGGCTTTTGGGGAGCGCGCTGCCAACTCTTGGCTTGGCCGGGGGAGACCTGCCGTCTCTGTGGCTCCAGCCGGCCAGCAGGCTGCAGGGTCGGGCGCAGGGGCCGTGGGGCTCTGGAGCTTGCTGCCTTGCCCGTGGGCAGGGCCTCCACGGGCCAGCCAGGTGGCACAGGGTTCCTGGGGCTGCGCCTCCTCCCGGCCCGGCCCGGCCCAAGGGAGGTGGGGGGAACCTCGGAGGCGCCCAGGAACGCAAGAGGGCCCAGACTGCGGCCCTGCCGGCCCTCGGAGAGGGCCCACGCGTGTCTGCTCGGGCTCAGGAGGCCACGGTGGGACAGCCAGTACCCCAGCACCGAGCTCATCTCGCGTGGACCACCCAGTGCGCGTCAGGAGTAGGTGTGTCCCAGCAGGAGCCCCTAGGAACAGCCCTGCCCTACCAGCTCTTAGCACAGGGAGTCCTGGTCTGCACATGCATGAGCCAGGGAGCCAGAGAGCCAGAGGAGGACGCTGCCGTGGGCTCTAACTGTCCTCAGAGAATGTTGGTATGACCCGGGGATCCAAGGGAGGTGGGGGGAACCTCGGAGGCGCCCAGGAACGCAGGAGGGCCCAGACTGCGGCCCTGCCGGCCCTCGGAGAGGGCCCACGCGTGTCTGCTCGGGCTCAGGAGGCCACGGTGGGACAGCCAGTACCCCAGCACCGAGCTCATCTCGCGTGGACCACCCAGTGCGCGTCAGGAGTAGGTGTGTCCCAGCAGGAGCCCCTAGGAACAGCCCTGCCCTACCAGCTCTTAGCACAGGGAGTCCTGGTCTGCACATGCATGAGCCAGGGAGCCAGAGAGCCAGAGGAGGACGCTGCCGTGGGCTCTAACTGTCCTCAGAGAATGTTGGTATGACCCGGGGATCCAAGGGAGGTGGGGGGAACCTCGGAGGCGCCCAGGAACGCAGGAGGGCCCAGACTGCGGCCCTGCCGGCCCTCGGAGAGGGCCCACGCGTGTCTGCTCGGGCTCAGGAGGCCACGGTGGGACAGCCAGTACCCCAGCACCGAGCTCATCTCGCGTGGACCTCCCAGTGGGCGTCAGGAGTAGGTGTGTCCCAGCAGCAGCCGCCCCCCACCCCGGGAACGGCCCCTCCCTAGACAAGCCTTTCCTGTGAGGAGTCCTGGACTGCGCACGCGCGAGCCGGCGAGCCCGCCAGCCAGAGGGAGATGAGGCCTGGGGCTCCTCTTGCCTCAGAGAATGCTTGTGCGGCCTGGGGGCGCCCGCAGGTGTGCTCCGAGGCCTGCCGCGGCCTCTAGCTAGCACCTGGGGCCAGTTGGCAGTGCCGGCTGGCCAGCCTCCTAGAGCCAGGGCTGGCTGCAGCAGGCTCCGCGGGCGGGCGAAGGGCAGACGGAAGCCCAAGGGGGCCCGCCCACCCGCTCCGCTGTGAAGCGCGCCCGCCCTGGAGGCCAGGACCCCAGGGGGCAGAAGTGGGTCTGGCTTTGCATTGCCCGACCAGCGGGAGGGAGCCAGCCAGGGGCAGCCAGTTGCATCCTCCCGGGAACTGCCAGCGGAGGCTTTTGGGGAGCGCGCTGCCAACTCTTGGCTTGGCCGGGGGAGACCTGCCGTCTCTGTGGCTCCAGCCGGCCAGCAGGCTGCAGGGTCGGGCGCAGGGGCCGTGGGGCTCTGGAGCTTGCTGCCTTGCCCGTGGGCAGGGCCTCCACGGGCCAGCCAGGTGGCACAGGGTTCCTGGGGCTGCGCCTCCTCCCGGCCCGGCCCGGCCCAAGGGAGGTGGGGGGAACCTCGGAGGCGCCCAGGAACGCAAGAGGGCCCAGACTGCGGCCCTGCCGGCCCTCGGAGAGGGCCCACGCGTGTCTGCTCGGGCTCAGGAGGCCACGGTGGGACAGCCAGTACCCCAGCACCGAGCTCATCTCGCGTGGACCACCCAGTGCGCGTCAGGAGTAGGTGTGTCCCAGCAGGAGCCCCTAGGAACAGCCCTGCCCTACCAGCTCTTAGCACAGGGAGTCCTGGTCTGCACATGCATGAGCCAGGGAGCCAGAGAGCCAGAGGAGGACGCTGCCGTGGGCTCTAACTGTCCTCAGAGAATGTTGGTATGACCCGGGGATCCAAGGGAGGTGGGGGGAACCTCGGAGGCGCCCAGGAACGCAGGAGGGCCCAGACTGCGGCCCTGCCGGCCCTCGGAGAGGGCCCACGCGTGTCTGCTCGGGCTCAGGAGGCCACGGTGGGACAGCCAGTACCCCAGCACCGAGCTCATCTCGCGTGGACCACCCAGTGGGCGTCAGGAGTAGGTGTGTCCCAGCAGCAGCCGCCCCCCACCCCGGGAACGGCCCCTCCCTAGACAAGCCTTTCCTGTGAGGAGTCCTGGACTGCGCACGCGCGAGCCGGCGAGCCCGCCAGCCAGAGGGAGATGAGGCCTGGGGCTCCTCTTGCCTCAGAGAATGCTTGTGCGGCCTGGGGGCGCCCGCAGGTGTGCTCCGAGGCCTGCCGCGGCCTCTAGCTAGCACCTGGGGCCAGTTGGCAGTGCCGGCTGGCCAGCCTCCTAGAGCCAGGGCTGGCTGCAGCAGGCTCCGCGGGCGGGCGAAGGGCAGACGGAAGCCCAAGGGGGCCCGCCCACCCGCTCCGCTGTGAAGCGCGCCCGCCCTGGAGGCCAGGACCCCAGGGGGCAGAAGTGGGTCTGGCTTTGCATTGCCCGACCAGCGGGAGGGAGCCAGCCAGGGGCAGCCAGTTGCATCCTCCCGGGAACTGCCAGCGGAGGCTTTTGGGGAGCGCGCTGCCAACTCTTGGCTTGGCCGGGGGAGACCTGCCGTCTCTGTGGCTCCAGCCGGCCAGCAGGCTGCAGGGTCGGGCGCAGGGGCCGTGGGGCTCTGGAGCTTGCTGCCTTGCCCGTGGGCAGGGCCTCCACGGGCCAGCCAGGTGGCACAGGGTTCCTGGGGCTGCGCCTCCTCCCGGCCCGGCCCGGCCCAAGGGAGGTGGGGGGAACCTCGGAGGCGCCCAGGAACGCAAGAGGGCCCAGACTGCGGCCCTGCCGGCCCTCGGAGAGGGCCCACGCGTGTCTGCTCGGGCTCAGGAGGCCACGGTGGGACAGCCAGTACCCCAGCACCGAGCTCATCTCGCGTGGACCACCCAGTGCGCGTCAGGAGTAGGTGTGTCCCAGCAGGAGCCCCTAGGAACAGCCCTGCCCTACCAGCTCTTAGCACAGGGAGTCCTGGTCTGCACATGCATGAGCCAGGGAGCCAGAGAGCCAGAGGAGGACGCTGCCGTGGGCTCTAACTGTCCTCAGAGAATGTTGGTATGACCCGGGGATCCAAGGGAGGTGGGGGGAACCTCGGAGGCGCCCAGGAACGCAGGAGGGCCCAGACTGCGGCCCTGCCGGCCCTCGGAGAGGGCCCACGCGTGTCTGCTCGGGCTCAGGAGGCCACGGTGGGACAGCCAGTACCCCAGCACCGAGCTCATCTCGCGTGGACCACCCAGTGCGCGTCAGGAGTAGGTGTGTCCCAGCAGGAGCCCCTAGGAACAGCCCTGCCCTACCAGCTCTTAGCACAGGGAGTCCTGGTCTGCACATGCATGAGCCAGGGAGCCAGAGAGCCAGAGGAGGACGCTGCCGTGGGCTCTAACTGTCCTCAGAGAATGTTGGTATGACCCGGGGATCCAAGGGAGGTGGGGGGAACCTCGGAGGCGCCCAGGAACGCAGGAGGGCCCAGACTGCGGCCCTGCCGGCCCTCGGAGAGGGCCCACGCGTGTCTGCTCGGGCTCAGGAGGCCACGGTGGGACAGCCAGTACCCCAGCACCGAGCTCATCTCGCGTGGACCTCCCAGTGGGCGTCAGGAGTAGGTGTGTCCCAGCAGCAGCCGCCCCCCACCCCGGGAACGGCCCCTCCCTAGACAAGCCTTTCCTGTGAGGAGTCCTGGACTGCGCACGCGCGAGCCGGCGAGCCCGCCAGCCAGAGGGAGATGAGGCCTGGGGCTCCTCTTGCCTCAGAGAATGCTTGTGCGGCCTGGGGGCGCCCGCAGGTGTGCTCCGAGGCCTGCCGCGGCCTCTAGCTAGCACCTGGGGCCAGTTGGCAGTGCCGGCTGGCCAGCCTCCTAGAGCCAGGGCTGGCTGCAGCAGGCTCCGCGGGCGGGCGGGCGAAGGGCGAAGGGCGAAGGGCAGACGGAAGCCCAAGGGGGCCCGCCCGCCCGCTCCGCTGCGAAGCGCGCCCGCCCTGGAGGCCAGGACCCCAGGGGGCAGAAGTGGGTCTGGCTTTGCATTGCCCGACCAGCGGGAGGGAGCCAGCCAGGGGCAGCCAGTTGCATCCTCCCGGGAACTGCCAGCGGAGGCTTTTGGGGAGCGCGCTGCCAACTCTTGGCTTGGCCGGGGGAGACCTGCCGTCTCTGTGGCTCCAGCCGGCCAGCAGGCTGCAGGGTCGGGCGCAGGGGCCGTGGGGCTCTGGAGCTTGCTGCCTTGCCCGTGGGCAGGGCCTCCACGGGCCAGCCAGGTGGCACAGGGTTCCTGGGGCTGCGCCTCCTCCCGGCCCGGCCCGGCCCAAGGGAGGTGGGGGGAACCTCGGAGGCGCCCAGGAACGCAAGAGGGCCCAGACTGCGGCCCTGCCGGCCCTCGGAGAGGGCCCACGCGTGTCTGCTCGGGCTCAGGAGGCCACGGTGGGACAGCCAGTACCCCAGCACCGAGCTCATCTCGCGTGGACCACCCAGTGCGCGTCAGGAGTAGGTGTGTCCCAGCAGGAGCCCCTAGGAACAGCCCTGCCCTACCAGCTCTTAGCACAGGGAGTCCTGGTCTGCACATGCATGAGCCAGAGAGCCAGAGAGCCAGAGGAGGACGCTGCCGTGGGCTCTAACTGTCCTCAGAGAATGTTGGTATGACCCGGGGATCCAAGGGAGGTGGGGGGAACCTCGGAGGCGCCCAGGAACGCAGGAGGGCCCAGACTGCGGCCCTGCCGGCCCTCGGAGAGGGCCCACGCGTGTCTGCTCGGGCTCAGGAGGCCACGGTGGGACAGCCAGTACCCCAGCACCGAGCTCATCTCGCGTGGACCACCCAGTGCGCGTCAGGAGTAGGTGTGTCCCAGCAGGAGCCCCTAGGAACAGCCCTGCCCTACCAGCTCTTAGCACAGGGAGTCCTGGTCTGCACATGCATGAGCCAGAGAGCCAGAGAGCCAGAGGAGGACGCTGCCGTGGGCTCTAACTGTCCTCAGAGAATGTTGGTATGACCCGGGGATCCAAGGGAGGTGGGGGGAACCTCGGAGGCGCCCAGGAACGCAGGAGGGCCCAGACTGCGGCCCTGCCGGCCCTCGGAGAGGGCCCACGCGTGTCTGCTCGGGCTCAGGAGGCCACGGTGGGACAGCCAGTACCCCAGCACCGAGCTCATCTCGCGTGGACCACCCAGTGGGCGTCAGGAGTAGGTGTGTCCCAGCAGCAGCCGCCCCCCACCCCGGGAACGGCCCCTCCCTAGACAAGCCTTTCCTGTGAGGAGTCCTGGACTGCGCACGCGCGAGCCGGCGAGCCCGCCAGCCAGAGGGAGATGAGGCCTGGGGCTCCTCTTGCCTCAGAGAATGCTTGTGCGGCCTGGGGGCGCCCGCAGGTGTGCTCCGAGGCCTGCCGCGGCCTCTAGCTAGCACCTGGGGCCAGTTGGCAGTGCCGGCTGGCCAGCCTCCTAGAGCCAGGGCTGGCTGCAGCAGGCTCCGCGGGCGGGCGGGCGGGCGGGCGAAGGGCGAAGGGCAGACGGAAGCCCAAGGGGGCCCGCCCGCCCGCTCCGCTGCGAAGCGCGCCCGCCCTGGAGGCCAGGACCCCAGGGGGCAGAAGTGGGTCTGGCTTTGCATTGCCCGACCAGCGGGAGGGAGCCAGCCAGGGGCAGCCAGTTGCATCCTCCCGGGAACTGCCAGCGGAGGCTTTTGGGGAGCGCGCTGCCAACTCTTGGCTTGGCCGGGGGAGACCTGCCGTCTCTGTGGCTCCAGCCGGCCAGCAGGCTGCAGGGTCGGGCGCAGCGGCCGTGGGGCTCTGGAGCTTGCTGCCCTGCCCGTGGGCGGAGCCTCCACGGGCCAGCCAGGTGGCACAGGGTTCCTGGGGCTGCGCCTCCTCCCGGCCCGGCCCGGCCCAAGGGAGGTGGGGGGAACCTCGGAGGCGCCCAGGAACGCAAGAGGGCCCAGACTGCGGCCCTGCCGGCCCTCGGAGAGGGCCCACGCGTGTCTGCTCGGGCTCAGGAGGCCACGGTGGGACAGCCAGTACCCCAGCACCGAGCTCATCTCGCGTGGACCACCCAGTGCGCGTCAGGAGTAGGTGTGTCCCAGCAGGAGCCCCTAGGAACAGCCCTGCCCTACCAGCTCTTAGCACAGGGAGTCCTGGTCTGCACATGCATGAGCCAGGGAGCCAGAGAGCCAGAGGAGGACGCTGCCGTGGGCTCTAACTGTCCTCAGAGAATGTTGGTATGACCCGGGGATCCAAGGGAGGTGGGGGGAACCTCGGAGGCGCCCAGGAACGCAGGAGGGCCCAGACTGCGGCCCTGCCGGCCCTCGGAGAGGGCCCACGCGTGTCTGCTCGGGCTCAGGAGGCCACGGTGGGACAGCCAGTACCCCAGCACCGAGCTCATCTCGCGTGGACCACCCAGTGCGCGTCAGGAGTAGGTGTGTCCCAGCAGGAGCCCCTAGGAACAGCCCTGCCCTACCAGCTCTTAGCACAGGGAGTCCTGGTCTGCACATGCATGAGCCAGGGAGCCAGAGAGCCAGAGGAGGACGCTGCCGTGGGCTCTAACTGTCCTCAGAGAATGTTGGTATGACCCGGGGATCCAAGGGAGGTGGGGGGAACCTCGGAGGCGCCCAGGAACGCAGGAGGGCCCAGACTGCGGCCCTGCCGGCCCTCGGAGAGGGCCCACGCGTGTCTGCTCGGGCTCAGGAGGCCACGGTGGGACAGCCAGTACCCCAGCACCGAGCTCATCTCGCGTGGACCTCCCAGTGGGCGTCAGGAGTAGGTGTGTCCCAGCAGCAGCCGCCCCCCACCCCGGGAACGGCCCCTCCCTAGACAAGCCTTTCCTGTGAGGAGTCCTGGACTGCGCACGCGCGAGCCGGCGAGCCCGCCAGCCAGAGGGAGATGAGGCCTGGGGCTCCTCTTGCCTCAGAGAATGCTTGTGCGGCCTGGGGGCGCCCGCAGGTGTGCTCCGAGGCCTGCCGCGGCCTCTAGCTAGCACCTGGGGCCAGTTGGCAGTGCCGGCTGGCCAGCCTCCTAGAGCCAGGGCTGGCTGCAGCAGGCTCCGCGGGCGGGCGAAGGGCAGACGGAAGCCCAAGGGGGCCCGCCCACCCGCTCCGCTGTGAAGCGCGCCCGCCCTGGAGGCCAGGACCCCAGGGGGCAGAAGTGGGTCTGGCTTTGCATTGCCCGACCAGCGGGAGGGAGCCAGCCAGGGGCAGCCAGTTGCATCCTCCCGGGAACTGCCAGCGGAGGCTTTTGGGGAGCGCGCTGCCAACTCTTGGCTTGGCCGGGGGAGACCTGCCGTCTCTGTGGCTCCAGCCGGCCAGCAGGCTGCAGGGTCGGGCGCAGGGGCCGTGGGGCTCTGGAGCTTGCTGCCTTGCCCGTGGGCAGGGCCTCCACGGGCCAGCCAGGTGGCACAGGGTTCCTGGGGCTGCGCCTCCTCCCGGCCCGGCCCGGCCCAAGGGAGGTGGGGGGAACCTCGGAGGCGCCCAGGAACGCAAGAGGGCCCAGACTGCGGCCCTGCCGGCCCTCGGAGAGGGCCCACGCGTGTCTGCTCGGGCTCAGGAGGCCACGGTGGGACAGCCAGTACCCCAGCACCGAGCTCATCTCGCGTGGACCACCCAGTGCGCGTCAGGAGTAGGTGTGTCCCAGCAGGAGCCCCTAGGAACAGCCCTGCCCTACCAGCTCTTAGCACAGGGAGTCCTGGTCTGCACATGCATGAGCCAGGGAGCCAGAGAGCCAGAGGAGGACGCTGCCGTGGGCTCTAACTGTCCTCAGAGAATGTTGGTATGACCCGGGGATCCAAGGGAGGTGGGGGGAACCTCGGAGGCGCCCAGGAACGCAGGAGGGCCCAGACTGCGGCCCTGCCGGCCCTCGGAGAGGGCCCACGCGTGTCTGCTCGGGCTCAGGAGGCCACGGTGGGACAGCCAGTACCCCAGCACCGAGCTCATCTCGCGTGGACCACCCAGTGGGCGTCAGGAGTAGGTGTGTCCCAGCAGCAGCCGCCCCCCACCCCGGGAACGGCCCCTCCCTAGACAAGCCTTTCCTGTGAGGAGTCCTGGACTGCGCACGCGCGAGCCGGCGAGCCCGCCAGCCAGAGGGAGATGAGGCCTGGGGCTCCTCTTGCCTCAGAGAATGCTTGTGCGGCCTGGGGGCGCCCGCAGGTGTGCTCCGAGGCCTGCCGCGGCCTCTAGCTAGCACCTGGGGCCAGTTGGCAGTGCCGGCTGGCCAGCCTCCTAGAGCCAGGGCTGGCTGCAGCAGGCTCCGCGGGCGGGCGAAGGGCAGACGGAAGCCCAAGGGGGCCCGCCCACCCGCTCCGCTGTGAAGCGCGCCCGCCCTGGAGGCCAGGACCCCAGGGGGCAGAAGTGGGTCTGGCTTTGCATTGCCCGACCAGCGGGAGGGAGCCAGCCAGGGGCAGCCAGTTGCATCCTCCCGGGAACTGCCAGCGGAGGCTTTTGGGGAGCGCGCTGCCAACTCTTGGCTTGGCCGGGGGAGACCTGCCGTCTCTGTGGCTCCAGCCGGCCAGCAGGCTGCAGGGTCGGGCGCAGGGGCCGTGGGGCTCTGGAGCTTGCTGCCTTGCCCGTGGGCAGGGCCTCCACGGGCCAGCCAGGTGGCACAGGGTTCCTGGGGCTGCGCCTCCTCCCGGCCCGGCCCGGCCCAAGGGAGGTGGGGGGAACCTCGGAGGCGCCCAGGAACGCAAGAGGGCCCAGACTGCGGCCCTGCCGGCCCTCGGAGAGGGCCCACGCGTGTCTGCTCGGGCTCAGGAGGCCACGGTGGGACAGCCAGTACCCCAGCACCGAGCTCATCTCGCGTGGACCACCCAGTGCGCGTCAGGAGTAGGTGTGTCCCAGCAGGAGCCCCTAGGAACAGCCCTGCCCTACCAGCTCTTAGCACAGGGAGTCCTGGTCTGCACATGCATGAGCCAGGGAGCCAGAGAGCCAGAGGAGGACGCTGCCGTGGGCTCTAACTGTCCTCAGAGAATGTTGGTATGACCCGGGGATCCAAGGGAGGTGGGGGGAACCTCGGAGGCGCCCAGGAACGCAGGAGGGCCCAGACTGCGGCCCTGCCGGCCCTCGGAGAGGGCCCACGCGTGTCTGCTCGGGCTCAGGAGGCCACGGTGGGACAGCCAGTACCCCAGCACCGAGCTCATCTCGCGTGGACCACCCAGTGCGCGTCAGGAGTAGGTGTGTCCCAGCAGGAGCCCCTAGGAACAGCCCTGCCCTACCAGCTCTTAGCACAGGGAGTCCTGGTCTGCACATGCATGAGCCAGGGAGCCAGAGAGCCAGAGGAGGACGCTGCCGTGGGCTCTAACTGTCCTCAGAGAATGTTGGTATGACCCGGGGATCCAAGGGAGGTGGGGGGAACCTCGGAGGCGCCCAGGAACGCAGGAGGGCCCAGACTGCGGCCCTGCCGGCCCTCGGAGAGGGCCCACGCGTGTCTGCTCGGGCTCAGGAGGCCACGGTGGGACAGCCAGTACCCCAGCACCGAGCTCATCTCGCGTGGACCTCCCAGTGGGCGTCAGGAGTAGGTGTGTCCCAGCAGCAGCCGCCCCCCACCCCGGGAACGGCCCCTCCCTAGACAAGCCTTTCCTGTGAGGAGTCCTGGACTGCGCACGCGCGAGCCGGCGAGCCCGCCAGCCAGAGGGAGATGAGGCCTGGGGCTCCTCTTGCCTCAGAGAATGCTTGTGCGGCCTGGGGGCGCCCGCAGGTGTGCTCCGAGGCCTGCCGCGGCCTCTAGCTAGCACCTGGGGCCAGTTGGCAGTGCCGGCTGGCCAGCCTCCTAGAGCCAGGGCTGGCTGCAGCAGGCTCCGCGGGCGGGCGGGCGAAGGGCGAAGGGCGAAGGGCAGACGGAAGCCCAAGGGGGCCCGCCCGCCCGCTCCGCTGCGAAGCGCGCCCGCCCTGGAGGCCAGGACCCCAGGGGGCAGAAGTGGGTCTGGCTTTGCATTGCCCGACCAGCGGGAGGGAGCCAGCCAGGGGCAGCCAGTTGCATCCTCCCGGGAACTGCCAGCGGAGGCTTTTGGGGAGCGCGCTGCCAACTCTTGGCTTGGCCGGGGGAGACCTGCCGTCTCTGTGGCTCCAGCCGGCCAGCAGGCTGCAGGGTCGGGCGCAGGGGCCGTGGGGCTCTGGAGCTTGCTGCCTTGCCCGTGGGCAGGGCCTCCACGGGCCAGCCAGGTGGCACAGGGTTCCTGGGGCTGCGCCTCCTCCCGGCCCGGCCCGGCCCAAGGGAGGTGGGGGGAACCTCGGAGGCGCCCAGGAACGCAAGAGGGCCCAGACTGCGGCCCTGCCGGCCCTCGGAGAGGGCCCACGCGTGTCTGCTCGGGCTCAGGAGGCCACGGTGGGACAGCCAGTACCCCAGCACCGAGCTCATCTCGCGTGGACCACCCAGTGCGCGTCAGGAGTAGGTGTGTCCCAGCAGGAGCCCCTAGGAACAGCCCTGCCCTACCAGCTCTTAGCACAGGGAGTCCTGGTCTGCACATGCATGAGCCAGAGAGCCAGAGAGCCAGAGGAGGACGCTGCCGTGGGCTCTAACTGTCCTCAGAGAATGTTGGTATGACCCGGGGATCCAAGGGAGGTGGGGGGAACCTCGGAGGCGCCCAGGAACGCAGGAGGGCCCAGACTGCGGCCCTGCCGGCCCTCGGAGAGGGCCCACGCGTGTCTGCTCGGGCTCAGGAGGCCACGGTGGGACAGCCAGTACCCCAGCACCGAGCTCATCTCGCGTGGACCACCCAGTGCGCGTCAGGAGTAGGTGTGTCCCAGCAGGAGCCCCTAGGAACAGCCCTGCCCTACCAGCTCTTAGCACAGGGAGTCCTGGTCTGCACATGCATGAGCCAGAGAGCCAGAGAGCCAGAGGAGGACGCTGCCGTGGGCTCTAACTGTCCTCAGAGAATGTTGGTATGACCCGGGGATCCAAGGGAGGTGGGGGGAACCTCGGAGGCGCCCAGGAACGCAGGAGGGCCCAGACTGCGGCCCTGCCGGCCCTCGGAGAGGGCCCACGCGTGTCTGCTCGGGCTCAGGAGGCCACGGTGGGACAGCCAGTACCCCAGCACCGAGCTCATCTCGCGTGGACCACCCAGTGGGCGTCAGGAGTAGGTGTGTCCCAGCAGCAGCCGCCCCCCACCCCGGGAACGGCCCCTCCCTAGACAAGCCTTTCCTGTGAGGAGTCCTGGACTGCGCACGCGCGAGCCGGCGAGCCCGCCAGCCAGAGGGAGATGAGGCCTGGGGCTCCTCTTGCCTCAGAGAATGCTTGTGCGGCCTGGGGGCGCCCGCAGGTGTGCTCCGAGGCCTGCCGCGGCCTCTAGCTAGCACCTGGGGCCAGTTGGCAGTGCCGGCTGGCCAGCCTCCTAGAGCCAGGGCTGGCTGCAGCAGGCTCCGCGGGCGGGCGGGCGGGCGGGCGAAGGGCGAAGGGCAGACGGAAGCCCAAGGGGGCCCGCCCGCCCGCTCCGCTGCGAAGCGCGCCCGCCCTGGAGGCCAGGACCCCAGGGGGCAGAAGTGGGTCTGGCTTTGCATTGCCCGACCAGCGGGAGGGAGCCAGCCAGGGGCAGCCAGTTGCATCCTCCCGGGAACTGCCAGCGGAGGCTTTTGGGGAGCGCGCTGCCAACTCTTGGCTTGGCCGGGGGAGACCTGCCGTCTCTGTGGCTCCAGCCGGCCAGCAGGCTGCAGGGTCGGGCGCAGCGGCCGTGGGGCTCTGGAGCTTGCTGCCCTGCCCGTGGGCGGAGCCTCCACGGGCCAGCCAGGTGGCACAGGGTTCCTGGGGCTGCGCCTCCTCCCGGCCCGGCCCAGCCCAAGGGAGGTGGGGGGAACCTCGGAGGCGCCCAGGAACGCAGGAGAGCCCAGACTGCGGCCCTGCCGGCCCTCGGAGAGGGCCCACGCGTGTCTGCTCGGGCTCAGGAGGCCACGGTGGGACAGCCAGTACCCCAGCACCGAGCTCATCTCGCGTGGACCACCCAGTGCGCGTCAGGAGTAGGTGTGTCCCAGCAGGAGCCCCTAGGAACAGCCCTGCCCTACCAGCTCTTAGCACAGGGAGTCCTGGTCTGCACATGCATGAGCCAGGGAGCCAGAGAGCCAGAGGAGGACGCTGCCGTGGGCTCTAACTGTCCTCAGAGAATGTTGGTATGACCCGGGGATCCAAGGGAGGTGGGGGGAACCTCGGAGGCGCCCAGGAACGCAGGAGGGCCCAGACTGCGGCCCTGCCGGCCCTCGGAGAGGGCCCACGCGTGTCTGCTCGGGCTCAGGAGGCCACGGTGGGACAGCCAGTACCCCAGCACCGAGCTCATCTCGCGTGGACCACCCAGTGGGCGTCAGGAGTAGGTGTGTCCCAGCAGCAGCCGCCCCCCACCCCGGGAACGGCCCCTCCCTAGACAAGCCTTTCCTGTGAGGAGTCCTGGACTGCGCACGCGCGAGCCGGCGAGCCCGCCAGCCAGAGGGAGATGAGGCCTGGGGCTCCTCTTGCCTCAGAGAATGCTTGTGCGGCCTGGGGGCGCCCGCAGGTGTGCTCCGAGGCCTGCCGCGGCCTCTAGCTAGCACCTGGGGCCAGTTGGCAGTGCCGGCTGGCCAGCCTCCTAGAGCCAGGGCTGGCTGCAGCAGGCTCCGCGGGCGGGCGGGCGAAGGGCGAAGGGCGAAGGGCAGACGGAAGCCCAAGGGGGCCCGCCCACCCGCTCCGCTGTGAAGCGCGCCCGCCCTGGAGGCCAGGACCCCAGGGGGCAGAAGTGGGTCTGGCTTTGCATTGCCCGACCAGCGGGAGGGAGCCAGCCAGGGGCAGCCAGTTGCATCCTCCCGGGAACTGCCAGCGGAGGCTTTTGGGGAGCGCGCTGCCAACTCTTGGCTTGGCCGGGGGAGACCTGCCGTCTCTGTGGCTCCAGCCGGCCAGCAGGCTGCAGGGTCGGGCGCAGCGGCCGTGGGGCTCTGGAGCTTGCTGCCCTGCCCGTGGGCGGGGCCTCCACGGGCCAGCCAGGTGGCACAGGGTTCCTGGGGCTTCGCCTCGTCCCGGCCCGCCCCGGCCCAAGGGAGGTGGGGGGAACCTCGGAGGCGCCCAGGAAAGCAAGAGGGCCCAGACTGCGGCCCTGCCGGCCCTCGGAGAGGGCCCACGCGTGTCTGCTCGGGCTCAGGAGGCCACGGTGGGACAGCCAGTACCCCAGCACCGAGCTCATCTCGCGTGGACCACCCAGTGCGCGTCAGGAGTAGGTGTGTCCCAGCAGGAGCCCCTAGGAACAGCCCTGCCCTACCAGCTCTTAGCACAGGGAGTCCTGGTCTGCACATGCATGAGCCAGAGAGCCAGAGAGCCAGAGGAGGACGCTGCCGTGGGCTCTAACTGTCCTCAGAGAATGTTGGTATGACCCGGGGATCCAAGGGAGGTGGGGGGAACCTCGGAGGCGCCCAGGAACGCAGGAGGGCCCAGACTGCGGCCCTGCCGGCCCTCGGAGAGGGCCCACGCGTGTCTGCTCGGGCTCAGGAGGCCACGGTGGGACAGCCAGTACCCCAGCACCGAGCTCATCTCGCGTGGACCACCCAGTGGGCGTCAGGAGTAGGTGTGTCCCAGCAGCAGCCGCCCCCCACCCCGGGAACGGCCCCTCCCTAGACAAGCCTTTCCTGTGAGGAGTCCTGGACTGCGCACGCGCGAGCCGGCGAGCCCGCCAGCCAGAGGGAGATGAGGCCTGGGGCTCCTCTTGCCTCAGAGAATGCTTGTGCGGCCTGGGGGCGCCCGCAGGTGTGCTCCGAGGCCTGCCGCGGCCTCTAGCTAGCACCTGGGGCCAGTTGGCAGTGCCGGCTGGCCAGCCTCCTAGAGCCAGGGCTGGCTGCAGCAGGCTCCGCGGGCGGGCGGGCGAAGGGCGAAGGGCGAAGGGCAGACGGAAGCCCAAGGGGGCCCGCCCACCCGCTCCGCTGTGAAGCGCGCCCGCCCTGGAGGCCAGGACCCCAGGGGGCAGAAGTGGGTCTGGCTTTGCATTGCCCGACCAGCGGGAGGGAGCCAGCCAGGGGCAGCCAGTTGCATCCTCCCGGGAACTGCCAGCGGAGGCTTTTGGGGAGCGCGCTGCCAACTCTTGGCTTGGCCGGGGGAGACCTGCCGTCTCTGTGGCTCCAGCCGGCCAGCAGGCTGCAGGGTCGGGCGCAGCGGCCGTGGGGCTCTGGAGCTTGCTGCCCTGCCCGTGGGCGGGGCCTCCACGGGCCAGCCAGGTGGCACAGGGTTCCTGGGGCTTCGCCTCGTCCCGGCCCGCCCCGGCCCAAGGGAGGTGGGGGGAACCTCGGAGGCGCCCAGGAAAGCAAGAGGGCCCAGACTGCGGCCCTGCCGGCCCTCGGAGAGGGCCCACGCGTGTCTGCTCGGGCTCAGGAGGCCACGGTGGGACAGCCAGTACCCCAGCACCGAGCTCATCTCGCGTGGACCACCCAGTGCGCGTCAGGAGTAGGTGTGTCCCAGCAGGAGCCCCTAGGAACAGCCCTGCCCTACCAGCTCTTAGCACAGGGAGTCCTGGTCTGCACATGCATGAGCCAGGGAGCCAGAGAGCCAGAGGAGGACGCTGCCGTGGGCTCTAACTGTCCTCAGAGAATGTTGGTATGACCCGGGGATCCAAGGGAGGTGGGGGGAACCTCGGAGGCGCCCAGGAACGCAGGAGGGCCCAGACTGCGGCCCTGCCGGCCCTCGGAGAGGGCCCACGCGTGTCTGCTCGGGCTCAGGAGGCCACGGTGGGACAGCCAGTACCCCAGCACCGAGCTCATCTCGCGTGGACCACCCAGTGGGCGTCAGGAGTAGGTGTGTCCCAGCAGCAGCCGCCCCCCACCCCGGGAACGGCCCCTCCCTAGACAAGCCTTTCCTGTGAGGAGTCCTGGACTGCGCACGCGCGAGCCGGCGAGCCCGCCAGCCAGAGGGAGATGAGGCCTGGGGCTCCTCTTGCCTCAGAGAATGCTTGTGCGGCCTGGGGGCGCCCGCAGGTGTGCTCCGAGGCCTGCCGCGGCCTCTAGCTAGCACCTGGGGCCAGTTGGCAGTGCCGGCTGGCCAGCCTCCTAGAGCCAGGGCTGGCTGCAGCAGGCTCCGCGGGCGGGCGGGCGAAGGGCGAAGGGCGAAGGGCAGACGGAAGCCCAAGGGGGCCCGCCCGCCCGCTCCGCTGTGAAGCGCGCCCGCCCTGGAGGCCAGGACCCCAGGGGGCAGAAGTGGGTCTGGCTTTGCATTGCCCGACCAGCGGGAGGGAGCCAGCCAGGGGCAGCCAGTTGCATCCTCCCGGGAACTGCCAGCGGAGGCTTTTGGGGAGCGCGCTGCCAACTCTTGGCTTGGCCGGGGGAGACCTGCCGTCTCTGTGGCTCCAGCCGGCCAGCAGGCTGCAGGGTCGGGCGCAGGGGCCGTGGGGCTCTGGAGCTTGCTGCCTTGCCCGTGGGCAGGGCCTCCACGGGCCAGCCAGGTGGCACAGGGTTCCTGGGGCTGCGCCTCCTCCCGGCCCGGCCCGGCCCAAGGGAGGTGGGGGGAACCTCGGAGGCGCCCAGGAACGCAAGAGGGCCCAGACTGCGGCCCTGCCGGCCCTCGGAGAGGGCCCACGCGTGTCTGCTCGGGCTCAGGAGGCCACGGTGGGACAGCCAGTACCCCAGCACCGAGCTCATCTCGCGTGGACCACCCAGTGCGCGTCAGGAGTAGGTGTGTCCCAGCAGGAGCCCCTAGGAACAGCCCTGCCCTACCAGCTCTTAGCACAGGGAGTCCTGGTCTGCACATGCATGAGCCAGAGAGCCAGAGAGCCAGAGGAGGACGCTGCCGTGGGCTCTAACTGTCCTCAGAGAATGTTGGTATGACCCGGGGATCCAAGGGAGGTGGGGGGAACCTCGGAGGCGCCCAGGAACGCAGGAGGGCCCAGACTGCGGCCCTGCCGGCCCTCGGAGAGGGCCCACGCGTGTCTGCTCGGGCTCAGGAGGCCACGGTGGGACAGCCAGTACCCCAGCACCGAGCTCATCTCGCGTGGACCACCCAGTGCGCGTCAGGAGTAGGTGTGTCCCAGCAGGAGCCCCTAGGAACAGCCCTGCCCTACCAGCTCTTAGCACAGGGAGTCCTGGTCTGCACATGCATGAGCCAGGGAGCCAGAGAGCCAGAGGAGGACGCTGCCGTGGGCTCTAACTGTCCTCAGAGAATGTTGGTATGACCCGGGGATCCAAGGGAGGTGGGGGGAACCTCGGAGGCGCCCAGGAACGCAGGAGGGCCCAGACTGCGGCCCTGCCGGCCCTCGGAGAGGGCCCACGCGTGTCTGCTCGGGCTCAGGAGGCCACGGTGGGACAGCCAGTACCCCAGCACCGAGCTCATCTCGCGTGGACCACCCAGTGGGCGTCAGGAGTAGGTGTGTCCCAGCAGCAGCCGCCCCCCACCCCGGGAACGGCCCCTCCCTAGACAAGCCTTTCCTGTGAGGAGTCCTGGACTGCGCACGCGCGAGCCGGCGAGCCCGCCAGCCAGAGGGAGATGAGGCCTGGGGCTCCTCTTGCCTCAGAGAATGCTTGTGCGGCCTGGGGGCGCCCGCAGGTGTGCTCCGAGGCCTGCCGCGGCCTCTAGCTAGCACCTGGGGCCAGTTGGCAGTGCCGGCTGGCCAGCCTCCTAGAGCCAGGGCTGGCTGCAGCAGGCTCCGCGGGCGGGCGGGCGAAGGGCGAAGGGCGAAGGGCAGACGGAAGCCCAAGGGGGCCCGCCCGCCCGCTCCGCTGCGAAGCGCGCCCGCCCTGGAGGCCAGGACCCCAGGGGGCAGAAGTGGGTCTGGCTTTGCATTGCCCGACCAGCGGGAGGGAGCCAGCCAGGGGCAGCCAGTTGCATCCTCCCGGGAACTGCCAGCGGAGGCTTTTGGGGAGCGCGCTGCCAACTCTTGGCTTGGCCGGGGGAGACCTGCCGTCTCTGTGGCTCCAGCCGGCCAGCAGGCTGCAGGGTCGGGCGCAGGGGCCGTGGGGCTCTGGAGCTTGCTGCCTTGCCCGTGGGCAGGGCCTCCACGGGCCAGCCAGGTGGCACAGGGTTCCTGGGGCTGCGCCTCCTCCCGGCCCGGCCCGGCCCAAGGGAGGTGGGGGGAACCTCGGAGGCGCCCAGGAACGCAAGAGGGCCCAGACTGCGGCCCTGCCGGCCCTCGGAGAGGGCCCACGCGTGTCTGCTCGGGCTCAGGAGGCCACGGTGGGACAGCCAGTACCCCAGCACCGAGCTCATCTCGCGTGGACCACCCAGTGCGCGTCAGGAGTAGGTGTGTCCCAGCAGGAGCCCCTAGGAACAGCCCTGCCCTACCAGCTCTTAGCACAGGGAGTCCTGGTCTGCACATGCATGAGCCAGAGAGCCAGAGAGCCAGAGGAGGACGCTGCCGTGGGCTCTAACTGTCCTCAGAGAATGTTGGTATGACCCGGGGATCCAAGGGAGGTGGGGGGAACCTCGGAGGCGCCCAGGAACGCAGGAGGGCCCAGACTGCGGCCCTGCCGGCCCTCGGAGAGGGCCCACGCGTGTCTGCTCGGGCTCAGGAGGCCACGGTGGGACAGCCAGTACCCCAGCACCGAGCTCATCTCGCGTGGACCACCCAGTGCGCGTCAGGAGTAGGTGTGTCCCAGCAGGAGCCCCTAGGAACAGCCCTGCCCTACCAGCTCTTAGCACAGGGAGTCCTGGTCTGCACATGCATGAGCCAGAGAGCCAGAGAGCCAGAGGAGGACGCTGCCGTGGGCTCTAACTGTCCTCAGAGAATGTTGGTATGACCCGGGGATCCAAGGGAGGTGGGGGGAACCTCGGAGGCGCCCAGGAACGCAGGAGGGCCCAGACTGCGGCCCTGCCGGCCCTCGGAGAGGGCCCACGCGTGTCTGCTCGGGCTCAGGAGGCCACGGTGGGACAGCCAGTACCCCAGCACCGAGCTCATCTCGCGTGGACCACCCAGTGGGCGTCAGGAGTAGGTGTGTCCCAGCAGCAGCCGCCCCCCACCCCGGGAACGGCCCCTCCCTAGACAAGCCTTTCCTGTGAGGAGTCCTGGACTGCGCACGCGCGAGCCGGCGAGCCCGCCAGCCAGAGGGAGATGAGGCCTGGGGCTCCTCTTGCCTCAGAGAATGCTTGTGCGGCCTGGGGGCGCCCGCAGGTGTGCTCCGAGGCCTGCCGCTGCCTCTAGCTAGCACCTGGGGCCAGTTGGCAATGCCGGCTGGCCAGCCTCCTAGAGCCAGGGCTGGCTGCAGCAGGCTCCGCGGGCGGGCGGGCGGGCGAAGGGCAGACGGAAGCCGAAGGGGACCCGCCCGCCCGCTCCGCTGCGAAGCGCGCCCGCCCTGGAGGCCAGGACCCCAGGGGGCAGAAGTGGGTCTGGCTTTGCATTGCCCGACCAGCGGGAGGGAGCCAGCCAGGGGCAGCCAGTTGCATCCTCCCGGGAACTGCCAGCGGAGGCTTTTGGGGAGCGCGCTGCCAACTCTTGGCTTGGCCGGGGGAGACCTGCCGTCTCTGTGGCTCCAGCCGGCCAGCAGGCTGCAGGGTCGGGCGCAGCGGCCGTGGGGCTCTGGAGCTTGCTGCCCTGCCCGTGGGCGGAGCCTCCACGGGCCAGCCAGGTGGCACAGGGTTCCTGGGGCTGCGCCTCCTCCCGGCCCGGCCCAGCCCAAGGGAGGTGGGGGGAACCTCGGAGGCGCCCAGGAACGCAGGAGGGCCCAGACTGCGGCCCTGCCGGCCCTCGGAGAGGGCCCACGCGTGTCTGCTCGGGCTCAGGAGGCCACGGTGGGACAGCCAGTACCCCAGCACCGAGCTCATCTCGCGTGGACCACCCAGTGGGCGTCAGGAGTAGGTGTGTCCCAGCAGGAGCCCCTAGGAACAGCCCTGCCCTACCAGCTCTTAGCACAGGGAGTCCTGGTCTGCACATGCATGAGCCAGGGAGCCAGAGAGCCAGAGGAGGACGCTGCCGTGGGCTCTAACTGTCCTCAGAGAATGTTGGTATGACCCGGGGATCCAAGGGAGGTGGGGGGAACCTCGGAGGCGCCCAGGAACGCAGGAGGGCCCAGACTGCGGCCCTGCCGGCCCTCGGAGAGGGCCCACGCGTGTCTGCTCGGGCTCAGGAGGCCACGGTGGGACAGCCAGTACCCCAGCACCGAGCTCATCTCGCGTGGACCACCCAGTGCGCGTCAGGAGTAGGTGTGTCCCAGCAGGAGCCCCTAGGAACAGCCCTGCCCTACCAGCTCTTAGCACAGGGAGTCCTGGTCTGCACATGCATGAGCCAGGGAGCCAGAGAGCCAGAGGAGGACGCTGCCGTGGGCTCTAACTGTCCTCAGAGAATGTTGGTATGACCCGGGGATCCAAGGGAGGTGGGGGGAACCTCGGAGGCGCCCAGGAACGCAGGAGGGCCCAGACTGCGGCCCTGCCGGCCCTCGGAGAGGGCCCACGCGTGTCTGCTCGGGCTCAGGAGGCCACGGTGGGACAGCCAGTACCCCAGCACCGAGCTCATCTCGCGTGGACCACCCAGTGGGCGTCAGGAGTAGGTGTGTCCCAGCAGCAGCCGCCCCCCACCCCGGGAACGGCCCCTCCCTAGACAAGCCTTTCCTGTGAGGAGTCCTGGACTGCGCACGCGCGAGCCGGCGAGCCCGCCAGCCAGAGGGAGATGAGGCCTGGGGCTCCTCTTGCCTCAGAGAATGCTTGTGCGGCCTGGGGGCGCCCGCAGGTGTGCTCCGAGGCCTGCCGCGGCCTCTAGCTAGCACCTGGGGCCAGTTGGCAGTGCCGGCTGGCCAGCCTCCTAGAGCCAGGGCTGGCTGCAGCAGGCTCCGCGGGCGGGCGGGCGAAGGGCGAAGGGCGAAGGGCAGACGGAAGCCCAAGGGGGCCCGCCCACCCGCTCCGCTGTGAAGCGCGCCCGCCCTGGAGGCCAGGACCCCAGGGGGCAGAAGTGGGTCTGGCTTTGCATTGCCCGACCAGCGGGAGGGAGCCAGCCAGGGGCAGCCAGTTGCATCCTCCCGGGAACTGCCAGCGGAGGCTTTTGGGGAGCGCGCTGCCAACTCTTGGCTTGGCCGGGGGAGACCTGCCGTCTCTGTGGCTCCAGCCGGCCAGCAGGCTGCAGGGTCGGGCGCAGCGGCCGTGGGGCTCTGGAGCTTGCTGCCCTGCCCGTGGGCGGGGCCTCCACGGGCCAGCCAGGTGGCACAGGGTTCCTGGGGCTTCGCCTCGTCCCGGCCCGCCCCGGCCCAAGGGAGGTGGGGGGAACCTCGGAGGCGCCCAGGAAAGCAAGAGGGCCCAGACTGCGGCCCTGCCGGCCCTCGGAGAGGGCCCACGCGTGTCTGCTCGGGCTCAGGAGGCCACGGTGGGACAGCCAGTACCCCAGCACCGAGCTCATCTCGCGTGGACCACCCAGTGCGCGTCAGGAGTAGGTGTGTCCCAGCAGGAGCCCCTAGGAACAGCCCTGCCCTACCAGCTCTTAGCACAGGGAGTCCTGGTCTGCACATGCATGAGCCAGGGAGCCAGAGAGCCAGAGGAGGACGCTGCCGTGGGCTCTAACTGTCCTCAGAGAATGTTGGTATGACCCGGGGATCCAAGGGAGGTGGGGGGAACCTCGGAGGCGCCCAGGAACGCAGGAGGGCCCAGACTGCGGCCCTGCCGGCCCTCGGAGAGGGCCCACGCGTGTCTGCTCGGGCTCAGGAGGCCACGGTGGGACAGCCAGTACCCCAGCACCGAGCTCATCTCGCGTGGACCACCCAGTGGGCGTCAGGAGTAGGTGTGTCCCAGCAGCAGCCGCCCCCCACCCCGGGAACGGCCCCTCCCTAGACAAGCCTTTCCTGTGAGGAGTCCTGGACTGCGCACGCGCGAGCCGGCGAGCCCGCCAGCCAGAGGGAGATGAGGCCTGGGGCTCCTCTTGCCTCAGAGAATGCTTGTGCGGCCTGGGGGCGCCCGCAGGTGTGCTCCGAGGCCTGCCGCGGCCTCTAGCTAGCACCTGGGGCCAGTTGGCAGTGCCGGCTGGCCAGCCTCCTAGAGCCAGGGCTGGCTGCAGCAGGCTCCGCGGGCGGGCGGGCGAAGGGCGAAGGGCGAAGGGCAGACGGAAGCCCAAGGGGGCCCGCCCGCCCGCTCCGCTGTGAAGCGCGCCCGCCCTGGAGGCCAGGACCCCAGGGGGCAGAAGTGGGTCTGGCTTTGCATTGCCCGACCAGCGGGAGGGAGCCAGCCAGGGGCAGCCAGTTGCATCCTCCCGGGAACTGCCAGCGGAGGCTTTTGGGGAGCGCGCTGCCAACTCTTGGCTTGGCCGGGGGAGACCTGCCGTCTCTGTGGCTCCAGCCGGCCAGCAGGCTGCAGGGTCGGGCGCAGGGGCCGTGGGGCTCTGGAGCTTGCTGCCTTGCCCGTGGGCAGGGCCTCCACGGGCCAGCCAGGTGGCACAGGGTTCCTGGGGCTGCGCCTCCTCCCGGCCCGGCCCGGCCCAAGGGAGGTGGGGGGAACCTCGGAGGCGCCCAGGAACGCAAGAGGGCCCAGACTGCGGCCCTGCCGGCCCTCGGAGAGGGCCCACGCGTGTCTGCTCGGGCTCAGGAGGCCACGGTGGGACAGCCAGTACCCCAGCACCGAGCTCATCTCGCGTGGACCACCCAGTGCGCGTCAGGAGTAGGTGTGTCCCAGCAGGAGCCCCTAGGAACAGCCCTGCCCTACCAGCTCTTAGCACAGGGAGTCCTGGTCTGCACATGCATGAGCCAGAGAGCCAGAGAGCCAGAGGAGGACGCTGCCGTGGGCTCTAACTGTCCTCAGAGAATGTTGGTATGACCCGGGGATCCAAGGGAGGTGGGGGGAACCTCGGAGGCGCCCAGGAACGCAGGAGGGCCCAGACTGCGGCCCTGCCGGCCCTCGGAGAGGGCCCACGCGTGTCTGCTCGGGCTCAGGAGGCCACGGTGGGACAGCCAGTACCCCAGCACCGAGCTCATCTCGCGTGGACCACCCAGTGGGCGTCAGGAGTAGGTGTGTCCCAGCAGCAGCCGCCCCCCACCCCGGGAACGGCCCCTCCCTAGACAAGCCTTTCCTGTGAGGAGTCCTGGACTGCGCACGCGCGAGCCGGCGAGCCCGCCAGCCAGAGGGAGATGAGGCCTGGGGCTCCTCTTGCCTCAGAGAATGCTTGTGCGGCCTGGGGGCGCCCGCAGGTGTGCTCCGAGGCCTGCCGCGGCCTCTAGCTAGCACCTGGGGCCAGTTGGCAGTGCCGGCTGGCCAGCCTCCTAGAGCCAGGGCTGGCTGCAGCAGGCTCCGCGGGCGGGCGGTCGGGCGGGCGAAGGGCGAAGGGCAGACGGAAGCCCAAGGGGGCCCGCCCGCCCGCTCCGCTGCGAAGCGCGCCCGCCCTGGAGGCCAGGACCCCAGGGGGCAGAAGTGGGTCTGGCTTTGCATTGCCCGACCAGCGGGAGGGAGCCAGCCAGGGGCAGCCAGTTGCATCCTCCCGGGAACTGCCAGCGGAGGCTTTTGGGGAGCGCGCTGCCAACTCTTGGCTTGGCCGGGGGAGACCTGCCGTCTCTGTGGCTCCAGCCGGCCAGCAGGCTGCAGGGTCGGGCGCAGGGGCCGTGGGGCTCTGGAGCTTGCTGCCTTGCCCGTGGGCAGGGCCTCCACGGGCCAGCCAGGTGGCACAGGGTTCCTGGGGCTGCGCCTCCTCCCGGCCCGGCCCGGCCCAAGGGAGGTGGGGGGAACCTCGGAGGCGCCCAGGAACGCAAGAGGGCCCAGACTGCGGCCCTGCCGGCCCTCGGAGAGGGCCCACGCGTGTCTGCTCGGGCTCAGGAGGCCACGGTGGGACAGCCAGTACCCCAGCACCGAGCTCATCTCGCGTGGACCACCCAGTGCGCGTCAGGAGTAGGTGTGTCCCAGCAGGAGCCCCTAGGAACAGCCCTGCCCTACCAGCTCTTAGCACAGGGAGTCCTGGTCTGCACATGCATGAGCCAGAGAGCCAGAGAGCCAGAGGAGGACGCTGCCGTGGGCTCTAACTGTCCTCAGAGAATGTTGGTATGACCCGGGGATCCAAGGGAGGTGGGGGGAACCTCGGAGGCGCCCAGGAACGCAGGAGGGCCCAGACTGCGGCCCTGCCGGCCCTCGGAGAGGGCCCACGCGTGTCTGCTCGGGCTCAGGAGGCCACGGTGGGACAGCCAGTACCCCAGCACCGAGCTCATCTCGCGTGGACCACCCAGTGCGCGTCAGGAGTAGGTGTGTCCCAGCAGGAGCCCCTAGGAACAGCCCTGCCCTACCAGCTCTTAGCACAGGGAGTCCTGGTCTGCACATGCATGAGCCAGGGAGCCAGAGAGCCAGAGGAGGACGCTGCCGTGGGCTCTAACTGTCCTCAGAGAATGTTGGTATGACCCGGGGATCCAAGGGAGGTGGGGGGAACCTCGGAGGCGCCCAGGAACGCAGGAGGGCCCAGACTGCGGCCCTGCCGGCCCTCGGAGAGGGCCCACGCGTGTCTGCTCGGGCTCAGGAGGCCACGGTGGGACAGCCAGTACCCCAGCACCGAGCTCATCTCGCGTGGACCACCCAGTGGGCGTCAGGAGTAGGTGTGTCCCAGCAGCAGCCGCCCCCCACCCCGGGAACGGCCCCTCCCTAGACAAGCCTTTCCTGTGAGGAGTCCTGGACTGCGCACGCGCGAGCCGGCGAGCCCGCCAGCCAGAGGGAGATGAGGCCTGGGGCTCCTCTTGCCTCAGAGAATGCTTGTGCGGCCTGGGGGCGCCCGCAGGTGTGCTCCGAGGCCTGCCGCGGCCTCTAGCTAGCACCTGGGGCCAGTTGGCAGTGCCGGCTGGCCAGCCTCCTAGAGCCAGGGCTGGCTGCAGCAGGCTCCGCGGGCGGGCGGGCGAAGGGCGAAGGGCGAAGGGCAGACGGAAGCCCAAGGGGGCCCGCCCGCCCGCTCCGCTGTGAAGCGCGCCCGCCCTGGAGGCCAGGACCCCAGGGGGCAGAAGTGGGTCTGGCTTTGCATTGCCCGACCAGCGGGAGGGAGCCAGCCAGGGGCAGCCAGTTGCATCCTCCCGGGAACTGCCAGCGGAGGCTTTTGGGGAGCGCGCTGCCAACTCTTGGCTTGGCCGGGGGAGACCTGCCGTCTCTGTGGCTCCAGCCGGCCAGCAGGCTGCAGGGTCGGGCGCAGGGGCCGTGGGGCTCTGGAGCTTGCTGCCTTGCCCGTGGGCAGGGCCTCCACGGGCCAGCCAGGTGGCACAGGGTTCCTGGGGCTGCGCCTCGTCCCGGCCCGGCCCGGCCCAAGGGAGGTGGGGGGAACCTCGGAGGCGCCCAGGAACGCAAGAGGGCCCAGACTGCGGCCCTGCCGGCCCTCGGAGAGGGCCCACGCGTGTCTGCTCGGGCTCAGGAGGCCACGGTGGGACAGCCAGTACCCCAGCACCGAGCTCATCTCGCGTGGACCACCCAGTGCGCGTCAGGAGTAGGTGTGTCCCAGCAGGAGCCCCTAGGAACAGCCCTGCCCTACCAGCTCTTAGCACAGGGAGTCCTGGTCTGCACATGCATGAGCCAGAGAGCCAGAGAGCCAGAGGAGGACGCTGCCGTGGGCTCTAACTGTCCTCAGAGAATGTTGGTATGACCCGGGGATCCAAGGGAGGTGGGGGGAACCTCGGAGGCGCCCAGGAACGCAGGAGGGCCCAGACTGCGGCCCTGCCGGCCCTCGGAGAGGGCCCACACGTGTCTGCTCGGGCTCAGGAGGCCACGGTGGGACAGCCAGTACCCCAGCACCGAGCTCATCTCGCGTGGACCACCCAGTGCGCGTCAGGAGTAGGTGTGTCCCAGCAGGAGCCCCTAGGAACAGCCCTGCCCTACCAGCTCTTAGCACAGGGAGTCCTGGTCTGCACATGCATGAGCCAGGGAGCCAGAGAGCCAGAGGAGGACGCTGCCGTGGGCTCTAACTGTCCTCAGAGAATGTTGGTATGACCCGGGGATCCAAGGGAGGTGGGGGGAACCTCGGAGGCGCCCAGGAACGCAGGAGGGCCCAGACTGCGGCCCTGCCGGCCCTCGGAGAGGGCCCACGCGTGTCTGCTCGGGCTCAGGAGGCCACGGTGGGACAGCCAGTACCCCAGCACCGAGCTCATCTCGCGTGGACCACCCAGTGGGCGTCAGGAGTAGGTGTGTCCCAGCAGCAGCCGCCCCCCACCCCGGGAACGGCCCCTCCCTAGACAAGCCTTTCCTGTGAGGAGTCCTGGACTGCGCACGCGCGAGCCGGCGAGCCCGCCAGCCAGAGGGAGATGAGGCCTGGGGCTCCTCTTGCCTCAGAGAATGCTTGTGCGGCCTGGGGGCGCCCGCAGGTGTGCTCCGAGGCCTGCCGCGGCCTCTAGCTAGCACCTGGGGCCAGTTGGCAGTGCCGGCTGGCCAGCCTCCTAGAGCCAGGGCTGGCTGCAGCAGGCTCCGCGGGCGGGCGGTCGGGCGGGCGAAGGGCGAAGGGCAGACGGAAGCCCAAGGGGGCCCGCCCGCCCGCTCCGCTGCGAAGCGCGCCCGCCCTGGAGGCCAGGACCCCAGGGGGCAGAAGTGGGTCTGGCTTTGCATTGCCCGACCAGCGGGAGGGAGCCAGCCAGGGGCAGCCAGTTGCATCCTCCCGGGAACTGCCAGCGGAGGCTTTTGGGGAGCGCGCTGCCAACTCTTGGCTTGGCCGGGGGAGACCTGCCGTCTCTGTGGCTCCAGCCGGCCAGCAGGCTGCAGGGTCGGGCGCAGGGGCCGTGGGGCTCTGGAGCTTGCTGCCTTGCCCGTGGGCAGGGCCTCCACGGGCCAGCCAGGTGGCACAGGGTTCCTGGGGCTGCGCCTCCTCCCGGCCCGGCCCGGCCCAAGGGAGGTGGGGGGAACCTCGGAGGCGCCCAGGAACGCAGGAGGGCCCAGACTGCGGCCCTGCCGGCCCTCGGAGAGGGCCCACGCGTGTCTGCTCGGGCTCAGGAGGCCACGGTGGGACAGCCAGTACCCCAGCACCGAGCTCATCTCGCGTGGACCACCCAGTGCGCGTCAGGAGTAGGTGTGTCCCAGCAGGAGCCCCTAGGAACAGCCCTGCCCTACCAGCTCTTAGCACAGGGAGTCCTGGTCTGCACATGCATGAGCCAGAGAGCCAGAGAGCCAGAGGAGGACGCTGCCGTGGGCTCTAACTGTCCTCAGAGAATGTTGGTATGACCCGGGGATCCAAGGGAGGTGGGGGGAACCTCGGAGGCGCCCAGGAACGCAGGAGGGCCCAGACTGCGGCCCTGCCGGCCCTCGGAGAGGGCCCACGCGTGTCTGCTCGGGCTCAGGAGGCCACGGTGGGACAGCCAGTACCCCAGCACCGAGCTCATCTCGCGTGGACCACCCAGTGGGCGTCAGGAGTAGGTGTGTCCCAGCAGCAGCCGCCCCCCACCCCGGGAACGGCCCCTCCCTAGACAAGCCTTTCCTGTGAGGAGTCCTGGACTGCGCACGCGCGAGCCGGCGAGCCCGCCAGCCAGAGGGAGATGAGGCCTGGGGCTCCTCTTGCCTCAGAGAATGCTTGTGCGGCCTGGGGGCGCCCGCAGGTGTGCTCCGAGGCCTGCCGCGGCCTCTAGCTAGCACCTGGGGCCAGTTGGCAGTGCCGGCTGGCCAGCCTCCTAGAGCCAGGGCTGGCTGCAGCAGGCTCCGCGGGCGGGCGGGCGAAGGGCGAAGGGCGAAGGGCAGACGGAAGCCCAAGGGGGCCCGCCCGCCCGCTCCGCTGCGAAGCGCGCCCGCCCTGGAGGCCAGGACCCCAGGGGGCAGAAGTGGGTCTGGCTTTGCATTGCCCGACCAGCGGGAGGGAGCCAGCCAGGGGCAGCCAGTTGCATCCTCCCGGGAACTGCCAGCGGAGGCTTTTGGGGAGCGCGCTGCCAACTCTTGGCTTGGCCGGGGGAGACCTGCCGTCTCTGTGGCTCCAGCCGGCCAGCAGGCTGCAGGGTCGGGCGCAGGGGCCGTGGGGCTCTGGAGCTTGCTGCCTTGCCCGTGGGCAGGGCCTCCACGGGCCAGCCAGGTGGCACAGGGTTCCTGGGGCTGCGCCTCCTCCCGGCCCGGCCCGGCCCAAGGGAGGTGGGGGGAACCTCGGAGGCGCCCAGGAACGCAAGAGGGCCCAGACTGCGGCCCTGCCGGCCCTCGGAGAGGGCCCACGCGTGTCTGCTCGGGCTCAGGAGGCCACGGTGGGACAGCCAGTACCCCAGCACCGAGCTCATCTCGCGTGGACCACCCAGTGCGCGTCAGGAGTAGGTGTGTCCCAGCAGGAGCCCCTAGGAACAGCCCTGCCCTACCAGCTCTTAGCACAGGGAGTCCTGGTCTGCACATGCATGAGCCAGGGAGCCAGAGAGCCAGAGGAGGACGCTGCCGTGGGCTCTAACTGTCCTCAGAGAATGTTGGTATGACCCGGGGATCCAAGGGAGGTGGGGGGAACCTCGGAGGCGCCCAGGAACGCAGGAGGGCCCAGACTGCGGCCCTGCCGGCCCTCGGAGAGGGCCCACGCGTGTCTGCTCGGGCTCAGGAGGCCACGGTGGGACAGCCAGTACCCCAGCACCGAGCTCATCTCGCGTGGACCACCCAGTGGGCGTCAGGAGTAGGTGTGTCCCAGCAGCAGCCGCCCCCCACCCCGGGAACGGCCCCTCCCTAGACAAGCCTTTCCTGTGAGGAGTCCTGGACTGCGCACGCGCGAGCCGGCGAGCCCGCCAGCCAGAGGGAGATGAGGCCTGGGGCTCCTCTTGCCTCAGAGAATGCTTGTGCGGCCTGGGGGCGCCCGCAGGTGTGCTCCGAGGCCTGCCGCGGCCTCTAGCTAGCACCTGGGGCCAGTTGGCAGTGCCGGCTGGCCAGCCTCCTAGAGCCAGGGCTGGCTGCAGCAGGCTCCGCGGGCGGGCGGGCGAAGGGCGAAGGGCGAAGGGCAGACGGAAGCCCAAGGGGGCCCGCCCGCCCGCTCCGCTGTGAAGCGCGCCCGCCCTGGAGGCCAGGACCCCAGGGGGCAGAAGTGGGTCTGGCTTTGCATTGCCCGACCAGCGGGAGGGAGCCAGCCAGGGGCAGCCAGTTGCATCCTCCCGGGAACTGCCAGCGGAGGCTTTTGGGGAGCGCGCTGCCAACTCTTGGCTTGGCCGGGGGAGACCTGCCGTCTCTGTGGCTCCAGCCGGCCAGCAGGCTGCAGGGTCGGGCGCAGGGGCCGTGGGGCTCTGGAGCTTGCTGCCTTGCCCGTGGGCAGGGCCTCCACGGGCCAGCCAGGTGGCACAGGGTTCCTGGGGCTGCGCCTCCTCCCGGCCCGGCCCGGCCCAAGGGAGGTGGGGGGAACCTCGGAGGCGCCCAGGAACGCAAGAGGGCCCAGACTGCGGCCCTGCCGGCCCTCGGAGAGGGCCCACGCGTGTCTGCTCGGGCTCAGGAGGCCACGGTGGGACAGCCAGTACCCCAGCACCGAGCTCATCTCGCGTGGACCACCCAGTGCGCGTCAGGAGTAGGTGTGTCCCAGCAGGAGCCCCTAGGAACAGCCCTGCCCTACCAGCTCTTAGCACAGGGAGTCCTGGTCTGCACATGCATGAGCCAGAGAGCCAGAGAGCCAGAGGAGGACGCTGCCGTGGGCTCTAACTGTCCTCAGAGAATGTTGGTATGACCCGGGGATCCAAGGGAGGTGGGGGGAACCTCGGAGGCGCCCAGGAACGCAGGAGGGCCCAGACTGCGGCCCTGCCGGCCCTCGGAGAGGGCCCACGCGTGTCTGCTCGGGCTCAGGAGGCCACGGTGGGACAGCCAGTACCCCAGCACCGAGCTCATCTCGCGTGGACCACCCAGTGGGCGTCAGGAGTAGGTGTGTCCCAGCAGCAGCCGCCCCCCACCCCGGGAACGGCCCCTCCCTAGACAAGCCTTTCCTGTGAGGAGTCCTGGACTGCGCACGCGCGAGCCGGCGAGCCCGCCAGCCAGAGGGAGATGAGGCCTGGGGCTCCTCTTGCCTCAGAGAATGCTTGTGCGGCCTGGGGGCGCCCGCAGGTGTGCTCCGAGGCCTGCCGCGGCCTCTAGCTAGCACCTGGGGCCAGTTGGCAGTGCCGGCTGGCCAGCCTCCTAGAGCCAGGGCTGGCTGCAGCAGGCTCCGCGGGCGGGCGGTCGGGCGGGCGAAGGGCGAAGGGCAGACGGAAGCCCAAGGGGGCCCGCCCGCCCGCTCCGCTGCGAAGCGCGCCCGCCCTGGAGGCCAGGACCCCAGGGGGCAGAAGTGGGTCTGGCTTTGCATTGCCCGACCAGCGGGAGGGAGCCAGCCAGGGGCAGCCAGTTGCATCCTCCCGGGAACTGCCAGCGGAGGCTTTTGGGGAGCGCGCTGCCAACTCTTGGCTTGGCCGGGGGAGACCTGCCGTCTCTGTGGCTCCAGCCGGCCAGCAGGCTGCAGGGTCGGGCGCAGGGGCCGTGGGGCTCTGGAGCTTGCTGCCTTGCCCGTGGGCAGGGCCTCCACGGGCCAGCCAGGTGGCACAGGGTTCCTGGGGCTGCGCCTCCTCCCGGCCCGGCCCGGCCCAAGGGAGGTGGGGGGAACCTCGGAGGCGCCCAGGAACGCAAGAGGGCCCAGACTGCGGCCCTGCCGGCCCTCGGAGAGGGCCCACGCGTGTCTGCTCGGGCTCAGGAGGCCACGGTGGGACAGCCAGTACCCCAGCACCGAGCTCATCTCGCGTGGACCACCCAGTGCGCGTCAGGAGTAGGTGTGTCCCAGCAGGAGCCCCTAGGAACAGCCCTGCCCTACCAGCTCTTAGCACAGGGAGTCCTGGTCTGCACATGCATGAGCCAGAGAGCCAGAGAGCCAGAGGAGGACGCTGCCGTGGGCTCTAACTGTCCTCAGAGAATGTTGGTATGACCCGGGGATCCAAGGGAGGTGGGGGGAACCTCGGAGGCGCCCAGGAACGCAGGAGGGCCCAGACTGCGGCCCTGCCGGCCCTCGGAGAGGGCCCACGCGTGTCTGCTCGGGCTCAGGAGGCCACGGTGGGACAGCCAGTACCCCAGCACCGAGCTCATCTCGCGTGGACCACCCAGTGCGCGTCAGGAGTAGGTGTGTCCCAGCAGGAGCCCCTAGGAACAGCCCTGCCCTACCAGCTCTTAGCACAGGGAGTCCTGGTCTGCACATGCATGAGCCAGGGAGCCAGAGAGCCAGAGGAGGACGCTGCCGTGGGCTCTAACTGTCCTCAGAGAATGTTGGTATGACCCGGGGATCCAAGGGAGGTGGGGGGAACCTCGGAGGCGCCCAGGAACGCAGGAGGGCCCAGACTGCGGCCCTGCCGGCCCTCGGAGAGGGCCCACGCGTGTCTGCTCGGGCTCAGGAGGCCACGGTGGGACAGCCAGTACCCCAGCACCGAGCTCATCTCGCGTGGACCACCCAGTGGGCGTCAGGAGTAGGTGTGTCCCAGCAGCAGCCGCCCCCCACCCCGGGAACGGCCCCTCCCTAGACAAGCCTTTCCTGTGAGGAGTCCTGGACTGCGCACGCGCGAGCCGGCGAGCCCGCCAGCCAGAGGGAGATGAGGCCTGGGGCTCCTCTTGCCTCAGAGAATGCTTGTGCGGCCTGGGGGCGCCCGCAGGTGTGCTCCGAGGCCTGCCGCGGCCTCTAGCTAGCACCTGGGGCCAGTTGGCAGTGCCGGCTGGCCAGCCTCCTAGAGCCAGGGCTGGCTGCAGCAGGCTCCGCGGGCGGGCGGGCGAAGGGCGAAGGGCGAAGGGCAGACGGAAGCCCAAGGGGGCCCGCCCGCCCGCTCCGCTGTGAAGCGCGCCCGCCCTGGAGGCCAGGACCCCAGGGGGCAGAAGTGGGTCTGGCTTTGCATTGCCCGACCAGCGGGAGGGAGCCAGCCAGGGGCAGCCAGTTGCATCCTCCCGGGAACTGCCAGCGGAGGCTTTTGGGGAGCGCGCTGCCAACTCTTGGCTTGGCCGGGGGAGACCTGCCGTCTCTGTGGCTCCAGCCGGCCAGCAGGCTGCAGGGTCGGGCGCAGGGGCCGTGGGGCTCTGGAGCTTGCTGCCTTGCCCGTGGGCAGGGCCTCCACGGGCCAGCCAGGTGGCACAGGGTTCCTGGGGCTGCGCCTCGTCCCGGCCCGGCCCGGCCCAAGGGAGGTGGGGGGAACCTCGGAGGCGCCCAGGAACGCAAGAGGGCCCAGACTGCGGCCCTGCCGGCCCTCGGAGAGGGCCCACGCGTGTCTGCTCGGGCTCAGGAGGCCACGGTGGGACAGCCAGTACCCCAGCACCGAGCTCATCTCGCGTGGACCACCCAGTGCGCGTCAGGAGTAGGTGTGTCCCAGCAGGAGCCCCTAGGAACAGCCCTGCCCTACCAGCTCTTAGCACAGGGAGTCCTGGTCTGCACATGCATGAGCCAGAGAGCCAGAGAGCCAGAGGAGGACGCTGCCGTGGGCTCTAACTGTCCTCAGAGAATGTTGGTATGACCCGGGGATCCAAGGGAGGTGGGGGGAACCTCGGAGGCGCCCAGGAACGCAGGAGGGCCCAGACTGCGGCCCTGCCGGCCCTCGGAGAGGGCCCACGCGTGTCTGCTCGGGCTCAGGAGGCCACGGTGGGACAGCCAGTACCCCAGCACCGAGCTCATCTCGCGTGGACCACCCAGTGCGCGTCAGGAGTAGGTGTGTCCCAGCAGGAGCCCCTAGGAACAGCCCTGCCCTACCAGCTCTTAGCACAGGGAGTCCTGGTCTGCACATGCATGAGCCAGGGAGCCAGAGAGCCAGAGGAGGACGCTGCCGTGGGCTCTAACTGTCCTCAGAGAATGTTGGTATGACCCGGGGATCCAAGGGAGGTGGGGGGAACCTCGGAGGCGCCCAGGAACGCAGGAGGGCCCAGACTGCGGCCCTGCCGGCCCTCGGAGAGGGCCCACGCGTGTCTGCTCGGGCTCAGGAGGCCACGGTGGGACAGCCAGTACCCCAGCACCGAGCTCATCTCGCGTGGACCACCCAGTGGGCGTCAGGAGTAGGTGTGTCCCAGCAGCAGCCGCCCCCCACCCCGGGAACGGCCCCTCCCTAGACAAGCCTTTCCTGTGAGGAGTCCTGGACTGCGCACGCGCGAGCCGGCGAGCCCGCCAGCCAGAGGGAGATGAGGCCTGGGGCTCCTCTTGCCTCAGAGAATGCTTGTGCGGCCTGGGGGCGCCCGCAGGTGTGCTCCGAGGCCTGCCGCGGCCTCTAGCTAGCACCTGGGGCCAGTTGGCAGTGCCGGCTGGCCAGCCTCCTAGAGCCAGGGCTGGCTGCAGCAGGCTCCGCGGGCGGGCGGTCGGGCGGGCGAAGGGCGAAGGGCAGACGGAAGCCCAAGGGGGCCCGCCCGCCCGCTCCGCTGCGAAGCGCGCCCGCCCTGGAGGCCAGGACCCCAGGGGGCAGAAGTGGGTCTGGCTTTGCATTGCCCGACCAGCGGGAGGGAGCCAGCCAGGGGCAGCCAGTTGCATCCTCCCGGGAACTGCCAGCGGAGGCTTTTGGGGAGCGCGCTGCCAACTCTTGGCTTGGCCGGGGGAGACCTGCCGTCTCTGTGGCTCCAGCCGGCCAGCAGGCTGCAGGGTCGGGCGCAGGGGCCGTGGGGCTCTGGAGCTTGCTGCCTTGCCCGTGGGCAGGGCCTCCACGGGCCAGCCAGGTGGCACAGGGTTCCTGGGGCTGCGCCTCCTCCCGGCCCGGCCCGGCCCAAGGGAGGTGGGGGGAACCTCGGAGGCGCCCAGGAACGCAGGAGGGCCCAGACTGCGGCCCTGCCGGCCCTCGGAGAGGGCCCACGCGTGTCTGCTCGGGCTCAGGAGGCCACGGTGGGACAGCCAGTACCCCAGCACCGAGCTCATCTCGCGTGGACCACCCAGTGCGCGTCAGGAGTAGGTGTGTCCCAGCAGGAGCCCCTAGGAACAGCCCTGCCCTACCAGCTCTTAGCACAGGGAGTCCTGGTCTGCACATGCATGAGCCAGAGAGCCAGAGAGCCAGAGGAGGACGCTGCCGTGGGCTCTAACTGTCCTCAGAGAATGTTGGTATGACCCGGGGATCCAAGGGAGGTGGGGGGAACCTCGGAGGCGCCCAGGAACGCAGGAGGGCCCAGACTGCGGCCCTGCCGGCCCTCGGAGAGGGCCCACGCGTGTCTGCTCGGGCTCAGGAGGCCACGGTGGGACAGCCAGTACCCCAGCACCGAGCTCATCTCGCGTGGACCACCCAGTGGGCGTCAGGAGTAGGTGTGTCCCAGCAGCAGCCGCCCCCCACCCCGGGAACGGCCCCTCCCTAGACAAGCCTTTCCTGTGAGGAGTCCTGGACTGCGCACGCGCGAGCCGGCGAGCCCGCCAGCCAGAGGGAGATGAGGCCTGGGGCTCCTCTTGCCTCAGAGAATGCTTGTGCGGCCTGGGGGCGCCCGCAGGTGTGCTCCGAGGCCTGCCGCGGCCTCTAGCTAGCACCTGGGGCCAGTTGGCAGTGCCGGCTGGCCAGCCTCCTAGAGCCAGGGCTGGCTGCAGCAGGCTCCGCGGGCGGGCGGGCGAAGGGCGAAGGGCGAAGGGCAGACGGAAGCCCAAGGGGGCCCGCCCGCCCGCTCCGCTGCGAAGCGCGCCCGCCCTGGAGGCCAGGACCCCAGGGGGCAGAAGTGGGTCTGGCTTTGCATTGCCCGACCAGCGGGAGGGAGCCAGCCAGGGGCAGCCAGTTGCATCCTCCCGGGAACTGCCAGCGGAGGCTTTTGGGGAGCGCGCTGCCAACTCTTGGCTTGGCCGGGGGAGACCTGCCGTCTCTGTGGCTCCAGCCGGCCAGCAGGCTGCAGGGTCGGGCGCAGGGGCCGTGGGGCTCTGGAGCTTGCTGCCTTGCCCGTGGGCAGGGCCTCCACGGGCCAGCCAGGTGGCACAGGGTTCCTGGGGCTGCGCCTCCTCCCGGCCCGGCCCGGCCCAAGGGAGGTGGGGGGAACCTCGGAGGCGCCCAGGAACGCAAGAGGGCCCAGACTGCGGCCCTGCCGGCCCTCGGAGAGGGCCCACGCGTGTCTGCTCGGGCTCAGGAGGCCACGGTGGGACAGCCAGTACCCCAGCACCGAGCTCATCTCGCGTGGACCACCCAGTGCGCGTCAGGAGTAGGTGTGTCCCAGCAGGAGCCCCTAGGAACAGCCCTGCCCTACCAGCTCTTAGCACAGGGAGTCCTGGTCTGCACATGCATGAGCCAGAGAGCCAGAGAGCCAGAGGAGGACGCTGCCGTGGGCTCTAACTGTCCTCAGAGAATGTTGGTATGACCCGGGGATCCAAGGGAGGTGGGGGGAACCTCGGAGGCGCCCAGGAACGCAGGAGGGCCCAGACTGCGGCCCTGCCGGCCCTCGGAGAGGGCCCACGCGTGTCTGCTCGGGCTCAGGAGGCCACGGTGGGACAGCCAGTACCCCAGCACCGAGCTCATCTCGCGTGGACCACCCAGTGCGCGTCAGGAGTAGGTGTGTCCCAGCAGGAGCCCCTAGGAACAGCCCTGCCCTACCAGCTCTTAGCACAGGGAGTCCTGGTCTGCACATGCATGAGCCAGAGAGCCAGAGAGCCAGAGGAGGACGCTGCCGTGGGCTCTAACTGTCCTCAGAGAATGTTGGTATGACCCGGGGATCCAAGGGAGGTGGGGGGAACCTCGGAGGCGCCCAGGAACGCAGGAGGGCCCAGACTGCGGCCCTGCCGGCCCTCGGAGAGGGCCCACGCGTGTCTGCTCGGGCTCAGGAGGCCACGGTGGGACAGCCAGTACCCCAGCACCGAGCTCATCTCGCGTGGACCACCCAGTGGGCGTCAGGAGTAGGTGTGTCCCAGCAGCAGCCGCCCCCCACCCCGGGAACGGCCCCTCCCTAGACAAGCCTTTCCTGTGAGGAGTCCTGGACTGCGCACGCGCGAGCCGGCGAGCCCGCCAGCCAGAGGGAGATGAGGCCTGGGGCTCCTCTTGCCTCAGAGAATGCTTGTGCGGCCTGGGGGCGCCCGCAGGTGTGCTCCGAGGCCTGCCGCGGCCTCTAGCTAGCACCTGGGGCCAGTTGGCAGTGCCGGCTGGCCAGCCTCCTAGAGCCAGGGCTGGCTGCAGCAGGCTCCGCGGGCAGGCGGGCGGGCGGGCGAAGGGCGAAGGGCAGACGGAAGCCCAAGGGGGCCCGCCCGCCCGCTCCGCTGCGAAGCGCGCCCGCCCTGGAGGCCAGGACCCCAGGGGGCAGAAGTGGGTCTGGCTTTGCATTGCCCGACCAGCGGGAGGGAGCCAGCCAGGGGCAGCCAGTTGCATCCTCCCGGGAACTGCCAGCGGAGGCTTTTGGGGAGCGCGCTGCCAACTCTTGGCTTGGCCGGGGGAGACCTGCCGTCTCTGTGGCTCCAGCCGGCCAGCAGGCTGCAGGGTCGGGCGCAGCGGCCGTGGGGCTCTGGAGCTTGCTGCCCTGCCCGTGGGCGGAGCCTCCACGGGCCAGCCAGGTGGCACAGGGTTCCTGGGGCTGCGCCTCCTCCCGGCCCGGCCCAGCCCAAGGGAGGTGGGGGGAACCTCGGAGGCGCCCAGGAACGCAGGAGGGCCCAGACTGCGGCCCTGCCGGCCCTCGGAGAGGGCCCACGCGTGTCTGCTCGGGCTCAGGAGGCCACGGTGGGACAGCCAGTACCCCAGCACCGAGCTCATCTCGCGTGGACCACCCAGTGGGCGTCAGGAGTAGGTGTGTCCCAGCAGGAGCCCCTAGGAACAGCCCTGCCCTACCAGCTCTTAGCACAGGGAGTCCTGGTCTGCACATGCATGAGCCAGGGAGCCAGAGAGCCAGAGGAGGACGCTGCCGTGGGCTCTAACTGTCCTCAGAGAATGTTGGTATGACCCGGGGATCCAAGGGAGGTGGGGGGAACCTCGGAGGCGCCCAGGAACGCAGGAGGGCCCAGACTGCGGCCCTGCCGGCCCTCGGAGAGGGCCCACGCGTGTCTGCTCGGGCTCAGGAGGCCACGGTGGGACAGCCAGTACCCCAGCACCGAGCTCATCTCGCGTGGACCACCCAGTGCGCGTCAGGAGTAGGTGTGTCCCAGCAGGAGCCCCTAGGAACAGCCCTGCCCTACCAGCTCTTAGCACAGGGAGTCCTGGTCTGCACATGCATGAGCCAGGGAGCCAGAGAGCCAGAGGAGGACGCTGCCGTGGGCTCTAACTGTCCTCAGAGAATGTTGGTATGACCCGGGGATCCAAGGGAGGTGGGGGGAACCTCGGAGGCGCCCAGGAACGCAGGAGGGCCCAGACTGCGGCCCTGCCGGCCCTCGGAGAGGGCCCACGCGTGTCTGCTCGGGCTCAGGAGGCCACGGTGGGACAGCCAGTACCCCAGCACCGAGCTCATCTCGCGTGGACCACCCAGTGGGCGTCAGGAGTAGGTGTGTCCCAGCAGCAGCCGCCCCCCACCCCGGGAACGGCCCCTCCCTAGACAAGCCTTTCCTGTGAGGAGTCCTGGACTGCGCACGCGCGAGCCGGCGAGCCCGCCAGCCAGAGGGAGATGAGGCCTGGGGCTCCTCTTGCCTCAGAGAATGCTTGTGCGGCCTGGGGGCGCCCGCAGGTGTGCTCCGAGGCCTGCCGCGGCCTCTAGCTAGCACCTGGGGCCAGTTGGCAGTGCCGGCTGGCCAGCCTCCTAGAGCCAGGGCTGGCTGCAGCAGGCTCCGCGGGCGGGCGGGCGAAGGGCGAAGGGCGAAGGGCAGACGGAAGCCCAAGGGGGCCCGCCCGCCCGCTCCGCTGTGAAGCGCGCCCGCCCTGGAGGCCAGGACCCCAGGGGGCAGAAGTGGGTCTGGCTTTGCATTGCCCGACCAGCGGGAGGGAGCCAGCCAGGGGCAGCCAGTTGCATCCTCCCGGGAACTGCCAGCGGAGGCTTTTGGGGAGCGCGCTGCCAACTCTTGGCTTGGCCGGGGGAGACCTGCCGTCTCTGTGGCTCCAGCCGGCCAGCAGGCTGCAGGGTCGGGCGCAGGGGCCGTGGGGCTCTGGAGCTTGCTGCCTTGCCCGTGGGCAGGGCCTCCACGGGCCAGCCAGGTGGCACAGGGTTCCTGGGGCTGCGCCTCGTCCCGGCCCGGCCCGGCCCAAGGGAGGTGGGGGGAACCTCGGAGGCGCCCAGGAACGCAAGAGGGCCCAGACTGCGGCCCTGCCGGCCCTCGGAGAGGGCCCACGCGTGTCTGCTCGGGCTCAGGAGGCCACGGTGGGACAGCCAGTACCCCAGCACCGAGCTCATCTCGCGTGGACCACCCAGTGCGCGTCAGGAGTAGGTGTGTCCCAGCAGGAGCCCCTAGGAACAGCCCTGCCCTACCAGCTCTTAGCACAGGGAGTCCTGGTCTGCACATGCATGAGCCAGAGAGCCAGAGAGCCAGAGGAGGACGCTGCCGTGGGCTCTAACTGTCCTCAGAGAATGTTGGTATGACCCGGGGATCCAAGGGAGGTGGGGGGAACCTCGGAGGCGCCCAGGAACGCAGGAGGGCCCAGACTGCGGCCCTGCCGGCCCTCGGAGAGGGCCCACGCGTGTCTGCTCGGGCTCAGGAGGCCACGGTGGGACAGCCAGTACCCCAGCACCGAGCTCATCTCGCGTGGACCACCCAGTGCGCGTCAGGAGTAGGTGTGTCCCAGCAGGAGCCCCTAGGAACAGCCCTGCCCTACCAGCTCTTAGCACAGGGAGTCCTGGTCTGCACATGCATGAGCCAGGGAGCCAGAGAGCCAGAGGAGGACGCTGCCGTGGGCTCTAACTGTCCTCAGAGAATGTTGGTATGACCCGGGGATCCAAGGGAGGTGGGGGGAACCTCGGAGGCGCCCAGGAACGCAGGAGGGCCCAGACTGCGGCCCTGCCGGCCCTCGGAGAGGGCCCACGCGTGTCTGCTCGGGCTCAGGAGGCCACGGTGGGACAGCCAGTACCCCAGCACCGAGCTCATCTCGCGTGGACCACCCAGTGGGCGTCAGGAGTAGGTGTGTCCCAGCAGCAGCCGCCCCCCACCCCGGGAACGGCCCCTCCCTAGACAAGCCTTTCCTGTGAGGAGTCCTGGACTGCGCACGCGCGAGCCGGCGAGCCCGCCAGCCAGAGGGAGATGAGGCCTGGGGCTCCTCTTGCCTCAGAGAATGCTTGTGCGGCCTGGGGGCGCCCGCAGGTGTGCTCCGAGGCCTGCCGCGGCCTCTAGCTAGCACCTGGGGCCAGTTGGCAGTGCCGGCTGGCCAGCCTCCTAGAGCCAGGGCTGGCTGCAGCAGGCTCCGCGGGCGGGCGGTCGGGCGGGCGAAGGGCGAAGGGCAGACGGAAGCCCAAGGGGGCCCGCCCGCCCGCTCCGCTGCGAAGCGCGCCCGCCCTGGAGGCCAGGACCCCAGGGGGCAGAAGTGGGTCTGGCTTTGCATTGCCCGACCAGCGGGAGGGAGCCAGCCAGGGGCAGCCAGTTGCATCCTCCCGGGAACTGCCAGCGGAGGCTTTTGGGGAGCGCGCTGCCAACTCTTGGCTTGGCCGGGGGAGACCTGCCGTCTCTGTGGCTCCAGCCGGCCAGCAGGCTGCAGGGTCGGGCGCAGGGGCCGTGGGGCTCTGGAGCTTGCTGCCTTGCCCGTGGGCAGGGCCTCCACGGGCCAGCCAGGTGGCACAGGGTTCCTGGGGCTGCGCCTCCTCCCGGCCCGGCCCGGCCCAAGGGAGGTGGGGGGAACCTCGGAGGCGCCCAGGAACGCAGGAGGGCCCAGACTGCGGCCCTGCCGGCCCTCGGAGAGGGCCCACGCGTGTCTGCTCGGGCTCAGGAGGCCACGGTGGGACAGCCAGTACCCCAGCACCGAGCTCATCTCGCGTGGACCACCCAGTGCGCGTCAGGAGTAGGTGTGTCCCAGCAGGAGCCCCTAGGAACAGCCCTGCCCTACCAGCTCTTAGCACAGGGAGTCCTGGTCTGCACATGCATGAGCCAGAGAGCCAGAGAGCCAGAGGAGGACGCTGCCGTGGGCTCTAACTGTCCTCAGAGAATGTTGGTATGACCCGGGGATCCAAGGGAGGTGGGGGGAACCTCGGAGGCGCCCAGGAACGCAGGAGGGCCCAGACTGCGGCCCTGCCGGCCCTCGGAGAGGGCCCACGCGTGTCTGCTCGGGCTCAGGAGGCCACGGTGGGACAGCCAGTACCCCAGCACCGAGCTCATCTCGCGTGGACCACCCAGTGGGCGTCAGGAGTAGGTGTGTCCCAGCAGCAGCCGCCCCCCACCCCGGGAACGGCCCCTCCCTAGACAAGCCTTTCCTGTGAGGAGTCCTGGACTGCGCACGCGCGAGCCGGCGAGCCCGCCAGCCAGAGGGAGATGAGGCCTGGGGCTCCTCTTGCCTCAGAGAATGCTTGTGCGGCCTGGGGGCGCCCGCAGGTGTGCTCCGAGGCCTGCCGCGGCCTCTAGCTAGCACCTGGGGCCAGTTGGCAGTGCCGGCTGGCCAGCCTCCTAGAGCCAGGGCTGGCTGCAGCAGGCTCCGCGGGCGGGCGGGCGAAGGGCGAAGGGCGAAGGGCAGACGGAAGCCCAAGGGGGCCCGCCCGCCCGCTCCGCTGCGAAGCGCGCCCGCCCTGGAGGCCAGGACCCCAGGGGGCAGAAGTGGGTCTGGCTTTGCATTGCCCGACCAGCGGGAGGGAGCCAGCCAGGGGCAGCCAGTTGCATCCTCCCGGGAACTGCCAGCGGAGGCTTTTGGGGAGCGCGCTGCCAACTCTTGGCTTGGCCGGGGGAGACCTGCCGTCTCTGTGGCTCCAGCCGGCCAGCAGGCTGCAGGGTCGGGCGCAGGGGCCGTGGGGCTCTGGAGCTTGCTGCCTTGCCCGTGGGCAGGGCCTCCACGGGCCAGCCAGGTGGCACAGGGTTCCTGGGGCTGCGCCTCCTCCCGGCCCGGCCCGGCCCAAGGGAGGTGGGGGGAACCTCGGAGGCGCCCAGGAACGCAAGAGGGCCCAGACTGCGGCCCTGCCGGCCCTCGGAGAGGGCCCACGCGTGTCTGCTCGGGCTCAGGAGGCCACGGTGGGACAGCCAGTACCCCAGCACCGAGCTCATCTCGCGTGGACCACCCAGTGCGCGTCAGGAGTAGGTGTGTCCCAGCAGGAGCCCCTAGGAACAGCCCTGCCCTACCAGCTCTTAGCACAGGGAGTCCTGGTCTGCACATGCATGAGCCAGAGAGCCAGAGAGCCAGAGGAGGACGCTGCCGTGGGCTCTAACTGTCCTCAGAGAATGTTGGTATGACCCGGGGATCCAAGGGAGGTGGGGGGAACCTCGGAGGCGCCCAGGAACGCAGGAGGGCCCAGACTGCGGCCCTGCCGGCCCTCGGAGAGGGCCCACGCGTGTCTGCTCGGGCTCAGGAGGCCACGGTGGGACAGCCAGTACCCCAGCACCGAGCTCATCTCGCGTGGACCACCCAGTGCGCGTCAGGAGTAGGTGTGTCCCAGCAGGAGCCCCTAGGAACAGCCCTGCCCTACCAGCTCTTAGCACAGGGAGTCCTGGTCTGCACATGCATGAGCCAGAGAGCCAGAGAGCCAGAGGAGGACGCTGCCGTGGGCTCTAACTGTCCTCAGAGAATGTTGGTATGACCCGGGGATCCAAGGGAGGTGGGGGGAACCTCGGAGGCGCCCAGGAACGCAGGAGGGCCCAGACTGCGGCCCTGCCGGCCCTCGGAGAGGGCCCACGCGTGTCTGCTCGGGCTCAGGAGGCCACGGTGGGACAGCCAGTACCCCAGCACCGAGCTCATCTCGCGTGGACCACCCAGTGGGCGTCAGGAGTAGGTGTGTCCCAGCAGCAGCCGCCCCCCACCCCGGGAACGGCCCCTCCCTAGACAAGCCTTTCCTGTGAGGAGTCCTGGACTGCGCACGCGCGAGCCGGCGAGCCCGCCAGCCAGAGGGAGATGAGGCCTGGGGCTCCTCTTGCCTCAGAGAATGCTTGTGCGGCCTGGGGGCGCCCGCAGGTGTGCTCCGAGGCCTGCCGCGGCCTCTAGCTAGCACCTGGGGCCAGTTGGCAGTGCCGGCTGGCCAGCCTCCTAGAGCCAGGGCTGGCTGCAGCAGGCTCCGCGGGCAGGCGGGCGGGCGGGCGAAGGGCGAAGGGCAGACGGAAGCCCAAGGGGGCCCGCCCGCCCGCTCCGCTGCGAAGCGCGCCCGCCCTGGAGGCCAGGACCCCAGGGGGCAGAAGTGGGTCTGGCTTTGCATTGCCCGACCAGCGGGAGGGAGCCAGCCAGGGGCAGCCAGTTGCATCCTCCCGGGAACTGCCAGCGGAGGCTTTTGGGGAGCGCGCTGCCAACTCTTGGCTTGGCCGGGGGAGACCTGCCGTCTCTGTGGCTCCAGCCGGCCAGCAGGCTGCAGGGTCGGGCGCAGCGGCCGTGGGGCTCTGGAGCTTGCTGCCCTGCCCGTGGGCGGAGCCTCCACGGGCCAGCCAGGTGGCACAGGGTTCCTGGGGCTGCGCCTCCTCCCGGCCCGGCCCAGCCCAAGGGAGGTGGGGGGAACCTCGGAGGCGCCCAGGAACGCAGGAGGGCCCAGACTGCGGCCCTGCCGGCCCTCGGAGAGGGCCCACGCGTGTCTGCTCGGGCTCAGGAGGCCACGGTGGGACAGCCAGTACCCCAGCACCGAGCTCATCTCGCGTGGACCACCCAGTGGGCGTCAGGAGTAGGTGTGTCCCAGCAGGAGCCCCTAGGAACAGCCCTGCCCTACCAGCTCTTAGCACAGGGAGTCCTGGTCTGCACATGCATGAGCCAGGGAGCCAGAGAGCCAGAGGAGGACGCTGCCGTGGGCTCTAACTGTCCTCAGAGAATGTTGGTATGACCCGGGGATCCAAGGGAGGTGGGGGGAACCTCGGAGGCGCCCAGGAACGCAGGAGGGCCCAGACTGCGGCCCTGCCGGCCCTCGGAGAGGGCCCACGCGTGTCTGCTCGGGCTCAGGAGGCCACGGTGGGACAGCCAGTACCCCAGCACCGAGCTCATCTCGCGTGGACCACCCAGTGGGCGTCAGGAGTAGGTGTGTCCCAGCAGCAGCCGCCCCCCACCCCGGGAACGGCCCCTCCCTAGACAAGCCTTTCCTGTGAGGAGTCCTGGACTGCGCACGCGCGAGCCGGCGAGCCCGCCAGCCAGAGGGAGATGAGGCCTGGGGCTCCTCTTGCCTCAGAGAATGCTTGTGCGGCCTGGGGGCGCCCGCAGGTGTGCTCCGAGGCCTGCCGCGGCCTCTAGCTAGCACCTGGGGCCAGTTGGCAGTGCCGGCTGGCCAGCCTCCTAGAGCCAGGGCTGGCTGCAGCAGGCTCCGCGGGCGGGCGGGCGAAGGGCGAAGGGCGAAGGGCAGACGGAAGCCCAAGGGGGCCCGCCCGCCCGCTCCGCTGTGAAGCGCGCCCGCCCTGGAGGCCAGGACCCCAGGGGGCAGAAGTGGGTCTGGCTTTGCATTGCCCGACCAGCGGGAGGGAGCCAGCCAGGGGCAGCCAGTTGCATCCTCCCGGGAACTGCCAGCGGAGGCTTTTGGGGAGCGCGCTGCCAACTCTTGGCTTGGCCGGGGGAGACCTGCCGTCTCTGTGGCTCCAGCCGGCCAGCAGGCTGCAGGGTCGGGCGCAGGGGCCGTGGGGCTCTGGAGCTTGCTGCCTTGCCCGTGGGCAGGGCCTCCACGGGCCAGCCAGGTGGCACAGGGTTCCTGGGGCTGCGCCTCCTCCCGGCCCGGCCCGGCCCAAGGGAGGTGGGGGGAACCTCGGAGGCGCCCAGGAACGCAAGAGGGCCCAGACTGCGGCCCTGCCGGCCCTCGGAGAGGGCCCACGCGTGTCTGCTCGGGCTCAGGAGGCCACGGTGGGACAGCCAGTACCCCAGCACCGAGCTCATCTCGCGTGGACCACCCAGTGCGCGTCAGGAGTAGGTGTGTCCCAGCAGGAGCCCCTAGGAACAGCCCTGCCCTACCAGCTCTTAGCACAGGGAGTCCTGGTCTGCACATGCATGAGCCAGAGAGCCAGAGAGCCAGAGGAGGACGCTGCCGTGGGCTCTAACTGTCCTCAGAGAATGTTGGTATGACCCGGGGATCCAAGGGAGGTGGGGGGAACCTCGGAGGCGCCCAGGAACGCAGGAGGGCCCAGACTGCGGCCCTGCCGGCCCTCGGAGAGGGCCCACGCGTGTCTGCTCGGGCTCAGGAGGCCACGGTGGGACAGCCAGTACCCCAGCACCGAGCTCATCTCGCGTGGACCACCCAGTGCGCGTCAGGAGTAGGTGTGTCCCAGCAGGAGCCCCTAGGAACAGCCCTGCCCTACCAGCTCTTAGCACAGGGAGTCCTGGTCTGCACATGCATGAGCCAGGGAGCCAGAGAGCCAGAGGAGGACGCTGCCGTGGGCTCTAACTGTCCTCAGAGAATGTTGGTATGACCCGGGGATCCAAGGGAGGTGGGGGGAACCTCGGAGGCGCCCAGGAACGCAGGAGGGCCCAGACTGCGGCCCTGCCGGCCCTCGGAGAGGGCCCACGCGTGTCTGCTCGGGCTCAGGAGGCCACGGTGGGACAGCCAGTACCCCAGCACCGAGCTCATCTCGCGTGGACCACCCAGTGGGCGTCAGGAGTAGGTGTGTCCCAGCAGCAGCCGCCCCCCACCCCGGGAACGGCCCCTCCCTAGACAAGCCTTTCCTGTGAGGAGTCCTGGACTGCGCACGCGCGAGCCGGCGAGCCCGCCAGCCAGAGGGAGATGAGGCCTGGGGCTCCTCTTGCCTCAGAGAATGCTTGTGCGGCCTGGGGGCGCCCGCAGGTGTGCTCCGAGGCCTGCCGCGGCCTCTAGCTAGCACCTGGGGCCAGTTGGCAGTGCCGGCTGGCCAGCCTCCTAGAGCCAGGGCTGGCTGCAGCAGGCTCCGCGGGCGGGCGGTCGGGCGGGCGAAGGGCGAAGGGCAGACGGAAGCCCAAGGGGGCCCGCCCGCCCGCTCCGCTGCGAAGCGCGCCCGCCCTGGAGGCCAGGACCCCAGGGGGCAGAAGTGGGTCTGGCTTTGCATTGCCCGACCAGCGGGAGGGAGCCAGCCAGGGGCAGCCAGTTGCATCCTCCCGGGAACTGCCAGCGGAGGCTTTTGGGGAGCGCGCTGCCAACTCTTGGCTTGGCCGGGGGAGACCTGCCGTCTCTGTGGCTCCAGCCGGCCAGCAGGCTGCAGGGTCGGGCGCAGGGGCCGTGGGGCTCTGGAGCTTGCTGCCTTGCCCGTGGGCAGGGCCTCCACGGGCCAGCCAGGTGGCACAGGGTTCCTGGGGCTGCGCCTCGTCCCGGCCCGGCCCGGCCCAAGGGAGGTGGGGGGAACCTCGGAGGCGCCCAGGAACGCAAGAGGGCCCAGACTGCGGCCCTGCCGGCCCTCGGAGAGGGCCCACGCGTGTCTGCTCGGGCTCAGGAGGCCACGGTGGGACAGCCAGTACCCCAGCACCGAGCTCATCTCGCGTGGACCACCCAGTGCGCGTCAGGAGTAGGTGTGTCCCAGCAGGAGCCCCTAGGAACAGCCCTGCCCTACCAGCTCTTAGCACAGGGAGTCCTGGTCTGCACATGCATGAGCCAGGGAGCCAGAGAGCCAGAGGAGGACGCTGCCGTGGGCTCTAACTGTCCTCAGAGAATGTTGGTATGACCCGGGGATCCAAGGGAGGTGGGGGGAACCTCGGAGGCGCCCAGGAACGCAGGAGGGCCCAGACTGCGGCCCTGCCGGCCCTCGGAGAGGGCCCACGCGTGTCTGCTCGGGCTCAGGAGGCCACGGTGGGACAGCCAGTACCCCAGCACCGAGCTCATCTCGCGTGGACCACCCAGTGCGCGTCAGGAGTAGGTGTGTCCCAGCAGGAGCCCCTAGGAACAGCCCTGCCCTACCAGCTCTTAGCACAGGGAGTCCTGGTCTGCACATGCATGAGCCAGGGAGCCAGAGAGCCAGAGGAGGACGCTGCCGTGGGCTCTAACTGTCCTCAGAGAATGTTGGTATGACCCGGGGATCCAAGGGAGGTGGGGGGAACCTCGGAGGCGCCCAGGAACGCAGGAGGGCCCAGACTGCGGCCCTGCCGGCCCTCGGAGAGGGCCCACGCGTGTCTGCTCGGGCTCAGGAGGCCACGGTGGGACAGCCAGTACCCCAGCACCGAGCTCATCTCGCGTGGACCACCCAGTGGGCGTCAGGAGTAGGTGTGTCCCAGCAGCAGCCGCCCCCCACCCCGGGAACGGCCCCTCCCTAGACAAGCCTTTCCTGTGAGGAGTCCTGGACTGCGCACGCGCGAGCCGGCGAGCCCGCCAGCCAGAGGGAGATGAGGCCTGGGGCTCCTCTTGCCTCAGAGAATGCTTGTGCGGCCTGGGGGCGCCCGCAGGTGTGCTCCGAGGCCTGCCGCGGCCTCTAGCTAGCACCTGGGGCCAGTTGGCAGTGCCGGCTGGCCAGCCTCCTAGAGCCAGGGCTGGCTGCAGCAGGCTCCGCGGGCGGGCGGGCGAAGGGCGAAGGGCGAAGGGCAGACGGAAGCCCAAGGGGGCCCGCCCGCCCGCTCCGCTGTGAAGCGCGCCCGCCCTGGAGGCCAGGACCCCAGGGGGCAGAAGTGGGTCTGGCTTTGCATTGCCCGACCAGCGGGAGGGAGCCAGCCAGGGGCAGCCAGTTGCATCCTCCCGGGAACTGCCAGCGGAGGCTTTTGGGGAGCGCGCTGCCAACTCTTGGCTTGGCCGGGGGAGACCTGCCGTCTCTGTGGCTCCAGCCGGCCAGCAGGCTGCAGGGTCGGGCGCAGGGGCCGTGGGGCTCTGGAGCTTGCTGCCTTGCCCGTGGGCAGGGCCTCCACGGGCCAGCCAGGTGGCACAGGGTTCCTGGGGCTGCGCCTCCTCCCGGCCCGGCCCGGCCCAAGGGAGGTGGGGGGAACCTCGGAGGCGCCCAGGAACGCAAGAGGGCCCAGACTGCGGCCCTGCCGGCCCTCGGAGAGGGCCCACGCGTGTCTGCTTGGGCTCAGGAGGCCACGGTGGGACAGCCAGTACCCCAGCACCGAGCTCATCTCGCGTGGACCACCCAGTGCGCGTCAGGAGTAGGTGTGTCCCAGCAGGAGCCCCTAGGAACAGCCCTGCCCTACCAGCTCTTAGCACAGGGAGTCCTGGTCTGCACATGCATGAGCCAGAGAGCCAGAGAGCCAGAGGAGGACGCTGCCGTGGGCTCTAACTGTCCTCAGAGAATGTTGGTATGACCCGGGGATCCAAGGGAGGTGGGGGGAACCTCGGAGGCGCCCAGGAACGCAGGAGGGCCCAGACTGCGGCCCTGCCGGCCCTCGGAGAGGGCCCACGCGTGTCTGCTCGGGCTCAGGAGGCCACGGTGGGACAGCCAGTACCCCAGCACCGAGCTCATCTCGCGTGGACCACCCAGTGCGCGTCAGGAGTAGGTGTGTCCCAGCAGGAGCCCCTAGGAACAGCCCTGCCCTACCAGCTCTTAGCACAGGGAGTCCTGGTCTGCACATGCATGAGCCAGGGAGCCAGAGAGCCAGAGGAGGACGCTGCCGTGGGCTCTAACTGTCCTCAGAGAATGTTGGTATGACCCGGGGATCCAAGGGAGGTGGGGGGAACCTCGGAGGCGCCCAGGAACGCAGGAGGGCCCAGACTGCGGCCCTGCCGGCCCTCGGAGAGGGCCCACGCGTGTCTGCTCGGGCTCAGGAGGCCACGGTGGGACAGCCAGTACCCCAGCACCGAGCTCATCTCGCGTGGACCACCCAGTGCGCGTCAGGAGTAGGTGTGTCCCAGCAGGAGCCCCTAGGAACAGCCCTGCCCTACCAGCTCTTAGCACAGGGAGTCCTGGTCTGCACATGCATGAGCCAGAGAGCCAGAGAGCCAGAGGAGGACGCTGCCGTGGGCTCTAACTGTCCTCAGAGAATGTTGGTATGACCCGGGGATCCAAGGGAGGTGGGGGGAACCTCGGAGGCGCCCAGGAACGCAGGAGGGCCCAGACTGCGGCCCTGCCGGCCCTCGGAGAGGGCCCACGCGTGTCTGCTCGGGCTCAGGAGGCCACGGTGGGACAGCCAGTACCCCAGCACCGAGCTCATCTCGCGTGGACCACCCAGTGGGCGTCAGGAGTAGGTGTGTCCCAGCAGCAGCCGCCCCCCACCCCGGGAACGGCCCCTCCCTAGACAAGCCTTTCCTGTGAGGAGTCCTGGACTGCGCACGCGCGAGCCGGCGAGCCCGCCAGCCAGAGGGAGATGAGGCCTGGGGCTCCTCTTGCCTCAGAGAATGCTTGTGCGGCCTGGGGGCGCCCGCAGGTGTGCTCCGAGGCCTGCCGCGGCCTCTAGCTAGCACCTGGGGCCAGTTGGCAGTGCCGGCTGGCCAGCCTCCTAGAGCCAGGGCTGGCTGCAGCAGGCTCCGCGGGCGGGCGGTCGGGCGGGCGAAGGGCGAAGGGCAGACGGAAGCCCAAGGGGGCCCGCCCGCCCGCTCCGCTGCGAAGCGCGCCCGCCCTGGAGGCCAGGACCCCAGGGGGCAGAAGTGGGTCTGGCTTTGCATTGCCCGACCAGCGGGAGGGAGCCAGCCAGGGGCAGCCAGTTGCATCCTCCCGGGAACTGCCAGCGGAGGCTTTTGGGGAGCGCGCTGCCAACTCTTGGCTTGGCCGGGGGAGACCTGCCGTCTCTGTGGCTCCAGCCGGCCAGCAGGCTGCAGGGTCGGGCGCAGCGGCCGTGGGGCTCTGGAGCTTGCTGCCCTGCCCGTGGGCGGAGCCTCCACGGGCCAGCCAGGTGGCACAGGGTTCCTGGGGCTGCGCCTCCTCCCGGCCCGGCCCAGCCCAAGGGAGGTGGGGGGAACCTCGGAGGCGCCCAGGAACGCAGGAGGGCCCAGACTGCGGCCCTGCCGGCCCTCGGAGAGGGCCCACGCGTGTCTGCTCGGGCTCAGGAGGCCACGGTGGGACAGCCAGTACCCCAGCACCGAGCTCATCTCGCGTGGACCACCCAGTGGGCGTCAGGAGTAGGTGTGTCCCAGCAGGAGCCCCTAGGAACAGCCCTGCCCTACCAGCTCTTAGCACAGGGAGTCCTGGTCTGCACATGCATGAGCCAGGGAGCCAGAGAGCCAGAGGAGGACGCTGCCGTGGGCTCTAACTGTCCTCAGAGAATGTTGGTATGACCCGGGGATCCAAGGGAGGTGGGGGGAACCTCGGAGGCGCCCAGGAACGCAGGAGGGCCCAGACTGCGGCCCTGCCGGCCCTCGGAGAGGGCCCACGCGTGTCTGCTCGGGCTCAGGAGGCCACGGTGGGACAGCCAGTACCCCAGCACCGAGCTCATCTCGCGTGGACCACCCAGTGCGCGTCAGGAGTAGGTGTGTCCCAGCAGGAGCCCCTAGGAACAGCCCTGCCCTACCAGCTCTTAGCACAGGGAGTCCTGGTCTGCACATGCATGAGCCAGGGAGCCAGAGAGCCAGAGGAGGACGCTGCCGTGGGCTCTAACTGTCCTCAGAGAATGTTGGTATGACCCGGGGATCCAAGGGAGGTGGGGGGAACCTCGGAGGCGCCCAGGAACGCAGGAGGGCCCAGACTGCGGCCCTGCCGGCCCTCGGAGAGGGCCCACGCGTGTCTGCTCGGGCTCAGGAGGCCACGGTGGGACAGCCAGTACCCCAGCACCGAGCTCATCTCGCGTGGACCACCCAGTGGGCGTCAGGAGTAGGTGTGTCCCAGCAGCAGCCGCCCCCCACCCCGGGAACGGCCCCTCCCTAGACAAGCCTTTCCTGTGAGGAGTCCTGGACTGCGCACGCGCGAGCCGGCGAGCCCGCCAGCCAGAGGGAGATGAGGCCTGGGGCTCCTCTTGCCTCAGAGAATGCTTGTGCGGCCTGGGGGCGCCCGCAGGTGTGCTCCGAGGCCTGCCGCGGCCTCTAGCTAGCACCTGGGGCCAGTTGGCAGTGCCGGCTGGCCAGCCTCCTAGAGCCAGGGCTGGCTGCAGCAGGCTCCGCGGGCGGGCGGGCGAAGGGCGAAGGGCGAAGGGCAGACGGAAGCCCAAGGGGGCCCGCCCGCCCGCTCCGCTGTGAAGCGCGCCCGCCCTGGAGGCCAGGACCCCAGGGGGCAGAAGTGGGTCTGGCTTTGCATTGCCCGACCAGCGGGAGGGAGCCAGCCAGGGGCAGCCAGTTGCATCCTCCCGGGAACTGCCAGCGGAGGCTTTTGGGGAGCGCGCTGCCAACTCTTGGCTTGGCCGGGGGAGACCTGCCGTCTCTGTGGCTCCAGCCGGCCAGCAGGCTGCAGGGTCGGGCGCAGGGGCCGTGGGGCTCTGGAGCTTGCTGCCTTGCCCGTGGGCAGGGCCTCCACGGGCCAGCCAGGTGGCACAGGGTTCCTGGGGCTGCGCCTCCTCCCGGCCCGGCCCGGCCCAAGGGAGGTGGGGGGAACCTCGGAGGCGCCCAGGAACGCAAGAGGGCCCAGACTGCGGCCCTGCCGGCCCTCGGAGAGGGCCCACGCGTGTCTGCTCGGGCTCAGGAGGCCACGGTGGGACAGCCAGTACCCCAGCACCGAGCTCATCTCGCGTGGACCACCCAGTGCGCGTCAGGAGTAGGTGTGTCCCAGCAGGAGCCCCTAGGAACAGCCCTGCCCTACCAGCTCTTAGCACAGGGAGTCCTGGTCTGCACATGCATGAGCCAGAGAGCCAGAGAGCCAGAGGAGGACGCTGCCGTGGGCTCTAACTGTCCTCAGAGAATGTTGGTATGACCCGGGGATCCAAGGGAGGTGGGGGGAACCTCGGAGGCGCCCAGGAACGCAGGAGGGCCCAGACTGCGGCCCTGCCGGCCCTCGGAGAGGGCCCACGCGTGTCTGCTCGGGCTCAGGAGGCCACGGTGGGACAGCCAGTACCCCAGCACCGAGCTCATCTCGCGTGGACCACCCAGTGCGCGTCAGGAGTAGGTGTGTCCCAGCAGGAGCCCCTAGGAACAGCCCTGCCCTACCAGCTCTTAGCACAGGGAGTCCTGGTCTGCACATGCATGAGCCAGAGAGCCAGAGAGCCAGAGGAGGACGCTGCCGTGGGCTCTAACTGTCCTCAGAGAATGTTGGTATGACCCGGGGATCCAAGGGAGGTGGGGGGAACCTCGGAGGCGCCCAGGAACGCAGGAGGGCCCAGACTGCGGCCCTGCCGGCCCTCGGAGAGGGCCCACGCGTGTCTGCTCGGGCTCAGGAGGCCACGGTGGGACAGCCAGTACCCCAGCACCGAGCTCATCTCGCGTGGACCACCCAGTGGGCGTCAGGAGTAGGTGTGTCCCAGCAGCAGCCGCCCCCCACCCCGGGAACGGCCCCTCCCTAGACAAGCCTTTCCTGTGAGGAGTCCTGGACTGCGCACGCGCGAGCCGGCGAGCCCGCCAGCCAGAGGGAGATGAGGCCTGGGGCTCCTCTTGCCTCAGAGAATGCTTGTGCGGCCTGGGGGCGCCCGCAGGTGTGCTCCGAGGCCTGCCGCGGCCTCTAGCTAGCACCTGGGGCCAGTTGGCAGTGCCGGCTGGCCAGCCTCCTAGAGCCAGGGCTGGCTGCAGCAGGCTCCGCGGGCAGGCGGGCGGGCGGGCGAAGGGCGAAGGGCAGACGGAAGCCCAAGGGGGCCCGCCCGCCCGCTCCGCTGCGAAGCGCGCCCGCCCTGGAGGCCAGGACCCCAGGGGGCAGAAGTGGGTCTGGCTTTGCATTGCCCGACCAGCGGGAGGGAGCCAGCCAGGGGCAGCCAGTTGCATCCTCCCGGGAACTGCCAGCGGAGGCTTTTGGGGAGCGCGCTGCCAACTCTTGGCTTGGCCGGGGGAGACCTGCCGTCTCTGTGGCTCCAGCCGGCCAGCAGGCTGCAGGGTCGGGCGCAGCGGCCGTGGGGCTCTGGAGCTTGCTGCCCTGCCCGTGGGCGGAGCCTCCACGGGCCAGCCAGGTGGCACAGGGTTCCTGGGGCTGCGCCTCCTCCCGGCCCGGCCCAGCCCAAGGGAGGTGGGGGGAACCTCGGAGGCGCCCAGGAACGCAGGAGGGCCCAGACTGCGGCCCTGCCGGCCCTCGGAGAGGGCCCACGCGTGTCTGCTCGGGCTCAGGAGGCCACGGTGGGACAGCCAGTACCCCAGCACCGAGCTCATCTCGCGTGGACCACCCAGTGGGCGTCAGGAGTAGGTGTGTCCCAGCAGGAGCCCCTAGGAACAGCCCTGCCCTACCAGCTCTTAGCACAGGGAGTCCTGGTCTGCACATGCATGAGCCAGGGAGCCAGAGAGCCAGAGGAGGACGCTGCCGTGGGCTCTAACTGTCCTCAGAGAATGTTGGTATGACCCGGGGATCCAAGGGAGGTGGGGGGAACCTCGGAGGCGCCCAGGAACGCAGGAGGGCCCAGACTGCGGCCCTGCCGGCCCTCGGAGAGGGCCCACGCGTGTCTGCTCGGGCTCAGGAGGCCACGGTGGGACAGCCAGTACCCCAGCACCGAGCTCATCTCGCGTGGACCACCCAGTGCGCGTCAGGAGTAGGTGTGTCCCAGCAGGAGCCCCTAGGAACAGCCCTGCCCTACCAGCTCTTAGCACAGGGAGTCCTGGTCTGCACATGCATGAGCCAGGGAGCCAGAGAGCCAGAGGAGGACGCTGCCGTGGGCTCTAACTGTCCTCAGAGAATGTTGGTATGACCCGGGGATCCAAGGGAGGTGGGGGGAACCTCGGAGGCGCCCAGGAACGCAGGAGGGCCCAGACTGCGGCCCTGCCGGCCCTCGGAGAGGGCCCACGCGTGTCTGCTCGGGCTCAGGAGGCCACGGTGGGACAGCCAGTACCCCAGCACCGAGCTCATCTCGCGTGGACCACCCAGTGGGCGTCAGGAGTAGGTGTGTCCCAGCAGCAGCCGCCCCCCACCCCGGGAACGGCCCCTCCCTAGACAAGCCTTTCCTGTGAGGAGTCCTGGACTGCGCACGCGCGAGCCGGCGAGCCCGCCAGCCAGAGGGAGATGAGGCCTGGGGCTCCTCTTGCCTCAGAGAATGCTTGTGCGGCCTGGGGGCGCCCGCAGGTGTGCTCCGAGGCCTGCCGCGGCCTCTAGCTAGCACCTGGGGCCAGTTGGCAGTGCCGGCTGGCCAGCCTCCTAGAGCCAGGGCTGGCTGCAGCAGGCTCCGCGGGCGGGCGGGCGAAGGGCGAAGGGCGAAGGGCAGACGGAAGCCCAAGGGGGCCCGCCCACCCGCTCCGCTGTGAAGCGCGCCCGCCCTGGAGGCCAGGACCCCAGGGGGCAGAAGTGGGTCTGGCTTTGCATTGCCCGACCAGCGGGAGGGAGCCAGCCAGGGGCAGCCAGTTGCATCCTCCCGGGAACTGCCAGCGGAGGCTTTTGGGGAGCGCGCTGCCAACTCTTGGCTTGGCCGGGGGAGACCTGCCGTCTCTGTGGCTCCAGCCGGCCAGCAGGCTGCAGGGTCGGGCGCAGCGGCCGTGGGGCTCTGGAGCTTGCTGCCCTGCCCGTGGGCGGGGCCTCCACGGGCCAGCCAGGTGGCACAGGGTTCCTGGGGCTTCGCCTCGTCCCGGCCCGCCCCGGCCCAAGGGAGGTGGGGGGAACCTCGGAGGCGCCCAGGAAAGCAAGAGGGCCCAGACTGCGGCCCTGCCGGCCCTCGGAGAGGGCCCACGCGTGTCTGCTCGGGCTCAGGAGGCCACGGTGGGACAGCCAGTACCCCAGCACCGAGCTCATCTCGCGTGGACCACCCAGTGCGCGTCAGGAGTAGGTGTGTCCCAGCAGGAGCCCCTAGGAACAGCCCTGCCCTACCAGCTCTTAGCACAGGGAGTCCTGGTCTGCACATGCATGAGCCAGGGAGCCAGAGAGCCAGAGGAGGACGCTGCCGTGGGCTCGAACTGTCCTCAGAGAATGTTGGTATGACCCGGGGATCCAAGGGAGGTGGGGGGAACCTCGGAGGCGCCCAGGAACGCAGGAGGGCCCAGACTGCGGCCCTGCCGGCCCTCGGAGAGGGCCCACGCGTGTCTGCTCGGGCTCAGGAGGCCACGGTGGGACAGCCAGTACCCCAGCACCGAGCTCATCTCGCGTGGACCACCCAGTGGGCGTCAGGAGTAGGTGTGTCCCAGCAGCAGCCGCCCCCCACCCCGGGAACGGCCCCTCCCTAGACAAGCCTTTCCTGTGAGGAGTCCTGGACTGCGCACGCGCGAGCCGGCGAGCCCGCCAGCCAGAGGGAGATGAGGCCTGGGGCTCCTCTTGCCTCAGAGAATGCTTGTGCGGCCTGGGGGCGCCCGCAGGTGTGCTCCGAGGCCTGCCGCGGCCTCTAGCTAGCACCTGGGGCCAGTTGGCAGTGCCGGCTGGCCAGCCTCCTAGAGCCAGGGCTGGCTGCAGCAGGCTCCGCGGGCGGGCGGGCGAAGGGCGAAGGGCGAAGGGCAGACGGAAGCCCAAGGGGGCCCGCCCGCCCGCTCCGCTGTGAAGCGCGCCCGCCCTGGAGGCCAGGACCCCAGGGGGCAGAAGTGGGTCTGGCTTTGCATTGCCCGACCAGCGGGAGGGAGCCAGCCAGGGGCAGCCAGTTGCATCCTCCCGGGAACTGCCAGCGGAGGCTTTTGGGGAGCGCGCTGCCAACTCTTGGCTTGGCCGGGGGAGACCTGCCGTCTCTGTGGCTCCAGCCGGCCAGCAGGCTGCAGGGTCGGGCGCAGGGGCCGTGGGGCTCTGGAGCTTGCTGCCTTGCCCGTGGGCAGGGCCTCCACGGGCCAGCCAGGTGGCACAGGGTTCCTGGGGCTGCGCCTCGTCCCGGCCCGGCCCGGCCCAAGGGAGGTGGGGGGAACCTCGGAGGCGCCCAGGAACGCAAGAGGGCCCAGACTGCGGCCCTGCCGGCCCTCGGAGAGGGCCCACGCGTGTCTGCTCGGGCTCAGGAGGCCACGGTGGGACAGCCAGTACCCCAGCACCGAGCTCATCTCGCGTGGACCACCCAGTGCGCGTCAGGAGTAGGTGTGTCCCAGCAGGAGCCCCTAGGAACAGCCCTGCCCTACCAGCTCTTAGCACAGGGAGTCCTGGTCTGCACATGCATGAGCCAGAGAGCCAGAGAGCCAGAGGAGGACGCTGCCGTGGGCTCTAACTGTCCTCAGAGAATGTTGGTATGACCCGGGGATCCAAGGGAGGTGGGGGGAACCTCGGAGGCGCCCAGGAACGCAGGAGGGCCCAGACTGCGGCCCTGCCGGCCCTCGGAGAGGGCCCACGCGTGTCTGCTCGGGCTCAGGAGGCCACGGTGGGACAGCCAGTACCCCAGCACCGAGCTCATCTCGCGTGGACCACCCAGTGCGCGTCAGGAGTAGGTGTGTCCCAGCAGGAGCCCCTAGGAACAGCCCTGCCCTACCAGCTCTTAGCACAGGGAGTCCTGGTCTGCACATGCATGAGCCAGGGAGCCAGAGAGCCAGAGGAGGACGCTGCCGTGGGCTCTAACTGTCCTCAGAGAATGTTGGTATGACCCGGGGATCCAAGGGAGGTGGGGGGAACCTCGGAGGCGCCCAGGAACGCAGGAGGGCCCAGACTGCGGCCCTGCCGGCCCTCGGAGAGGGCCCACGCGTGTCTGCTCGGGCTCAGGAGGCCACGGTGGGACAGCCAGTACCCCAGCACCGAGCTCATCTCGCGTGGACCACCCAGTGGGCGTCAGGAGTAGGTGTGTCCCAGCAGCAGCCGCCCCCCACCCCGGGAACGGCCCCTCCCTAGACAAGCCTTTCCTGTGAGGAGTCCTGGACTGCGCACGCGCGAGCCGGCGAGCCCGCCAGCCAGAGGGAGATGAGGCCTGGGGCTCCTCTTGCCTCAGAGAATGCTTGTGCGGCCTGGGGGCGCCCGCAGGTGTGCTCCGAGGCCTGCCGCGGCCTCTAGCTAGCACCTGGGGCCAGTTGGCAGTGCCGGCTGGCCAGCCTCCTAGAGCCAGGGCTGGCTGCAGCAGGCTCCGCGGGCGGGCGGTCGGGCGGGCGAAGGGCGAAGGGCAGACGGAAGCCCAAGGGGGCCCGCCCGCCCGCTCCGCTGCGAAGCGCGCCCGCCCTGGAGGCCAGGACCCCAGGGGGCAGAAGTGGGTCTGGCTTTGCATTGCCCGACCAGCGGGAGGGAGCCAGCCAGGGGCAGCCAGTTGCATCCTCCCGGGAACTGCCAGCGGAGGCTTTTGGGGAGCGCGCTGCCAACTCTTGGCTTGGCCGGGGGAGACCTGCCGTCTCTGTGGCTCCAGCCGGCCAGCAGGCTGCAGGGTCGGGCGCAGGGGCCGTGGGGCTCTGGAGCTTGCTGCCTTGCCCGTGGGCAGGGCCTCCACGGGCCAGCCAGGTGGCACAGGGTTCCTGGGGCTGCGCCTCCTCCCGGCCCGGCCCGGCCCAAGGGAGGTGGGGGGAACCTCGGAGGCGCCCAGGAACGCAGGAGGGCCCAGACTGCGGCCCTGCCGGCCCTCGGAGAGGGCCCACGCGTGTCTGCTCGGGCTCAGGAGGCCACGGTGGGACAGCCAGTACCCCAGCACCGAGCTCATCTCGCGTGGACCACCCAGTGCGCGTCAGGAGTAGGTGTGTCCCAGCAGGAGCCCCTAGGAACAGCCCTGCCCTACCAGCTCTTAGCACAGGGAGTCCTGGTCTGCACATGCATGAGCCAGAGAGCCAGAGAGCCAGAGGAGGACGCTGCCGTGGGCTCTAACTGTCCTCAGAGAATGTTGGTATGACCCGGGGATCCAAGGGAGGTGGGGGGAACCTCGGAGGCGCCCAGGAACGCAGGAGGGCCCAGACTGCGGCCCTGCCGGCCCTCGGAGAGGGCCCACGCGTGTCTGCTCGGGCTCAGGAGGCCACGGTGGGACAGCCAGTACCCCAGCACCGAGCTCATCTCGCGTGGACCACCCAGTGCGCGTCAGGAGTAGGTGTGTCCCAGCAGGAGCCCCTAGGAACAGCCCTGCCCTACCAGCTCTTAGCACAGGGAGTCCTGGTCTGCACATGCATGAGCCAGGGAGCCAGAGAGCCAGAGGAGGACGCTGCCGTGGGCTCTAACTGTCCTCAGAGAATGTTGGTATGACCCGGGGATCCAAGGGAGGTGGGGGGAACCTCGGAGGCGCCCAGGAACGCAGGAGGGCCCAGACTGCGGCCCTGCCGGCCCTCGGAGAGGGCCCACGCGTGTCTGCTCGGGCTCAGGAGGCCACGGTGGGACAGCCAGTACCCCAGCACCGAGCTCATCTCGCGTGGACCACCCAGTGGGCGTCAGGAGTAGGTGTGTCCCAGCAGCAGCCGCCCCCCACCCCGGGAACGGCCCCTCCCTAGACAAGCCTTTCCTGTGAGGAGTCCTGGACTGCGCACGCGCGAGCCGGCGAGCCCGCCAGCCAGAGGGAGATGAGGCCTGGGGCTCCTCTTGCCTCAGAGAATGCTTGTGCGGCCTGGGGGCGCCCGCAGGTGTGCTCCGAGGCCTGCCGCGGCCTCTAGCTAGCACCTGGGGCCAGTTGGCAGTGCCGGCTGGCCAGCCTCCTAGAGCCAGGGCTGGCTGCAGCAGGCTCCGCGGGCGGGCGGTCGGGCGGGCGAAGGGCGAAGGGCAGACGGAAGCCCAAGGGGGCCCGCCCGCCCGCTCCGCTGCGAAGCGCGCCCGCCCTGGAGGCCAGGACCCCAGGGGGCAGAAGTGGGTCTGGCTTTGCATTGCCCGACCAGCGGGAGGGAGCCAGCCAGGGGCAGCCAGTTGCATCCTCCCGGGAACTGCCAGCGGAGGCTTTTGGGGAGCGCGCTGCCAACTCTTGGCTTGGCCGGGGGAGACCTGCCGTCTCTGTGGCTCCAGCCGGCCAGCAGGCTGCAGGGTCGGGCGCAGGGGCCGTGGGGCTCTGGAGCTTGCTGCCTTGCCCGTGGGCAGGGCCTCCACGGGCCAGCCAGGTGGCACAGGGTTCCTGGGGCTGCGCCTCCTCCCGGCCCGGCCCGGCCCAAGGGAGGTGGGGGGAACCTCGGAGGCGCCCAGGAACGCAGGAGGGCCCAGACTGCGGCCCTGCCGGCCCTCGGAGAGGGCCCACGCGTGTCTGCTCGGGCTCAGGAGGCCACGGTGGGACAGCCAGTACCCCAGCACCGAGCTCATCTCGCGTGGACCACCCAGTGCGCGTCAGGAGTAGGTGTGTCCCAGCAGGAGCCCCTAGGAACAGCCCTGCCCTACCAGCTCTTAGCACAGGGAGTCCTGGTCTGCACATGCATGAGCCAGAGAGCCAGAGAGCCAGAGGAGGACGCTGCCGTGGGCTCTAACTGTCCTCAGAGAATGTTGGTATGACCCGGGGATCCAAGGGAGGTGGGGGGAACCTCGGAGGCGCCCAGGAACGCAGGAGGGCCCAGACTGCGGCCCTGCCGGCCCTCGGAGAGGGCCCACGCGTGTCTGCTCGGGCTCAGGAGGCCACGGTGGGACAGCCAGTACCCCAGCACCGAGCTCATCTCGCGTGGACCACCCAGTGGGCGTCAGGAGTAGGTGTGTCCCAGCAGCAGCCGCCCCCCACCCCGGGAACGGCCCCTCCCTAGACAAGCCTTTCCTGTGAGGAGTCCTGGACTGCGCACGCGCGAGCCGGCGAGCCCGCCAGCCAGAGGGAGATGAGGCCTGGGGCTCCTCTTGCCTCAGAGAATGCTTGTGCGGCCTGGGGGCGCCCGCAGGTGTGCTCCGAGGCCTGCCGCGGCCTCTAGCTAGCACCTGGGGCCAGTTGGCAGTGCCGGCTGGCCAGCCTCCTAGAGCCAGGGCTGGCTGCAGCAGGCTCCGCGGGCGGGCGGGCGAAGGGCGAAGGGCGAAGGGCAGACGGAAGCCCAAGGGGGCCCGCCCGCCCGCTCCGCTGCGAAGCGCGCCCGCCCTGGAGGCCAGGACCCCAGGGGGCAGAAGTGGGTCTGGCTTTGCATTGCCCGACCAGCGGGAGGGAGCCAGCCAGGGGCAGCCAGTTGCATCCTCCCGGGAACTGCCAGCGGAGGCTTTTGGGGAGCGCGCTGCCAACTCTTGGCTTGGCCGGGGGAGACCTGCCGTCTCTGTGGCTCCAGCCGGCCAGCAGGCTGCAGGGTCGGGCGCAGGGGCCGTGGGGCTCTGGAGCTTGCTGCCTTGCCCGTGGGCAGGGCCTCCACGGGCCAGCCAGGTGGCACAGGGTTCCTGGGGCTGCGCCTCCTCCCGGCCCGGCCCGGCCCAAGGGAGGTGGGGGGAACCTCGGAGGCGCCCAGGAACGCAAGAGGGCCCAGACTGCGGCCCTGCCGGCCCTCGGAGAGGGCCCACGCGTGTCTGCTCGGGCTCAGGAGGCCACGGTGGGACAGCCAGTACCCCAGCACCGAGCTCATCTCGCGTGGACCACCCAGTGCGCGTCAGGAGTAGGTGTGTCCCAGCAGGAGCCCCTAGGAACAGCCCTGCCCTACCAGCTCTTAGCACAGGGAGTCCTGGTCTGCACATGCATGAGCCAGAGAGCCAGAGAGCCAGAGGAGGACGCTGCCGTGGGCTCTAACTGTCCTCAGAGAATGTTGGTATGACCCGGGGATCCAAGGGAGGTGGGGGGAACCTCGGAGGCGCCCAGGAACGCAGGAGGGCCCAGACTGCGGCCCTGCCGGCCCTCGGAGAGGGCCCACGCGTGTCTGCTCGGGCTCAGGAGGCCACGGTGGGACAGCCAGTACCCCAGCACCGAGCTCATCTCGCGTGGACCACCCAGTGCGCGTCAGGAGTAGGTGTGTCCCAGCAGGAGCCCCTAGGAACAGCCCTGCCCTACCAGCTCTTAGCACAGGGAGTCCTGGTCTGCACATGCATGAGCCAGAGAGCCAGAGAGCCAGAGGAGGACGCTGCCGTGGGCTCTAACTGTCCTCAGAGAATGTTGGTATGACCCGGGGATCCAAGGGAGGTGGGGGGAACCTCGGAGGCGCCCAGGAACGCAGGAGGGCCCAGACTGCGGCCCTGCCGGCCCTCGGAGAGGGCCCACGCGTGTCTGCTCGGGCTCAGGAGGCCACGGTGGGACAGCCAGTACCCCAGCACCGAGCTCATCTCGCGTGGACCACCCAGTGGGCGTCAGGAGTAGGTGTGTCCCAGCAGCAGCCGCCCCCCACCCCGGGAACGGCCCCTCCCTAGACAAGCCTTTCCTGTGAGGAGTCCTGGACTGCGCACGCGCGAGCCGGCGAGCCCGCCAGCCAGAGGGAGATGAGGCCTGGGGCTCCTCTTGCCTCAGAGAATGCTTGTGCGGCCTGGGGGCGCCCGCAGGTGTGCTCCGAGGCCTGCCGCGGCCTCTAGCTAGCACCTGGGGCCAGTTGGCAGTGCCGGCTGGCCAGCCTCCTAGAGCCAGGGCTGGCTGCAGCAGGCTCCGCGGGCAGGCGGGCGGGCGGGCGAAGGGCGAAGGGCAGACGGAAGCCCAAGGGGGCCCGCCCGCCCGCTCCGCTGCGAAGCGCGCCCGCCCTGGAGGCCAGGACCCCAGGGGGCAGAAGTGGGTCTGGCTTTGCATTGCCCGACCAGCGGGAGGGAGCCAGCCAGGGGCAGCCAGTTGCATCCTCCCGGGAACTGCCAGCGGAGGCTTTTGGGGAGCGCGCTGCCAACTCTTGGCTTGGCCGGGGGAGACCTGCCGTCTCTGTGGCTCCAGCCGGCCAGCAGGCTGCAGGGTCGGGCGCAGCGGCCGTGGGGCTCTGGAGCTTGCTGCCCTGCCCGTGGGCGGAGCCTCCACGGGCCAGCCAGGTGGCACAGGGTTCCTGGGGCTGCGCCTCCTCCCGGCCCGGCCCAGCCCAAGGGAGGTGGGGGGAACCTCGGAGGCGCCCAGGAACGCAGGAGGGCCCAGACTGCGGCCCTGCCGGCCCTCGGAGAGGGCCCACGCGTGTCTGCTCGGGCTCAGGAGGCCACGGTGGGACAGCCAGTACCCCAGCACCGAGCTCATCTCGCGTGGACCACCCAGTGGGCGTCAGGAGTAGGTGTGTCCCAGCAGGAGCCCCTAGGAACAGCCCTGCCCTACCAGCTCTTAGCACAGGGAGTCCTGGTCTGCACATGCATGAGCCAGGGAGCCAGAGAGCCAGAGGAGGACGCTGCCGTGGGCTCTAACTGTCCTCAGAGAATGTTGGTATGACCCGGGGATCCAAGGGAGGTGGGGGGAACCTCGGAGGCGCCCAGGAACGCAGGAGGGCCCAGACTGCGGCCCTGCCGGCCCTCGGAGAGGGCCCACGCGTGTCTGCTCGGGCTCAGGAGGCCACGGTGGGACAGCCAGTACCCCAGCACCGAGCTCATCTCGCGTGGACCACCCAGTGCGCGTCAGGAGTAGGTGTGTCCCAGCAGGAGCCCCTAGGAACAGCCCTGCCCTACCAGCTCTTAGCACAGGGAGTCCTGGTCTGCACATGCATGAGCCAGGGAGCCAGAGAGCCAGAGGAGGACGCTGCCGTGGGCTCTAACTGTCCTCAGAGAATGTTGGTATGACCCGGGGATCCAAGGGAGGTGGGGGGAACCTCGGAGGCGCCCAGGAACGCAGGAGGGCCCAGACTGCGGCCCTGCCGGCCCTCGGAGAGGGCCCACGCGTGTCTGCTCGGGCTCAGGAGGCCACGGTGGGACAGCCAGTACCCCAGCACCGAGCTCATCTCGCGTGGACCACCCAGTGGGCGTCAGGAGTAGGTGTGTCCCAGCAGCAGCCGCCCCCCACCCCGGGAACGGCCCCTCCCTAGACAAGCCTTTCCTGTGAGGAGTCCTGGACTGCGCACGCGCGAGCCGGCGAGCCCGCCAGCCAGAGGGAGATGAGGCCTGGGGCTCCTCTTGCCTCAGAGAATGCTTGTGCGGCCTGGGGGCGCCCGCAGGTGTGCTCCGAGGCCTGCCGCGGCCTCTAGCTAGCACCTGGGGCCAGTTGGCAGTGCCGGCTGGCCAGCCTCCTAGAGCCAGGGCTGGCTGCAGCAGGCTCCGCGGGCGGGCGGGCGAAGGGCGAAGGGCGAAGGGCAGACGGAAGCCCAAGGGGGCCCGCCCACCCGCTCCGCTGTGAAGCGCGCCCGCCCTGGAGGCCAGGACCCCAGGGGGCAGAAGTGGGTCTGGCTTTGCATTGCCCGACCAGCGGGAGGGAGCCAGCCAGGGGCAGCCAGTTGCATCCTCCCGGGAACTGCCAGCGGAGGCTTTTGGGGAGCGCGCTGCCAACTCTTGGCTTGGCCGGGGGAGACCTGCCGTCTCTGTGGCTCCAGCCGGCCAGCAGGCTGCAGGGTCGGGCGCAGCGGCCGTGGGGCTCTGGAGCTTGCTGCCCTGCCCGTGGGCGGGGCCTCCACGGGCCAGCCAGGTGGCACAGGGTTCCTGGGGCTTCGCCTCGTCCCGGCCCGCCCCGGCCCAAGGGAGGTGGGGGGAACCTCGGAGGCGCCCAGGAAAGCAAGAGGGCCCAGACTGCGGCCCTGCCGGCCCTCGGAGAGGGCCCACGCGTGTCTGCTCGGGCTCAGGAGGCCACGGTGGGACAGCCAGTACCCCAGCACCGAGCTCATCTCGCGTGGACCACCCAGTGCGCGTCAGGAGTAGGTGTGTCCCAGCAGGAGCCCCTAGGAACAGCCCTGCCCTACCAGCTCTTAGCACAGGGAGTCCTGGTCTGCACATGCATGAGCCAGGGAGCCAGAGAGCCAGAGGAGGACGCTGCCGTGGGCTCGAACTGTCCTCAGAGAATGTTGGTATGACCCGGGGATCCAAGGGAGGTGGGGGGAACCTCGGAGGCGCCCAGGAACGCAGGAGGGCCCAGACTGCGGCCCTGCCGGCCCTCGGAGAGGGCCCACGCGTGTCTGCTCGGGCTCAGGAGGCCACGGTGGGACAGCCAGTACCCCAGCACCGAGCTCATCTCGCGTGGACCACCCAGTGGGCGTCAGGAGTAGGTGTGTCCCAGCAGCAGCCGCCCCCCACCCCGGGAACGGCCCCTCCCTAGACAAGCCTTTCCTGTGAGGAGTCCTGGACTGCGCACGCGCGAGCCGGCGAGCCCGCCAGCCAGAGGGAGATGAGGCCTGGGGCTCCTCTTGCCTCAGAGAATGCTTGTGCGGCCTGGGGGCGCCCGCAGGTGTGCTCCGAGGCCTGCCGCGGCCTCTAGCTAGCACCTGGGGCCAGTTGGCAGTGCCGGCTGGCCAGCCTCCTAGAGCCAGGGCTGGCTGCAGCAGGCTCCGCGGGCGGGCGGGCGAAGGGCGAAGGGCGAAGGGCAGACGGAAGCCCAAGGGGGCCCGCCCGCCCGCTCCGCTGTGAAGCGCGCCCGCCCTGGAGGCCAGGACCCCAGGGGGCAGAAGTGGGTCTGGCTTTGCATTGCCCGACCAGCGGGAGGGAGCCAGCCAGGGGCAGCCAGTTGCATCCTCCCGGGAACTGCCAGCGGAGGCTTTTGGGGAGCGCGCTGCCAACTCTTGGCTTGGCCGGGGGAGACCTGCCGTCTCTGTGGCTCCAGCCGGCCAGCAGGCTGCAGGGTCGGGCGCAGGGGCCGTGGGGCTCTGGAGCTTGCTGCCTTGCCCGTGGGCAGGGCCTCCACGGGCCAGCCAGGTGGCACAGGGTTCCTGGGGCTGCGCCTCCTCCCGGCCCGGCCCGGCCCAAGGGAGGTGGGGGGAACCTCGGAGGCGCCCAGGAACGCAAGAGGGCCCAGACTGCGGCCCTGCCGGCCCTCGGAGAGGGCCCACGCGTGTCTGCTCGGGCTCAGGAGGCCACGGTGGGACAGCCAGTACCCCAGCACCGAGCTCATCTCGCGTGGACCACCCAGTGCGCGTCAGGAGTAGGTGTGTCCCAGCAGGAGCCCCTAGGAACAGCCCTGCCCTACCAGCTCTTAGCACAGGGAGTCCTGGTCTGCACATGCATGAGCCAGAGAGCCAGAGAGCCAGAGGAGGACGCTGCCGTGGGCTCTAACTGTCCTCAGAGAATGTTGGTATGACCCGGGGATCCAAGGGAGGTGGGGGGAACCTCGGAGGCGCCCAGGAACGCAGGAGGGCCCAGACTGCGGCCCTGCCGGCCCTCGGAGAGGGCCCACGCGTGTCTGCTCGGGCTCAGGAGGCCACGGTGGGACAGCCAGTACCCCAGCACCGAGCTCATCTCGCGTGGACCACCCAGTGCGCGTCAGGAGTAGGTGTGTCCCAGCAGGAGCCCCTAGGAACAGCCCTGCCCTACCAGCTCTTAGCACAGGGAGTCCTGGTCTGCACATGCATGAGCCAGGGAGCCAGAGAGCCAGAGGAGGACGCTGCCGTGGGCTCTAACTGTCCTCAGAGAATGTTGGTATGACCCGGGGATCCAAGGGAGGTGGGGGGAACCTCGGAGGCGCCCAGGAACGCAGGAGGGCCCAGACTGCGGCCCTGCCGGCCCTCGGAGAGGGCCCACGCGTGTCTGCTCGGGCTCAGGAGGCCACGGTGGGACAGCCAGTACCCCAGCACCGAGCTCATCTCGCGTGGACCACCCAGTGGGCGTCAGGAGTAGGTGTGTCCCAGCAGCAGCCGCCCCCCACCCCGGGAACGGCCCCTCCCTAGACAAGCCTTTCCTGTGAGGAGTCCTGGACTGCGCACGCGCGAGCCGGCGAGCCCGCCAGCCAGAGGGAGATGAGGCCTGGGGCTCCTCTTGCCTCAGAGAATGCTTGTGCGGCCTGGGGGCGCCCGCAGGTGTGCTCCGAGGCCTGCCGCGGCCTCTAGCTAGCACCTGGGGCCAGTTGGCAGTGCCGGCTGGCCAGCCTCCTAGAGCCAGGGCTGGCTGCAGCAGGCTCCGCGGGCGGGCGGTCGGGCGGGCGAAGGGCGAAGGGCAGACGGAAGCCCAAGGGGGCCCGCCCGCCCGCTCCGCTGCGAAGCGCGCCCGCCCTGGAGGCCAGGACCCCAGGGGGCAGAAGTGGGTCTGGCTTTGCATTGCCCGACCAGCGGGAGGGAGCCAGCCAGGGGCAGCCAGTTGCATCCTCCCGGGAACTGCCAGCGGAGGCTTTTGGGGAGCGCGCTGCCAACTCTTGGCTTGGCCGGGGGAGACCTGCCGTCTCTGTGGCTCCAGCCGGCCAGCAGGCTGCAGGGTCGGGCGCAGGGGCCGTGGGGCTCTGGAGCTTGCTGCCTTGCCCGTGGGCAGGGCCTCCACGGGCCAGCCAGGTGGCACAGGGTTCCTGGGGCTGCGCCTCGTCCCGGCCCGGCCCGGCCCAAGGGAGGTGGGGGGAACCTCGGAGGCGCCCAGGAACGCAAGAGGGCCCAGACTGCGGCCCTGCCGGCCCTCGGAGAGGGCCCACGCGTGTCTGCTCGGGCTCAGGAGGCCACGGTGGGACAGCCAGTACCCCAGCACCGAGCTCATCTCGCGTGGACCACCCAGTGCGCGTCAGGAGTAGGTGTGTCCCAGCAGGAGCCCCTAGGAACAGCCCTGCCCTACCAGCTCTTAGCACAGGGAGTCCTGGTCTGCACATGCATGAGCCAGGGAGCCAGAGAGCCAGAGGAGGACGCTGCCGTGGGCTCTAACTGTCCTCAGAGAATGTTGGTATGACCCGGGGATCCAAGGGAGGTGGGGGGAACCTCGGAGGCGCCCAGGAACGCAGGAGGGCCCAGACTGCGGCCCTGCCGGCCCTCGGAGAGGGCCCACGCGTGTCTGCTCGGGCTCAGGAGGCCACGGTGGGACAGCCAGTACCCCAGCACCGAGCTCATCTCGCGTGGACCACCCAGTGCGCGTCAGGAGTAGGTGTGTCCCAGCAGGAGCCCCTAGGAACAGCCCTGCCCTACCAGCTCTTAGCACAGGGAGTCCTGGTCTGCACATGCATGAGCCAGGGAGCCAGAGAGCCAGAGGAGGACGCTGCCGTGGGCTCTAACTGTCCTCAGAGAATGTTGGTATGACCCGGGGATCCAAGGGAGGTGGGGGGAACCTCGGAGGCGCCCAGGAACGCAGGAGGGCCCAGACTGCGGCCCTGCCGGCCCTCGGAGAGGGCCCACGCGTGTCTGCTCGGGCTCAGGAGGCCACGGTGGGACAGCCAGTACCCCAGCACCGAGCTCATCTCGCGTGGACCACCCAGTGGGCGTCAGGAGTAGGTGTGTCCCAGCAGCAGCCGCCCCCCACCCCGGGAACGGCCCCTCCCTAGACAAGCCTTTCCTGTGAGGAGTCCTGGACTGCGCACGCGCGAGCCGGCGAGCCCGCCAGCCAGAGGGAGATGAGGCCTGGGGCTCCTCTTGCCTCAGAGAATGCTTGTGCGGCCTGGGGGCGCCCGCAGGTGTGCTCCGAGGCCTGCCGCGGCCTCTAGCTAGCACCTGGGGCCAGTTGGCAGTGCCGGCTGGCCAGCCTCCTAGAGCCAGGGCTGGCTGCAGCAGGCTCCGCGGGCGGGCGGGCGAAGGGCGAAGGGCGAAGGGCAGACGGAAGCCCAAGGGGGCCCGCCCGCCCGCTCCGCTGTGAAGCGCGCCCGCCCTGGAGGCCAGGACCCCAGGGGGCAGAAGTGGGTCTGGCTTTGCATTGCCCGACCAGCGGGAGGGAGCCAGCCAGGGGCAGCCAGTTGCATCCTCCCGGGAACTGCCAGCGGAGGCTTTTGGGGAGCGCGCTGCCAACTCTTGGCTTGGCCGGGGGAGACCTGCCGTCTCTGTGGCTCCAGCCGGCCAGCAGGCTGCAGGGTCGGGCGCAGGGGCCGTGGGGCTCTGGAGCTTGCTGCCTTGCCCGTGGGCAGGGCCTCCACGGGCCAGCCAGGTGGCACAGGGTTCCTGGGGCTGCGCCTCCTCCCGGCCCGGCCCGGCCCAAGGGAGGTGGGGGGAACCTCGGAGGCGCCCAGGAACGCAAGAGGGCCCAGACTGCGGCCCTGCCGGCCCTCGGAGAGGGCCCACGCGTGTCTGCTTGGGCTCAGGAGGCCACGGTGGGACAGCCAGTACCCCAGCACCGAGCTCATCTCGCGTGGACCACCCAGTGCGCGTCAGGAGTAGGTGTGTCCCAGCAGGAGCCCCTAGGAACAGCCCTGCCCTACCAGCTCTTAGCACAGGGAGTCCTGGTCTGCACATGCATGAGCCAGAGAGCCAGAGAGCCAGAGGAGGACGCTGCCGTGGGCTCTAACTGTCCTCAGAGAATGTTGGTATGACCCGGGGATCCAAGGGAGGTGGGGGGAACCTCGGAGGCGCCCAGGAACGCAGGAGGGCCCAGACTGCGGCCCTGCCGGCCCTCGGAGAGGGCCCACGCGTGTCTGCTCGGGCTCAGGAGGCCACGGTGGGACAGCCAGTACCCCAGCACCGAGCTCATCTCGCGTGGACCACCCAGTGCGCGTCAGGAGTAGGTGTGTCCCAGCAGGAGCCCCTAGGAACAGCCCTGCCCTACCAGCTCTTAGCACAGGGAGTCCTGGTCTGCACATGCATGAGCCAGGGAGCCAGAGAGCCAGAGGAGGACGCTGCCGTGGGCTCTAACTGTCCTCAGAGAATGTTGGTATGACCCGGGGATCCAAGGGAGGTGGGGGGAACCTCGGAGGCGCCCAGGAACGCAGGAGGGCCCAGACTGCGGCCCTGCCGGCCCTCGGAGAGGGCCCACGCGTGTCTGCTCGGGCTCAGGAGGCCACGGTGGGACAGCCAGTACCCCAGCACCGAGCTCATCTCGCGTGGACCACCCAGTGCGCGTCAGGAGTAGGTGTGTCCCAGCAGGAGCCCCTAGGAACAGCCCTGCCCTACCAGCTCTTAGCACAGGGAGTCCTGGTCTGCACATGCATGAGCCAGAGAGCCAGAGAGCCAGAGGAGGACGCTGCCGTGGGCTCTAACTGTCCTCAGAGAATGTTGGTATGACCCGGGGATCCAAGGGAGGTGGGGGGAACCTCGGAGGCGCCCAGGAACGCAGGAGGGCCCAGACTGCGGCCCTGCCGGCCCTCGGAGAGGGCCCACGCGTGTCTGCTCGGGCTCAGGAGGCCACGGTGGGACAGCCAGTACCCCAGCACCGAGCTCATCTCGCGTGGACCACCCAGTGGGCGTCAGGAGTAGGTGTGTCCCAGCAGCAGCCGCCCCCCACCCCGGGAACGGCCCCTCCCTAGACAAGCCTTTCCTGTGAGGAGTCCTGGACTGCGCACGCGCGAGCCGGCGAGCCCGCCAGCCAGAGGGAGATGAGGCCTGGGGCTCCTCTTGCCTCAGAGAATGCTTGTGCGGCCTGGGGGCGCCCGCAGGTGTGCTCCGAGGCCTGCCGCGGCCTCTAGCTAGCACCTGGGGCCAGTTGGCAGTGCCGGCTGGCCAGCCTCCTAGAGCCAGGGCTGGCTGCAGCAGGCTCCGCGGGCGGGCGGTCGGGCGGGCGAAGGGCGAAGGGCAGACGGAAGCCCAAGGGGGCCCGCCCGCCCGCTCCGCTGCGAAGCGCGCCCGCCCTGGAGGCCAGGACCCCAGGGGGCAGAAGTGGGTCTGGCTTTGCATTGCCCGACCAGCGGGAGGGAGCCAGCCAGGGGCAGCCAGTTGCATCCTCCCGGGAACTGCCAGCGGAGGCTTTTGGGGAGCGCGCTGCCAACTCTTGGCTTGGCCGGGGGAGACCTGCCGTCTCTGTGGCTCCAGCCGGCCAGCAGGCTGCAGGGTCGGGCGCAGCGGCCGTGGGGCTCTGGAGCTTGCTGCCCTGCCCGTGGGCGGAGCCTCCACGGGCCAGCCAGGTGGCACAGGGTTCCTGGGGCTGCGCCTCCTCCCGGCCCGGCCCAGCCCAAGGGAGGTGGGGGGAACCTCGGAGGCGCCCAGGAACGCAGGAGGGCCCAGACTGCGGCCCTGCCGGCCCTCGGAGAGGGCCCACGCGTGTCTGCTCGGGCTCAGGAGGCCACGGTGGGACAGCCAGTACCCCAGCACCGAGCTCATCTCGCGTGGACCACCCAGTGGGCGTCAGGAGTAGGTGTGTCCCAGCAGGAGCCCCTAGGAACAGCCCTGCCCTACCAGCTCTTAGCACAGGGAGTCCTGGTCTGCACATGCATGAGCCAGGGAGCCAGAGAGCCAGAGGAGGACGCTGCCGTGGGCTCTAACTGTCCTCAGAGAATGTTGGTATGACCCGGGGATCCAAGGGAGGTGGGGGGAACCTCGGAGGCGCCCAGGAACGCAGGAGGGCCCAGACTGCGGCCCTGCCGGCCCTCGGAGAGGGCCCACGCGTGTCTGCTCGGGCTCAGGAGGCCACGGTGGGACAGCCAGTACCCCAGCACCGAGCTCATCTCGCGTGGACCACCCAGTGCGCGTCAGGAGTAGGTGTGTCCCAGCAGGAGCCCCTAGGAACAGCCCTGCCCTACCAGCTCTTAGCACAGGGAGTCCTGGTCTGCACATGCATGAGCCAGGGAGCCAGAGAGCCAGAGGAGGACGCTGCCGTGGGCTCTAACTGTCCTCAGAGAATGTTGGTATGACCCGGGGATCCAAGGGAGGTGGGGGGAACCTCGGAGGCGCCCAGGAACGCAGGAGGGCCCAGACTGCGGCCCTGCCGGCCCTCGGAGAGGGCCCACGCGTGTCTGCTCGGGCTCAGGAGGCCACGGTGGGACAGCCAGTACCCCAGCACCGAGCTCATCTCGCGTGGACCACCCAGTGGGCGTCAGGAGTAGGTGTGTCCCAGCAGCAGCCGCCCCCCACCCCGGGAACGGCCCCTCCCTAGACAAGCCTTTCCTGTGAGGAGTCCTGGACTGCGCACGCGCGAGCCGGCGAGCCCGCCAGCCAGAGGGAGATGAGGCCTGGGGCTCCTCTTGCCTCAGAGAATGCTTGTGCGGCCTGGGGGCGCCCGCAGGTGTGCTCCGAGGCCTGCCGCGGCCTCTAGCTAGCACCTGGGGCCAGTTGGCAGTGCCGGCTGGCCAGCCTCCTAGAGCCAGGGCTGGCTGCAGCAGGCTCCGCGGGCGGGCGGGCGAAGGGCGAAGGGCGAAGGGCAGACGGAAGCCCAAGGGGGCCCGCCCGCCCGCTCCGCTGTGAAGCGCGCCCGCCCTGGAGGCCAGGACCCCAGGGGGCAGAAGTGGGTCTGGCTTTGCATTGCCCGACCAGCGGGAGGGAGCCAGCCAGGGGCAGCCAGTTGCATCCTCCCGGGAACTGCCAGCGGAGGCTTTTGGGGAGCGCGCTGCCAACTCTTGGCTTGGCCGGGGGAGACCTGCCGTCTCTGTGGCTCCAGCCGGCCAGCAGGCTGCAGGGTCGGGCGCAGGGGCCGTGGGGCTCTGGAGCTTGCTGCCTTGCCCGTGGGCAGGGCCTCCACGGGCCAGCCAGGTGGCACAGGGTTCCTGGGGCTGCGCCTCCTCCCGGCCCGGCCCGGCCCAAGGGAGGTGGGGGGAACCTCGGAGGCGCCCAGGAACGCAAGAGGGCCCAGACTGCGGCCCTGCCGGCCCTCGGAGAGGGCCCACGCGTGTCTGCTCGGGCTCAGGAGGCCACGGTGGGACAGCCAGTACCCCAGCACCGAGCTCATCTCGCGTGGACCACCCAGTGCGCGTCAGGAGTAGGTGTGTCCCAGCAGGAGCCCCTAGGAACAGCCCTGCCCTACCAGCTCTTAGCACAGGGAGTCCTGGTCTGCACATGCATGAGCCAGAGAGCCAGAGAGCCAGAGGAGGACGCTGCCGTGGGCTCTAACTGTCCTCAGAGAATGTTGGTATGACCCGGGGATCCAAGGGAGGTGGGGGGAACCTCGGAGGCGCCCAGGAACGCAGGAGGGCCCAGACTGCGGCCCTGCCGGCCCTCGGAGAGGGCCCACGCGTGTCTGCTCGGGCTCAGGAGGCCACGGTGGGACAGCCAGTACCCCAGCACCGAGCTCATCTCGCGTGGACCACCCAGTGCGCGTCAGGAGTAGGTGTGTCCCAGCAGGAGCCCCTAGGAACAGCCCTGCCCTACCAGCTCTTAGCACAGGGAGTCCTGGTCTGCACATGCATGAGCCAGGGAGCCAGAGAGCCAGAGGAGGACGCTGCCGTGGGCTCTAACTGTCCTCAGAGAATGTTGGTATGACCCGGGGATCCAAGGGAGGTGGGGGGAACCTCGGAGGCGCCCAGGAACGCAGGAGGGCCCAGACTGCGGCCCTGCCGGCCCTCGGAGAGGGCCCACGCGTGTCTGCTCGGGCTCAGGAGGCCACGGTGGGACAGCCAGTACCCCAGCACCGAGCTCATCTCGCGTGGACCACCCAGTGGGCGTCAGGAGTAGGTGTGTCCCAGCAGCAGCCGCCCCCCACCCCGGGAACGGCCCCTCCCTAGACAAGCCTTTCCTGTGAGGAGTCCTGGACTGCGCACGCGCGAGCCGGCGAGCCCGCCAGCCAGAGGGAGATGAGGCCTGGGGCTCCTCTTGCCTCAGAGAATGCTTGTGCGGCCTGGGGGCGCCCGCAGGTGTGCTCCGAGGCCTGCCGCGGCCTCTAGCTAGCACCTGGGGCCAGTTGGCAGTGCCGGCTGGCCAGCCTCCTAGAGCCAGGGCTGGCTGCAGCAGGCTCCGCGGGCGGGCGGTCGGGCGGGCGAAGGGCGAAGGGCAGACGGAAGCCCAAGGGGGCCCGCCCGCCCGCTCCGCTGCGAAGCGCGCCCGCCCTGGAGGCCAGGACCCCAGGGGGCAGAAGTGGGTCTGGCTTTGCATTGCCCGACCAGCGGGAGGGAGCCAGCCAGGGGCAGCCAGTTGCATCCTCCCGGGAACTGCCAGCGGAGGCTTTTGGGGAGCGCGCTGCCAACTCTTGGCTTGGCCGGGGGAGACCTGCCGTCTCTGTGGCTCCAGCCGGCCAGCAGGCTGCAGGGTCGGGCGCAGGGGCCGTGGGGCTCTGGAGCTTGCTGCCTTGCCCGTGGGCAGGGCCTCCACGGGCCAGCCAGGTGGCACAGGGTTCCTGGGGCTGCGCCTCGTCCCGGCCCGGCCCGGCCCAAGGGAGGTGGGGGGAACCTCGGAGGCGCCCAGGAACGCAAGAGGGCCCAGACTGCGGCCCTGCCGGCCCTCGGAGAGGGCCCACGCGTGTCTGCTCGGGCTCAGGAGGCCACGGTGGGACAGCCAGTACCCCAGCACCGAGCTCATCTCGCGTGGACCACCCAGTGCGCGTCAGGAGTAGGTGTGTCCCAGCAGGAGCCCCTAGGAACAGCCCTGCCCTACCAGCTCTTAGCACAGGGAGTCCTGGTCTGCACATGCATGAGCCAGGGAGCCAGAGAGCCAGAGGAGGACGCTGCCGTGGGCTCTAACTGTCCTCAGAGAATGTTGGTATGACCCGGGGATCCAAGGGAGGTGGGGGGAACCTCGGAGGCGCCCAGGAACGCAGGAGGGCCCAGACTGCGGCCCTGCCGGCCCTCGGAGAGGGCCCACGCGTGTCTGCTCGGGCTCAGGAGGCCACGGTGGGACAGCCAGTACCCCAGCACCGAGCTCATCTCGCGTGGACCACCCAGTGCGCGTCAGGAGTAGGTGTGTCCCAGCAGGAGCCCCTAGGAACAGCCCTGCCCTACCAGCTCTTAGCACAGGGAGTCCTGGTCTGCACATGCATGAGCCAGGGAGCCAGAGAGCCAGAGGAGGACGCTGCCGTGGGCTCTAACTGTCCTCAGAGAATGTTGGTATGACCCGGGGATCCAAGGGAGGTGGGGGGAACCTCGGAGGCGCCCAGGAACGCAGGAGGGCCCAGACTGCGGCCCTGCCGGCCCTCGGAGAGGGCCCACGCGTGTCTGCTCGGGCTCAGGAGGCCACGGTGGGACAGCCAGTACCCCAGCACCGAGCTCATCTCGCGTGGACCACCCAGTGGGCGTCAGGAGTAGGTGTGTCCCAGCAGCAGCCGCCCCCCACCCCGGGAACGGCCCCTCCCTAGACAAGCCTTTCCTGTGAGGAGTCCTGGACTGCGCACGCGCGAGCCGGCGAGCCCGCCAGCCAGAGGGAGATGAGGCCTGGGGCTCCTCTTGCCTCAGAGAATGCTTGTGCGGCCTGGGGGCGCCCGCAGGTGTGCTCCGAGGCCTGCCGCGGCCTCTAGCTAGCACCTGGGGCCAGTTGGCAGTGCCGGCTGGCCAGCCTCCTAGAGCCAGGGCTGGCTGCAGCAGGCTCCGCGGGCGGGCGGGCGAAGGGCGAAGGGCGAAGGGCAGACGGAAGCCCAAGGGGGCCCGCCCGCCCGCTCCGCTGTGAAGCGCGCCCGCCCTGGAGGCCAGGACCCCAGGGGGCAGAAGTGGGTCTGGCTTTGCATTGCCCGACCAGCGGGAGGGAGCCAGCCAGGGGCAGCCAGTTGCATCCTCCCGGGAACTGCCAGCGGAGGCTTTTGGGGAGCGCGCTGCCAACTCTTGGCTTGGCCGGGGGAGACCTGCCGTCTCTGTGGCTCCAGCCGGCCAGCAGGCTGCAGGGTCGGGCGCAGGGGCCGTGGGGCTCTGGAGCTTGCTGCCTTGCCCGTGGGCAGGGCCTCCACGGGCCAGCCAGGTGGCACAGGGTTCCTGGGGCTGCGCCTCCTCCCGGCCCGGCCCGGCCCAAGGGAGGTGGGGGGAACCTCGGAGGCGCCCAGGAACGCAAGAGGGCCCAGACTGCGGCCCTGCCGGCCCTCGGAGAGGGCCCACGCGTGTCTGCTTGGGCTCAGGAGGCCACGGTGGGACAGCCAGTACCCCAGCACCGAGCTCATCTCGCGTGGACCACCCAGTGCGCGTCAGGAGTAGGTGTGTCCCAGCAGGAGCCCCTAGGAACAGCCCTGCCCTACCAGCTCTTAGCACAGGGAGTCCTGGTCTGCACATGCATGAGCCAGAGAGCCAGAGAGCCAGAGGAGGACGCTGCCGTGGGCTCTAACTGTCCTCAGAGAATGTTGGTATGACCCGGGGATCCAAGGGAGGTGGGGGGAACCTCGGAGGCGCCCAGGAACGCAGGAGGGCCCAGACTGCGGCCCTGCCGGCCCTCGGAGAGGGCCCACGCGTGTCTGCTCGGGCTCAGGAGGCCACGGTGGGACAGCCAGTACCCCAGCACCGAGCTCATCTCGCGTGGACCACCCAGTGCGCGTCAGGAGTAGGTGTGTCCCAGCAGGAGCCCCTAGGAACAGCCCTGCCCTACCAGCTCTTAGCACAGGGAGTCCTGGTCTGCACATGCATGAGCCAGGGAGCCAGAGAGCCAGAGGAGGACGCTGCCGTGGGCTCTAACTGTCCTCAGAGAATGTTGGTATGACCCGGGGATCCAAGGGAGGTGGGGGGAACCTCGGAGGCGCCCAGGAACGCAGGAGGGCCCAGACTGCGGCCCTGCCGGCCCTCGGAGAGGGCCCACGCGTGTCTGCTCGGGCTCAGGAGGCCACGGTGGGACAGCCAGTACCCCAGCACCGAGCTCATCTCGCGTGGACCACCCAGTGCGCGTCAGGAGTAGGTGTGTCCCAGCAGGAGCCCCTAGGAACAGCCCTGCCCTACCAGCTCTTAGCACAGGGAGTCCTGGTCTGCACATGCATGAGCCAGAGAGCCAGAGAGCCAGAGGAGGACGCTGCCGTGGGCTCTAACTGTCCTCAGAGAATGTTGGTATGACCCGGGGATCCAAGGGAGGTGGGGGGAACCTCGGAGGCGCCCAGGAACGCAGGAGGGCCCAGACTGCGGCCCTGCCGGCCCTCGGAGAGGGCCCACGCGTGTCTGCTCGGGCTCAGGAGGCCACGGTGGGACAGCCAGTACCCCAGCACCGAGCTCATCTCGCGTGGACCACCCAGTGGGCGTCAGGAGTAGGTGTGTCCCAGCAGCAGCCGCCCCCCACCCCGGGAACGGCCCCTCCCTAGACAAGCCTTTCCTGTGAGGAGTCCTGGACTGCGCACGCGCGAGCCGGCGAGCCCGCCAGCCAGAGGGAGATGAGGCCTGGGGCTCCTCTTGCCTCAGAGAATGCTTGTGCGGCCTGGGGGCGCCCGCAGGTGTGCTCCGAGGCCTGCCGCGGCCTCTAGCTAGCACCTGGGGCCAGTTGGCAGTGCCGGCTGGCCAGCCTCCTAGAGCCAGGGCTGGCTGCAGCAGGCTCCGCGGGCGGGCGGTCGGGCGGGCGAAGGGCGAAGGGCAGACGGAAGCCCAAGGGGGCCCGCCCGCCCGCTCCGCTGCGAAGCGCGCCCGCCCTGGAGGCCAGGACCCCAGGGGGCAGAAGTGGGTCTGGCTTTGCATTGCCCGACCAGCGGGAGGGAGCCAGCCAGGGGCAGCCAGTTGCATCCTCCCGGGAACTGCCAGCGGAGGCTTTTGGGGAGCGCGCTGCCAACTCTTGGCTTGGCCGGGGGAGACCTGCCGTCTCTGTGGCTCCAGCCGGCCAGCAGGCTGCAGGGTCGGGCGCAGCGGCCGTGGGGCTCTGGAGCTTGCTGCCCTGCCCGTGGGCGGAGCCTCCACGGGCCAGCCAGGTGGCACAGGGTTCCTGGGGCTGCGCCTCCTCCCGGCCCGGCCCAGCCCAAGGGAGGTGGGGGGAACCTCGGAGGCGCCCAGGAACGCAGGAGGGCCCAGACTGCGGCCCTGCCGGCCCTCGGAGAGGGCCCACGCGTGTCTGCTCGGGCTCAGGAGGCCACGGTGGGACAGCCAGTACCCCAGCACCGAGCTCATCTCGCGTGGACCACCCAGTGGGCGTCAGGAGTAGGTGTGTCCCAGCAGGAGCCCCTAGGAACAGCCCTGCCCTACCAGCTCTTAGCACAGGGAGTCCTGGTCTGCACATGCATGAGCCAGGGAGCCAGAGAGCCAGAGGAGGACGCTGCCGTGGGCTCTAACTGTCCTCAGAGAATGTTGGTATGACCCGGGGATCCAAGGGAGGTGGGGGGAACCTCGGAGGCGCCCAGGAACGCAGGAGGGCCCAGACTGCGGCCCTGCCGGCCCTCGGAGAGGGCCCACGCGTGTCTGCTCGGGCTCAGGAGGCCACGGTGGGACAGCCAGTACCCCAGCACCGAGCTCATCTCGCGTGGACCACCCAGTGCGCGTCAGGAGTAGGTGTGTCCCAGCAGGAGCCCCTAGGAACAGCCCTGCCCTACCAGCTCTTAGCACAGGGAGTCCTGGTCTGCACATGCATGAGCCAGGGAGCCAGAGAGCCAGAGGAGGACGCTGCCGTGGGCTCTAACTGTCCTCAGAGAATGTTGGTATGACCCGGGGATCCAAGGGAGGTGGGGGGAACCTCGGAGGCGCCCAGGAACGCAGGAGGGCCCAGACTGCGGCCCTGCCGGCCCTCGGAGAGGGCCCACGCGTGTCTGCTCGGGCTCAGGAGGCCACGGTGGGACAGCCAGTACCCCAGCACCGAGCTCATCTCGCGTGGACCACCCAGTGGGCGTCAGGAGTAGGTGTGTCCCAGCAGCAGCCGCCCCCCACCCCGGGAACGGCCCCTCCCTAGACAAGCCTTTCCTGTGAGGAGTCCTGGACTGCGCACGCGCGAGCCGGCGAGCCCGCCAGCCAGAGGGAGATGAGGCCTGGGGCTCCTCTTGCCTCAGAGAATGCTTGTGCGGCCTGGGGGCGCCCGCAGGTGTGCTCCGAGGCCTGCCGCGGCCTCTAGCTAGCACCTGGGGCCAGTTGGCAGTGCCGGCTGGCCAGCCTCCTAGAGCCAGGGCTGGCTGCAGCAGGCTCCGCGGGCGGGCGGGCGAAGGGCGAAGGGCGAAGGGCAGACGGAAGCCCAAGGGGGCCCGCCCGCCCGCTCCGCTGTGAAGCGCGCCCGCCCTGGAGGCCAGGACCCCAGGGGGCAGAAGTGGGTCTGGCTTTGCATTGCCCGACCAGCGGGAGGGAGCCAGCCAGGGGCAGCCAGTTGCATCCTCCCGGGAACTGCCAGCGGAGGCTTTTGGGGAGCGCGCTGCCAACTCTTGGCTTGGCCGGGGGAGACCTGCCGTCTCTGTGGCTCCAGCCGGCCAGCAGGCTGCAGGGTCGGGCGCAGCGGCCGTGGGGCTCTGGAGCTTGCTGCCCTGCCCGTGGGCGGGGCCTCCACGGGCCAGCCAGGTGGCACAGGGTTCCTGGGGCTTCGCCTCGTCCCGGCCCGCCCCGGCCCAAGGGAGGTGGGGGGAACCTCGGAGGCGCCCAGGAAAGCAAGAGGGCCCAGACTGCGGCCCTGCCGGCCCTCGGAGAGGGCCCACGCGTGTCTGCTCGGGCTCAGGAGGCCACGGTGGGACAGCCAGTACCCCAGCACCGAGCTCATCTCGCGTGGACCACCCAGTGCGCGTCAGGAGTAGGTGTGTCCCAGCAGGAGCCCCTAGGAACAGCCCTGCCCTACCAGCTCTTAGCACAGGGAGTCCTGGTCTGCACATGCATGAGCCAGGGAGCCAGAGAGCCAGAGGAGGACGCTGCCGTGGGCTCTAACTGTCCTCAGAGAATGTTGGTATGACCCGGGGATCCAAGGGAGGTGGGGGGAACCTCGGAGGCGCCCAGGAACGCAGGAGGGCCCAGACTGCGGCCCTGCCGGCCCTCGGAGAGGGCCCACGCGTGTCTGCTCGGGCTCAGGAGGCCACGGTGGGACAGCCAGTACCCCAGCACCGAGCTCATCTCGCGTGGACCACCCAGTGGGCGTCAGGAGTAGGTGTGTCCCAGCAGCAGCCGCCCCCCACCCCGGGAACGGCCCCTCCCTAGACAAGCCTTTCCTGTGAGGAGTCCTGGACTGCGCACGCGCGAGCCGGCGAGCCCGCCAGCCAGAGGGAGATGAGGCCTGGGGCTCCTCTTGCCTCAGAGAATGCTTGTGCGGCCTGGGGGCGCCCGCAGGTGTGCTCCGAGGCCTGCCGCGGCCTCTAGCTAGCACCTGGGGCCAGTTGGCAGTGCCGGCTGGCCAGCCTCCTAGAGCCAGGGCTGGCTGCAGCAGGCTCCGCGGGCGGGCGGTCGGGCGGGCGAAGGGCGAAGGGCAGACGGAAGCCCAAGGGGGCCCGCCCGCCCGCTCCGCTGCGAAGCGCGCCCGCCCTGGAGGCCAGGACCCCAGGGGGCAGAAGTGGGTCTGGCTTTGCATTGCCCGACCAGCGGGAGGGAGCCAGCCAGGGGCAGCCAGTTGCATCCTCCCGGGAACTGCCAGCGGAGGCTTTTGGGGAGCGCGCTGCCAACTCTTGGCTTGGCCGGGGGAGACCTGCCGTCTCTGTGGCTCCAGCCGGCCAGCAGGCTGCAGGGTCGGGCGCAGGGGCCGTGGGGCTCTGGAGCTTGCTGCCTTGCCCGTGGGCAGGGCCTCCACGGGCCAGCCAGGTGGCACAGGGTTCCTGGGGCTGCGCCTCGTCCCGGCCCGGCCCGGCCCAAGGGAGGTGGGGGGAACCTCGGAGGCGCCCAGGAACGCAAGAGGGCCCAGACTGCGGCCCTGCCGGCCCTCGGAGAGGGCCCACGCGTGTCTGCTCGGGCTCAGGAGGCCACGGTGGGACAGCCAGTACCCCAGCACCGAGCTCATCTCGCGTGGACCACCCAGTGCGCGTCAGGAGTAGGTGTGTCCCAGCAGGAGCCCCTAGGAACAGCCCTGCCCTACCAGCTCTTAGCACAGGGAGTCCTGGTCTGCACATGCATGAGCCAGAGAGCCAGAGAGCCAGAGGAGGACGCTGCCGTGGGCTCTAACTGTCCTCAGAGAATGTTGGTATGACCCGGGGATCCAAGGGAGGTGGGGGGAACCTCGGAGGCGCCCAGGAACGCAGGAGGGCCCAGACTGCGGCCCTGCCGGCCCTCGGAGAGGGCCCACGCGTGTCTGCTCGGGCTCAGGAGGCCACGGTGGGACAGCCAGTACCCCAGCACCGAGCTCATCTCGCGTGGACCACCCAGTGCGCGTCAGGAGTAGGTGTGTCCCAGCAGGAGCCCCTAGGAACAGCCCTGCCCTACCAGCTCTTAGCACAGGGAGTCCTGGTCTGCACATGCATGAGCCAGGGAGCCAGAGAGCCAGAGGAGGACGCTGCCGTGGGCTCTAACTGTCCTCAGAGAATGTTGGTATGACCCGGGGATCCAAGGGAGGTGGGGGGAACCTCGGAGGCGCCCAGGAACGCAGGAGGGCCCAGACTGCGGCCCTGCCGGCCCTCGGAGAGGGCCCACGCGTGTCTGCTCGGGCTCAGGAGGCCACGGTGGGACAGCCAGTACCCCAGCACCGAGCTCATCTCGCGTGGACCACCCAGTGGGCGTCAGGAGTAGGTGTGTCCCAGCAGCAGCCGCCCCCCACCCCGGGAACGGCCCCTCCCTAGACAAGCCTTTCCTGTGAGGAGTCCTGGACTGCGCACGCGCGAGCCGGCGAGCCCGCCAGCCAGAGGGAGATGAGGCCTGGGGCTCCTCTTGCCTCAGAGAATGCTTGTGCGGCCTGGGGGCGCCCGCAGGTGTGCTCCGAGGCCTGCCGCGGCCTCTAGCTAGCACCTGGGGCCAGTTGGCAGTGCCGGCTGGCCAGCCTCCTAGAGCCAGGGCTGGCTGCAGCAGGCTCCGCGGGCGGGCGGGCGAAGGGCGAAGGGCGAAGGGCAGACGGAAGCCCAAGGGGGCCCGCCCGCCCGCTCCGCTGTGAAGCGCGCCCGCCCTGGAGGCCAGGACCCCAGGGGGCAGAAGTGGGTCTGGCTTTGCATTGCCCGACCAGCGGGAGGGAGCCAGCCAGGGGCAGCCAGTTGCATCCTCCCGGGAACTGCCAGCGGAGGCTTTTGGGGAGCGCGCTGCCAACTCTTGGCTTGGCCGGGGGAGACCTGCCGTCTCTGTGGCTCCAGCCGGCCAGCAGGCTGCAGGGTCGGGCGCAGGGGCCGTGGGGCTCTGGAGCTTGCTGCCTTGCCCGTGGGCAGGGCCTCCACGGGCCAGCCAGGTGGCACAGGGTTCCTGGGGCTGCGCCTCCTCCCGGCCCGGCCCGGCCCAAGGGAGGTGGGGGGAACCTCGGAGGCGCCCAGGAACGCAAGAGGGCCCAGACTGCGGCCCTGCCGGCCCTCGGAGAGGGCCCACGCGTGTCTGCTTGGGCTCAGGAGGCCACGGTGGGACAGCCAGTACCCCAGCACCGAGCTCATCTCGCGTGGACCACCCAGTGCGCGTCAGGAGTAGGTGTGTCCCAGCAGGAGCCCCTAGGAACAGCCCTGCCCTACCAGCTCTTAGCACAGGGAGTCCTGGTCTGCACATGCATGAGCCAGAGAGCCAGAGAGCCAGAGGAGGACGCTGCCGTGGGCTCTAACTGTCCTCAGAGAATGTTGGTATGACCCGGGGATCCAAGGGAGGTGGGGGGAACCTCGGAGGCGCCCAGGAACGCAGGAGGGCCCAGACTGCGGCCCTGCCGGCCCTCGGAGAGGGCCCACGCGTGTCTGCTCGGGCTCAGGAGGCCACGGTGGGACAGCCAGTACCCCAGCACCGAGCTCATCTCGCGTGGACCACCCAGTGCGCGTCAGGAGTAGGTGTGTCCCAGCAGGAGCCCCTAGGAACAGCCCTGCCCTACCAGCTCTTAGCACAGGGAGTCCTGGTCTGCACATGCATGAGCCAGGGAGCCAGAGAGCCAGAGGAGGACGCTGCCGTGGGCTCTAACTGTCCTCAGAGAATGTTGGTATGACCCGGGGATCCAAGGGAGGTGGGGGGAACCTCGGAGGCGCCCAGGAACGCAGGAGGGCCCAGACTGCGGCCCTGCCGGCCCTCGGAGAGGGCCCACGCGTGTCTGCTCGGGCTCAGGAGGCCACGGTGGGACAGCCAGTACCCCAGCACCGAGCTCATCTCGCGTGGACCACCCAGTGGGCGTCAGGAGTAGGTGTGTCCCAGCAGCAGCCGCCCCCCACCCCGGGAACGGCCCCTCCCTAGACAAGCCTTTCCTGTGAGGAGTCCTGGACTGCGCACGCGCGAGCCGGCGAGCCCGCCAGCCAGAGGGAGATGAGGCCTGGGGCTCCTCTTGCCTCAGAGAATGCTTGTGCGGCCTGGGGGCGCCCGCAGGTGTGCTCCGAGGCCTGCCGCGGCCTCTAGCTAGCACCTGGGGCCAGTTGGCAGTGCCGGCTGGCCAGCCTCCTAGAGCCAGGGCTGGCTGCAGCAGGCTCCGCGGGCGGGCGGGCGGGCAGGCGAAGGGCGAAGGGCAGACGGAAGCCCAAGGGGGCCCGCCCGCCCGCTCCGCTGCGAAGCGCGCCCGCCCTGGAGGCCAGGACCCCAGGGGGCAGAAGTGGGTCTGGCTTTGCATTGCCCGACCAGCGGGAGGGAGCCAGCCAGGGGCAGCCAGTTGCATCCTCCCGGGAACTGCCAGCGGAGGCTTTTGGGGAGCGCGCTGCCAACTCTTGGCTTGGCCGGGGGAGACCTGCCGTCTCTGTGGCTCCAGCCGGCCAGCAGGCTGCAGGGTCGGGCGCAGGGGCCGTGGGGCTCTGGAGCTTGCTGCCTTGCCCGTGGGCAGGGCCTCCACGGGCCAGCCAGGTGGCACAGGGTTCCTGGGGCTGCGCCTCGTCCCGGCCCGGCCCGGCCCAAGGGAGGTGGGGGGAACCTCGGAGGCGCCCAGGAACGCAAGAGGGCCCAGACTGCGGCCCTGCCGGCCCTCGGAGAGGGCCCACGCGTGTCTGCTCGGGCTCAGGAGGCCACGGTGGGACAGCCAGTACCCCAGCACCGAGCTCATCTCGCGTGGACCACCCAGTGCGCGTCAGGAGTAGGTGTGTCCCAGCAGGAGCCCCTAGGAACAGCCCTGCCCTACCAGCTCTTAGCACAGGGAGTCCTGGTCTGCACATGCATGAGCCAGAGAGCCAGAGAGCCAGAGGAGGACGCTGCCGTGGGCTCTAACTGTCCTCAGAGAATGTTGGTATGACCCGGGGATCCAAGGGAGGTGGGGGGAACCTCGGAGGCGCCCAGGAACGCAGGAGGGCCCAGACTGCGGCCCTGCCGGCCCTCGGAGAGGGCCCACGCGTGTCTGCTCGGGCTCAGGAGGCCACGGTGGGACAGCCAGTACCCCAGCACCGAGCTCATCTCGCGTGGACCACCCAGTGGGCGTCAGGAGTAGGTGTGTCCCAGCAGCAGCCGCCCCCCACCCCGGGAACGGCCCCTCCCTAGACAAGCCTTTCCTGTGAGGAGTCCTGGACTGCGCACGCGCGAGCCGGCGAGCCCGCCAGCCAGAGGGAGATGAGGCCTGGGGCTCCTCTTGCCTCAGAGAATGCTTGTGCGGCCTGGGGGCGCCCGCAGGTGTGCTCCGAGGCCTGCCGCGGCCTCTAGCTAGCACCTGGGGCCAGTTGGCAGTGCCGGCTGGCCAGCCTCCTAGAGCCAGGGCTGGCTGCAGCAGGCTCCGCGGGCGGGCGGGCGGGCGGGCGAAGGGCGAAGGGCAGACGGAAGCCCAAGGGGGCCCGCCCGCCCGCTCCGCTGCGAAGCGCGCCCGCCCTGGAGGCCAGGACCCCAGGGGGCAGAAGTGGGTCTGGCTTTGCATTGCCCGACCAGCGGGAGGGAGCCAGCCAGGGGCAGCCAGTTGCATCCTCCCGGGAACTGCCAGCGGAGGCTTTTGGGGAGCGCGCTGCCAACTCTTGGCTTGGCCGGGGGAGACCTGCCGTCTCTGTGGCTCCAGCCGGCCAGCAGGCTGCAGGGTCGGGCGCAGGGGCCGTGGGGCTCTGGAGCTTGCTGCCTTGCCCGTGGGCAGGGCCTCCACGGGCCAGCCAGGTGGCACAGGGTTCCTGGGGCTGCGCCTCCTCCCGGCCCGGCCCGGCCCAAGGGAGGTGGGGGGAACCTCGGAGGCGCCCAGGAACGCAAGAGGGCCCAGACTGCGGCCCTGCCGGCCCTCGGAGAGGGCCCACGCGTGTCTGCTCGGGCTCAGGAGGCCACGGTGGGACAGCCAGTACCCCAGCACCGAGCTCATCTCGCGTGGACCACCCAGTGCGCGTCAGGAGTAGGTGTGTCCCAGCAGGAGCCCCTAGGAACAGCCCTGCCCTACCAGCTCTTAGCACAGGGAGTCCTGGTCTGCACATGCATGAGCCAGAGAGCCAGAGAGCCAGAGGAGGACGCTGCCGTGGGCTCTAACTGTCCTCAGAGAATGTTGGTATGACCCGGGGATCCAAGGGAGGTGGGGGGAACCTCGGAGGCGCCCAGGAACGCAGGAGGGCCCAGACTGCGGCCCTGCCGGCCCTCGGAGAGGGCCCACGCGTGTCTGCTCGGGCTCAGGAGGCCACGGTGGGACAGCCAGTACCCCAGCACCGAGCTCATCTCGCGTGGACCACCCAGTGCGCGTCAGGAGTAGGTGTGTCCCAGCAGCAGCCGCCCCCCACCCCGGGAACGGCCCCTCCCTAGACAAGCCTTTCCTGTGAGGAGTCCTGGACTGCGCACGCGCGAGCCGGCGAGCCCGCCAGCCAGAGGGAGATGAGGCCTGGGGCTCCTCTTGCCTCAGAGAATGCTTGTGCGGCCTGGGGGCGCCCGCAGGTGTGCTCCGAGGCCTGCCGCGGCCTCTAGCTAGCACCTGGGGCCAGTTGGCAGTGCCGGCTGGCCAGCCTCCTAGAGCCAGGGCTGGCTGCAGCAGGCTCCGCGGGCGGGCGGGCGGGCGGGCGAAGGGCGAAGGGCAGACGGAAGCCCAAGGGGGCCCGCCCGCCCGCTCCGCTGCGAAGCGCGCCCGCCCTGGAGGCCAGGACCCCAGGGGGCAGAAGTGGGTCTGGCTTTGCATTGCCCGACCAGCGGGAGGGAGCCAGCCAGGGGCAGCCAGTTGCATCCTCCCGGGAACTGCCAGCGGAGGCTTTTGGGGAGCGCGCTGCCAACTCTTGGCTTGGCCGGGGGAGACCTGCCGTCTCTGTGGCTCCAGCCGGCCAGCAGGCTGCAGGGTCGGGCGCAGCGGCCGTGGGGCTCTGGAGCTTGCTGCCCTGCCCGTGGGCGGAGCCTCCACGGGCCAGCCAGGTGGCACAGGGTTCCTGGGGCTGCGCCTCCTCCCGGCCCGGCCCAGCCCAAGGGAGGTGGGGGGAACCTCGGAGGCGCCCAGGAACGCAGGAGGGCCCAGACTGCGGCCCTGCCGGCCCTCGGAGAGGGCCCACGCGTGTCTGCTCGGGCTCAGGAGGCCACGGTGGGACAGCCAGTACCCCAGCACCGAGCTCATCTCGCGTGGACCACCCAGTGGGCGTCAGGAGTAGGTGTGTCCCAGCAGGAGCCCCTAGGAACAGCCCTGCCCTACCAGCTCTTAGCACAGGGAGTCCTGGTCTGCACATGCATGAGCCAGGGAGCCAGAGAGCCAGAGGAGGACGCTGCCGTGGGCTCTAACTGTCCTCAGAGAATGTTGGTATGACCCGGGGATCCAAGGGAGGTGGGGGGAACCTCGGAGGCGCCCAGGAACGCAGGAGGGCCCAGACTGCGGCCCTGCCGGCCCTCGGAGAGGGCCCACGCGTGTCTGCTCGGGCTCAGGAGGCCACGGTGGGACAGCCAGTACCCCAGCACCGAGCTCATCTCGCGTGGACCACCCAGTGCGCGTCAGGAGTAGGTGTGTCCCAGCAGGAGCCCCTAGGAACAGCCCTGCCCTACCAGCTCTTAGCACAGGGAGTCCTGGTCTGCACATGCATGAGCCAGGGAGCCAGAGAGCCAGAGGAGGACGCTGCCGTGGGCTCTAACTGTCCTCAGAGAATGTTGGTATGACCCGGGGATCCAAGGGAGGTGGGGGGAACCTCGGAGGCGCCCAGGAACGCAGGAGGGCCCAGACTGCGGCCCTGCCGGCCCTCGGAGAGGGCCCACGCGTGTCTGCTCGGGCTCAGGAGGCCACGGTGGGACAGCCAGTACCCCAGCACCGAGCTCATCTCGCGTGGACCACCCAGTGGGCGTCAGGAGTAGGTGTGTCCCAGCAGCAGCCGCCCCCCACCCCGGGAACGGCCCCTCCCTAGACAAGCCTTTCCTGTGAGGAGTCCTGGACTGCGCACGCGCGAGCCGGCGAGCCCGCCAGCCAGAGGGAGATGAGGCCTGGGGCTCCTCTTGCCTCAGAGAATGCTTGTGCGGCCTGGGGGCGCCCGCAGGTGTGCTCCGAGGCCTGCCGCGGCCTCTAGCTAGCACCTGGGGCCAGTTGGCAGTGCCGGCTGGCCAGCCTCCTAGAGCCAGGGCTGGCTGCAGCAGGCTCCGCGGGCGGGCGGGCGAAGGGCGAAGGGCGAAGGGCAGACGGAAGCCCAAGGGGGCCCGCCCACCCGCTCCGCTGTGAAGCGCGCCCGCCCTGGAGGCCAGGACCCCAGGGGGCAGAAGTGGGTCTGGCTTTGCATTGCCCGACCAGCGGGAGGGAGCCAGCCAGGGGCAGCCAGTTGCATCCTCCCGGGAACTGCCAGCGGAGGCTTTTGGGGAGCGCGCTGCCAACTCTTGGCTTGGCCGGGGGAGACCTGCCGTCTCTGTGGCTCCAGCCGGCCAGCAGGCTGCAGGGTCGGGCGCAGCGGCCGTGGGGCTCTGGAGCTTGCTGCCCTGCCCGTGGGCGGGGCCTCCACGGGCCAGCCAGGTGGCACAGGGTTCCTGGGGCTGCGCCTCCTCCCGGCCCGGCCCGGCCCAAGGGAGGTGGGGGGAACCTCGGAGGCGCCCAGGAAAGCAAGAGGGCCCAGACTGCGGCCCTGCCGGCCCTCGGAGAGGGCCCACGCGTGTCTGCTCGGGCTCAGGAGGCCACGGTGGGACAGCCAGTACCCCAGCACCGAGCTCATCTCGCGTGGACCACCCAGTGCGCGTCAGGAGTAGGTGTGTCCCAGCAGGAGCCCCTAGGAACAGCCCTGCCCTACCAGCTCTTAGCACAGGGAGTCCTGGTCTGCACATGCATGAGCCAGAGAGCCAGAGAGCCAGAGGAGGACGCTGCCGTGGGCTCTAACTGTCCTCAGAGAATGTTGGTATGACCCGGGGATCCAAGGGAGGTGGGGGGAACCTCGGAGGCGCCCAGGAACGCAGGAGGGCCCAGACTGCGGCCCTGCCGGCCCTCGGAGAGGGCCCACGCGTGTCTGCTCGGGCTCAGGAGGCCACGGTGGGACAGCCAGTACCCCAGCACCGAGCTCATCTCGCGTGGACCACCCAGTGCGCGTCAGGAGTAGGTGTGTCCCAGCAGGAGCCCCTAGGAACAGCCCTGCCCTACCAGCTCTTAGCACAGGGAGTCCTGGTCTGCACATGCATGAGCCAGGGAGCCAGAGAGCCAGAGGAGGACGCTGCCGTGGGCTCTAACTGTCCTCAGAGAATGTTGGTATGACCCGGGGATCCAAGGGAGGTGGGGGGAACCTCGGAGGCGCCCAGGAACGCAGGAGGGCCCAGACTGCGGCCCTGCCGGCCCTCGGAGAGGGCCCACGCGTGTCTGCTCGGGCTCAGGAGGCCACGGTGGGACAGCCAGTACCCCAGCACCGAGCTCATCTCGCGTGGACCACCCAGTGGGCGTCAGGAGTAGGTGTGTCCCAGCAGCAGCCGCCCCCCACCCCGGGAACGGCCCCTCCCTAGACAAGCCTTTCCTGTGAGGAGTCCTGGACTGCGCACGCGCGAGCCGGCGAGCCCGCCAGCCAGAGGGAGATGAGGCCTGGGGCTCCTCTTGCCTCAGAGAATGCTTGTGCGGCCTGGGGGCGCCCGCAGGTGTGCTCCGAGGCCTGCCGCGGCCTCTAGCTAGCACCTGGGGCCAGTTGGCAGTGCCGGCTGGCCAGCCTCCTAGAGCCAGGGCTGGCTGCAGCAGGCTCCGCGGGCGGGCGGGCGGGCGGGCGAAGGGCGAAGGGCAGACGGAAGCCCAAGGGGGCCCGCCCGCCCGCTCCGCTGCGAAGCGCGCCCGCCCTGGAGGCCAGGACCCCAGGGGGCAGAAGTGGGTCTGGCTTTGCATTGCCCGACCAGCGGGAGGGAGCCAGCCAGGGGCAGCCAGTTGCATCCTCCCGGGAACTGCCAGCGGAGGCTTTTGGGGAGCGCGCTGCCAACTCTTGGCTTGGCCGGGGGAGACCTGCCGTCTCTGTGGCTCCAGCCGGCCAGCAGGCTGCAGGGTCGGGCGCAGGGGCCGTGGGGCTCTGGAGCTTGCTGCCTTGCCCGTGGGCAGGGCCTCCACGGGCCAGCCAGGTGGCACAGGGTTCCTGGGGCTGCGCCTCCTCCCGGCCCGGCCCGGCCCAAGGGAGGTGGGGGGAACCTCGGAGGCGCCCAGGAACGCAAGAGGGCCCAGACTGCGGCCCTGCCGGCCCTCGGAGAGGGCCCACGCGTGTCTGCTTGGGCTCAGGAGGCCACGGTGGGACAGCCAGTACCCCAGCACCGAGCTCATCTCGCGTGGACCACCCAGTGCGCGTCAGGAGTAGGTGTGTCCCAGCAGGAGCCCCTAGGAACAGCCCTGCCCTACCAGCTCTTAGCACAGGGAGTCCTGGTCTGCACATGCATGAGCCAGAGAGCCAGAGAGCCAGAGGAGGACGCTGCCGTGGGCTCTAACTGTCCTCAGAGAATGTTGGTATGACCCGGGGATCCAAGGGAGGTGGGGGGAACCTCGGAGGCGCCCAGGAACGCAGGAGGGCCCAGACTGCGGCCCTGCCGGCCCTCGGAGAGGGCCCACGCGTGTCTGCTCGGGCTCAGGAGGCCACGGTGGGACAGCCAGTACCCCAGCACCGAGCTCATCTCGCGTGGACCACCCAGTGCGCGTCAGGAGTAGGTGTGTCCCAGCAGGAGCCCCTAGGAACAGCCCTGCCCTACCAGCTCTTAGCACAGGGAGTCCTGGTCTGCACATGCATGAGCCAGGGAGCCAGAGAGCCAGAGGAGGACGCTGCCGTGGGCTCTAACTGTCCTCAGAGAATGTTGGTATGACCCGGGGATCCAAGGGAGGTGGGGGGAACCTCGGAGGCGCCCAGGAACGCAGGAGGGCCCAGACTGCGGCCCTGCCGGCCCTCGGAGAGGGCCCACGCGTGTCTGCTCGGGCTCAGGAGGCCACGGTGGGACAGCCAGTACCCCAGCACCGAGCTCATCTCGCGTGGACCACCCAGTGGGCGTCAGGAGTAGGTGTGTCCCAGCAGCAGCCGCCCCCCACCCCGGGAACGGCCCCTCCCTAGACAAGCCTTTCCTGTGAGGAGTCCTGGACTGCGCACGCGCGAGCCGGCGAGCCCGCCAGCCAGAGGGAGATGAGGCCTGGGGCTCCTCTTGCCTCAGAGAATGCTTGTGCGGCCTGGGGGCGCCCGCAGGTGTGCTCCGAGGCCTGCCGCGGCCTCTAGCTAGCACCTGGGGCCAGTTGGCAGTGCCGGCTGGCCAGCCTCCTAGAGCCAGGGCTGGCTGCAGCAGGCTCCGCGGGCGGGCGGGCGGGCGGGCGAAGGGCGAAGGGCAGACGGAAGCCCAAGGGGGCCCGCCCGCCCGCTCCGCTGCGAAGCGCGCCCGCCCTGGAGGCCAGGACCCCAGGGGGCAGAAATGGGTCTGGCTTTGCATTGCCCGACCAGCGGGAGGGAGCCAGCCAGGGGCAGCCAGTTGCATCCTCCCGGGAACTGCCAGCGGAGGCTTTTGGGGAGCGCGCTGCCAACTCTTGGCTTGGCCGGGGGAGACCTGCCGTCTCTGTGGCTCCAGCCGGCCAGCAGGCTGCAGGGTCGGGCGCAGGGGCCGTGGGGCTCTGGAGCTTGCTGCCTTGCCCGTGGGCAGGGCCTCCACGGGCCAGCCAGGTGGCACAGGGTTCCTGGGGCTGCGCCTCCTCCCGGCCCGGCCCGGCCCAAGGGAGGTGGGGGGAACCTCGGAGGCGCCCAGGAACGCAAGAGGGCCCAGACTGCGGCCCTGCCGGCCCTCGGAGAGGGCCCACGCGTGTCTGCTCGGGCTCAGGAGGCCACGGTGGGACAGCCAGTACCCCAGCACCGAGCTCATCTCGCGTGGACCACCCAGTGCGCGTCAGGAGTAGGTGTGTCCCAGCAGGAGCCCCTAGGAACAGCCCTGCCCTACCAGCTCTTAGCACAGGGAGTCCTGGTCTGCACATGCATGAGCCAGAGAGCCAGAGAGCCAGAGGAGGACGCTGCCGTGGGCTCTAACTGTCCTCAGAGAATGTTGGTATGACCCGGGGATCCAAGGGAGGTGGGGGGAACCTCGGAGGCGCCCAGGAACGCAGGAGGGCCCAGACTGCGGCCCTGCCGGCCCTCGGAGAGGGCCCACGCGTGTCTGCTCGGGCTCAGGAGGCCACGGTGGGACAGCCAGTACCCCAGCACCGAGCTCATCTCGCGTGGACCACCCAGTGGGCGTCAGGAGTAGGTGTGTCCCAGCAGCAGCCGCCCCCCACCCCGGGAACGGCCCCTCCCTAGACAAGCCTTTCCTGTGAGGAGTCCTGGACTGCGCACGCGCGAGCCGGCGAGCCCGCCAGCCAGAGGGAGATGAGGCCTGGGGCTCCTCTTGCCTCAGAGAATGCTTGTGCGGCCTGGGGGCGCCCGCAGGTGTGCTCCGAGGCCTGCCGCGGCCTCTAGCTAGCACCTGGGGCCAGTTGGCAGTGCCGGCTGGCCAGCCTCCTAGAGCCAGGGCTGGCTGCAGCAGGCTCCGCGGGCGGGCGGGCGGGCGGGCGAAGGGCGAAGGGCAGACGGAAGCCCAAGGGGGCCCGCCCGCCCGCTCCGCTGCGAAGCGCGCCCGCCCTGGAGGCCAGGACCCCAGGGGGCAGAAGTGGGTCTGGCTTTGCATTGCCCGACCAGCGGGAGGGAGCCAGCCAGGGGCAGCCAGTTGCATCCTCCCGGGAACTGCCAGCGGAGGCTTTTGGGGAGCGCGCTGCCAACTCTTGGCTTGGCCGGGGGAGACCTGCCGTCTCTGTGGCTCCAGCCGGCCAGCAGGCTGCAGGGTCGGGCGCAGGGGCCGTGGGGCTCTGGAGCTTGCTGCCTTGCCCGTGGGCAGGGCCTCCACGGGCCAGCCAGGTGGCACAGGGTTCCTGGGGCTGCGCCTCCTCCCGGCCCGGCCCGGCCCAAGGGAGGTGGGGGGAACCTCGGAGGCGCCCAGGAACGCAAGAGGGCCCAGACTGCGGCCCTGCCGGCCCTCGGAGAGGGCCCACGCGTGTCTGCTCGGGCTCAGGAGGCCACGGTGGGACAGCCAGTACCCCAGCACCGAGCTCATCTCGCGTGGACCACCCAGTGCGCGTCAGGAGTAGGTGTGTCCCAGCAGGAGCCCCTAGGAACAGCCCTGCCCTACCAGCTCTTAGCACAGGGAGTCCTGGTCTGCACATGCATGAGCCAGAGAGCCAGAGAGCCAGAGGAGGACGCTGCCGTGGGCTCTAACTGTCCTCAGAGAATGTTGGTATGACCCGGGGATCCAAGGGAGGTGGGGGGAACCTCGGAGGCGCCCAGGAACGCAGGAGGGCCCAGACTGCGGCCCTGCCGGCCCTCGGAGAGGGCCCACGCGTGTCTGCTCGGGCTCAGGAGGCCACGGTGGGACAGCCAGTACCCCAGCACCGAGCTCATCTCGCGTGGACCACCCAGTGGGCGTCAGGAGTAGGTGTGTCCCAGCAGGAGCCCCTAGGAACAGCCCTGCCCTACCAGCTCTTAGCACAGGGAGTCCTGGTCTGCACATGCATGAGCCAGGGAGCCAGAGAGCCAGAGGAGGACGCTGCCGTGGGCTCTAACTGTCCTCAGAGAATGTTGGTATGACCCGGGGATCCAAGGGAGGTGGGGGGAACCTCGGAGGCGCCCAGGAACGCAGGAGGGCCCAGACTGCGGCCCTGCCGGCCCTCGGAGAGGGCCCACGCGTGTCTGCTCGGGCTCAGGAGGCCACGGTGGGACAGCCAGTACCCCAGCACCGAGCTCATCTCGCGTGGACCACCCAGTGCGCGTCAGGAGTAGGTGTGTCCCAGCAGGAGCCCCTAGGAACAGCCCTGCCCTACCAGCTCTTAGCACAGGGAGTCCTGGTCTGCACATGCATGAGCCAGGGAGCCAGAGAGCCAGAGGAGGACGCTGCCGTGGGCTCTAACTGTCCTCAGAGAATGTTGGTATGACCCGGGGATCCAAGGGAGGTGGGGGGAACCTCGGAGGTGCCCAGGAACGCAGGAGGGCCCAGACTGCGGCCCTGCCGGCCCTCGGAGAGGGCCCACGCGTGTCTGCTCGGGCTCAGGAGGCCACGGTGGGACAGCCAGTACCCCAGCACCGAGCTCATCTCGCGTGGACCACCCAGTGCGCGTCAGGAGTAGGTGTGTCCCAGCAGGAGCCCCTAGGAACAGCCCTGCCCTACCAGCTCTTAGCACAGGGAGTCCTGGTCTGCACATGCATGAGCCAGGGAGCCAGAGAGCCAGAGGAGGACGCTGCCGTGGGCTCTAACTGTCCTCAGAGAATGTTGGTATGACCCGGGGATCCAAGGGAGGTGGGGGGAACCTCGGAGGCGCCCAGGAACGCAGGAGGGCCCAGACTGCGGCCCTGCCGGCCCTCGGAGAGGGCCCACGCGTGTCTGCTCGGGCTCAGGAGGCCACGGTGGGACAGCCAGTACCCCAGCACCGAGCTCATCTCGCGTGGACCACCCAGTGGGCGTCAGGAGTAGTTGTGTCCCAGCAGCAGCCGCCCCCCACCCCGGGAACGGCCCCTCCCTAGACAAGCCTTTCCTGTGAGGAGTCCTGGACTGCGCACGCGCGAGCCGGCGAGCCCGCCAGCCAGAGGGAGATGAGGCCTGGGGCTCCTCTTGCCTCAGAGAATGCTTGTGCGGCCTGGGGGCGCCCGCAGGTGTGCTCCGAGGCCTGCCGCGGCCTCTAGCTAGCACCTGGGGCCAGTTGGCAGTGCCGGCTGGCCAGCCTCCTAGAGCCAGGGCTGGCTGCAGCAGGCTCCGCGGGCGGGCGGGCGAAGGGCGAAGGGCGAAGGGCAGACGGAAGCCCAAGGGGGCCCGCCCACCCGCTCCGCTGTGAAGCGCGCCCGCCCTGGAGGCCAGGACCCCAGGGGGCAGAAGTGGGTCTGGCTTTGCATTGCCCGACCAGCGGGAGGGAGCCAGCCAGGGGCAGCCAGTTGCATCCTCCCGGGAACTGCCAGCGGAGGCTTTTGGGGAGCGCGCTGCCAACTCTTGGCTTGGCCGGGGGAGACCTGCCGTCTCTGTGGCTCCAGCCGGCCAGCAGGCTGCAGGGTCGGGCGCAGCGGCCGTGGGGCTCTGGAGCTTGCTGCCCTGCCCGTGGGCGGGGCCTCCACGGGCCAGCCAGGTGGCACAGGGTTCCTGGGGCTTCGCCTCGTCCCGGCCCGCCCCGGCCCAAGGGAGGTGGGGGGAACCTCGGAGGCGCCCAGGAAAGCAAGAGGGCCCAGACTGCGGCCCTGCCGGCCCTCGGAGAGGGCCCACGCGTGTCTGCTCGGGCTCAGGAGGCCACGGTGGGACAGCCAGTACCCCAGCACCGAGCTCATCTCGCGTGGACCACCCAGTGCGCGTCAGGAGTAGGTGTGTCCCAGCAGGAGCCCCTAGGAACAGCCCTGCCCTACCAGCTCTTAGCACAGGGAGTCCTGGTCTGCACATGCATGAGCCAGGGAGCCAGAGAGCCAGAGGAGGACGCTGCCGTGGGCTCGAACTGTCCTCAGAGAATGTTGGTATGACCCGGGGATCCAAGGGAGGTGGGGGGAACCTCGGAGGCGCCCAGGAACGCAGGAGGGCCCAGACTGCGGCCCTGCCGGCCCTCGGAGAGGGCCCACGCGTGTCTGCTCGGGCTCAGGAGGCCACGGTGGGACAGCCAGTACCCCAGCACCGAGCTCATCTCGCGTGGACCACCCAGTGGGCGTCAGGAGTAGGTGTGTCCCAGCAGCAGCCGCCCCCCACCCCGGGAACGGCCCCTCCCTAGACAAGCCTTTCCTGTGAGGAGTCCTGGACTGCGCACGCGCGAGCCGGCGAGCCCGCCAGCCAGAGGGAGATGAGGCCTGGGGCTCCTCTTGCCTCAGAGAATGCTTGTGCGGCCTGGGGGCGCCCGCAGGTGTGCTCCGAGGCCTGCCGCGGCCTCTAGCTAGCACCTGGGGCCAGTTGGCAGTGCCGGCTGGCCAGCCTCCTAGAGCCAGGGCTGGCTGCAGCAGGCTCCGCGGGCGGGCGGGCGGGCGGGCGAAGGGCGAAGGGCAGACGGAAGCCCAAGGGGGCCCGCCCGCCCGCTCCGCTGCGAAGCGCGCCCGCCCTGGAGGCCAGGACCCCAGGGGGCAGAAGTGGGTCTGGCTTTGCATTGCCCGACCAGCGGGAGGGAGCCAGCCAGGGGCAGCCAGTTGCATCCTCCCGGGAACTGCCAGCGGAGGCTTTTGGGGAGCGCGCTGCCAACTCTTGGCTTGGCCGGGGGAGACCTGCCGTCTCTGTGGCTCCAGCCGGCCAGCAGGCTGCAGGGTCGGGCGCAGGGGCCGTGGGGCTCTGGAGCTTGCTGCCTTGCCCGTGGGCAGGGCCTCCACGGGCCAGCCAGGTGGCACAGGGTTCCTGGGGCTGCGCCTCCTCCCGGCCCGGCCCGGCCCAAGGGAGGTGGGGGGAACCTCGGAGGCGCCCAGGAACGCAAGAGGGCCCAGACTGCGGCCCTGCCGGCCCTCGGAGAGGGCCCACGCGTGTCTGCTCGGGCTCAGGAGGCCACGGTGGGACAGCCAGTACCCCAGCACCGAGCTCATCTCGCGTGGACCACCCAGTGCGCGTCAGGAGTAGGTGTGTCCCAGCAGGAGCCCCTAGGAACAGCCCTGCCCTACCAGCTCTTAGCACAGGGAGTCCTGGTCTGCACATGCATGAGCCAGAGAGCCAGAGAGCCAGAGGAGGACGCTGCCGTGGGCTCTAACTGTCCTCAGAGAATGTTGGTATGACCCGGGGATCCAAGGGAGGTGGGGGGAACCTCGGAGGCGCCCAGGAACGCAGGAGGGCCCAGACTGCGGCCCTGCCGGCCCTCGGAGAGGGCCCACGCGTGTCTGCTCGGGCTCAGGAGGCCACGGTGGGACAGCCAGTACCCCAGCACCGAGCTCATCTCGCGTGGACCACCCAGTGGGCGTCAGGAGTAGGTGTGTCCCAGCAGCAGCCGCCCCCCACCCCGGGAACGGCCCCTCCCTAGACAAGCCTTTCCTGTGAGGAGTCCTGGACTGCGCACGCGCGAGCCGGCGAGCCCGCCAGCCAGAGGGAGATGAGGCCTGGGGCTCCTCTTGCCTCAGAGAATGCTTGTGCGGCCTGGGGGCGCCCGCAGGTGTGCTCCGAGGCCTGCCGCGGCCTCTAGCTAGCACCTGGGGCCAGTTGGCAGTGCCGGCTGGCCAGCCTCCTAGAGCCAGGGCTGGCTGCAGCAGGCTCCGCGGGCGGGCGGGCGGGCGGGCGAAGGGCGAAGGGCAGACGGAAGCCCAAGGGGGCCCGCCCGCCCGCTCCGCTGCGAAGCGCGCCCGCCCTGGAGGCCAGGACCCCAGGGGGCAGAAGTGGGTCTGGCTTTGCATTGCCCGACCAGCGGGAGGGAGCCAGCCAGGGGCAGCCAGTTGCATCCTCCCGGGAACTGCCAGCGGAGGCTTTTGGGGAGCGCGCTGCCAACTCTTGGCTTGGCCGGGGGAGACCTGCCGTCTCTGTGGCTCCAGCCGGCCAGCAGGCTGCAGGGTCGGGCGCAGGGGCCGTGGGGCTCTGGAGCTTGCTGCCTTGCCCGTGGGCAGGGCCTCCACGGGCCAGCCAGGTGGCACAGGGTTCCTGGGGCTGCGCCTCCTCCCGGCCCGGCCCGGCCCAAGGGAGGTGGGGGGAACCTCGGAGGCGCCCAGGAACGCAAGAGGGCCCAGACTGCGGCCCTGCCGGCCCTCGGAGAGGGCCCACGCGTGTCTGCTCGGGCTCAGGAGGCCACGGTGGGACAGCCAGTACCCCAGCACCGAGCTCATCTCGCGTGGACCACCCAGTGCGCGTCAGGAGTAGGTGTGTCCCAGCAGGAGCCCCTAGGAACAGCCCTGCCCTACCAGCTCTTAGCACAGGGAGTCCTGGTCTGCACATGCATGAGCCAGAGAGCCAGAGAGCCAGAGGAGGACGCTGCCGTGGGCTCTAACTGTCCTCAGAGAATGTTGGTATGACCCGGGGATCCAAGGGAGGTGGGGGGAACCTCGGAGGCGCCCAGGAACGCAGGAGGGCCCAGACTGCGGCCCTGCCGGCCCTCGGAGAGGGCCCACGCGTGTCTGCTCGGGCTCAGGAGGCCACGGTGGGACAGCCAGTACCCCAGCACCGAGCTCATCTCGCGTGGACCACCCAGTGGGCGTCAGGAGTAGGTGTGTCCCAGCAGCAGCCGCCCCCCACCCCGGGAACGGCCCCTCCCTAGACAAGCCTTTCCTGTGAGGAGTCCTGGACTGCGCACGCGCGAGCCGGCGAGCCCGCCAGCCAGAGGGAGATGAGGCCTGGGGCTCCTCTTGCCTCAGAGAATGCTTGTGCGGCCTGGGGGCGCCCGCAGGTGTGCTCCGAGGCCTGCCGCGGCCTCTAGCTAGCACCTGGGGCCAGTTGGCAGTGCCGGCTGGCCAGCCTCCTAGAGCCAGGGCTGGCTGCAGCAGGCTCCGCGGGCGGGCGGGCGGGCGGGCGAAGGGCGAAGGGCAGACGGAAGCCCAAGGGGGCCCGCCCGCCCGCTCCGCTGTGAAGCGCGCCCGCCCTGGAGGCCAGGACCCCAGGGGGCAGAAGTGGGTCTGGCTTTGCATTGCCCGACCAGCGGGAGGGAGCCAGCCAGGGGCAGCCAGTTGCATCCTCCCGGGAACTGCCAGCGGAGGCTTTTGGGGAGCGCGCTGCCAACTCTTGGCTTGGCCGGGGGAGACCTGCCGTCTCTGTGGCTCCAGCCGGCCAGCAGGCTGCAGGGTCGGGCGCAGCGGCCGTGGGGCTCTGGAGCTTGCTGCCCTGCCCGTGGGCGGAGCCTCCACGGGCCAGCCAGGTGGCACAGGGTTCCTGGGGCTGCGCCTCCTCCCGGCCCGGCCCAGCCCAAGGGAGGTGGGGGGAACCTCGGAGGCGCCCAGGAACGCAGGAGGGCCCAGACTGCGGCCCTGCCGGCCCTCGGAGAGGGCCCACGCGTGTCTGCTCGGGCTCAGGAGGCCACGGTGGGACAGCCAGTACCCCAGCACCGAGCTCATCTCGCGTGGACCACCCAGTGGGCGTCAGGAGTAGGTGTGTCCCAGCAGGAGCCCCTAGGAACAGCCCTGCCCTACCAGCTCTTAGCACAGGGAGTCCTGGTCTGCACATGCATGAGCCAGGGAGCCAGAGAGCCAGAGGAGGACGCTGCCGTGGGCTCTAACTGTCCTCAGAGAATGTTGGTATGACCCGGGGATCCAAGGGAGGTGGGGGGAACCTCGGAGGCGCCCAGGAACGCAGGAGGGCCCAGACTGCGGCCCTGCCGGCCCTCGGAGAGGGCCCACGCGTGTCTGCTCGGGCTCAGGAGGCCACGGTGGGACAGCCAGTACCCCAGCACCGAGCTCATCTCGCGTGGACCACCCAGTGCGCGTCAGGAGTAGGTGTGTCCCAGCAGGAGCCCCTAGGAACAGCCCTGCCCTACCAGCTCTTAGCACAGGGAGTCCTGGTCTGCACATGCATGAGCCAGGGAGCCAGAGAGCCAGAGGAGGACGCTGCCGTGGGCTCTAACTGTCCTCAGAGAATGTTGGTATGACCCGGGGATCCAAGGGAGGTGGGGGGAACCTCGGAGGCGCCCAGGAACGCAGGAGGGCCCAGACTGCGGCCCTGCCGGCCCTCGGAGAGGGCCCACGCGTGTCTGCTCGGGCTCAGGAGGCCACGGTGGGACAGCCAGTACCCCAGCACCGAGCTCATCTCGCGTGGACCACCCAGTGCGCGTCAGGAGTAGGTGTGTCCCAGCAGGAGCCCCTAGGAACAGCCCTGCCCTACCAGCTCTTAGCACAGGGAGTCCTGGTCTGCACATGCATGAGCCAGGGAGCCAGAGAGCCAGAGGAGGACGCTGCCGTGGGCTCTAACTGTCCTCAGAGAATGTTGGTATGACCCGGGGATCCAAGGGAGGTGGGGGGAACCTCGGAGGCGCCCAGGAACGCAGGAGGGCCCAGACTGCGGCCCTGCCGGCCCTCGGAGAGGGCCCACGCGTGTCTGCTCGGGCTCAGGAGGCCACGGTGGGACAGCCAGTACCCCAGCACCGAGCTCATCTCGCGTGGACCACCCAGTGCGCGTCAGGAGTAGGTGTGTCCCAGCAGCAGCCGCCCCCCACCCCGGGAACGGCCCCTCCCTAGACAAGCCTTTCCTGTGAGGAGTCCTGGACTGCGCACGCGCGAGCCGGCGAGCCCGCCAGCCAGAGGGAGATGAGGCCTGGGGCTCCTCTTGCCTCAGAGAATGCTTGTGCGGCCTGGGGGCGCCCGCAGGTGTGCTCCGAGGCCTGCCGCGGCCTCTAGCTAGCACCTGGGGCCAGTTGGCAGTGCCGGCTGGCCAGCCTCCTAGAGCCAGGGCTGGCTGCAGCAGGCTCCGCGGGCGGGCGGGCGAAGGGCGAAGGGCGAAGGGCAGACGGAAGCCCAAGGGGGCCCGCCCACCCGCTCCGCTGTGAAGCGCGCCCGCCCTGGAGGCCAGGACCCCAGGGGGCAGAAGTGGGTCTGGCTTTGCATTGCCCGACCAGCGGGAGGGAGCCAGCCAGGGGCAGCCAGTTGCATCCTCCCGGGAACTGCCAGCGGAGGCTTTTGGGGAGCGCGCTGCCAACTCTTGGCTTGGCCGGGGGAGACCTGCCGTCTCTGTGGCTCCAGCCGGCCAGCAGGCTGCAGGGTCGGGCGCAGCGGCCGTGGGGCTCTGGAGCTTGCTGCCCTGCCCGTGGGCGGGGCCTCCACGGGCCAGCCAGGTGGCACAGGGTTCCTGGGGCTGCGCCTCCTCCCGGCCCGGCCCGGCCCAAGGGAGGTGGGGGGAACCTCGGAGGCGCCCAGGAAAGCAAGAGGGCCCAGACTGCGGCCCTGCCGGCCCTCGGAGAGGGCCCACGCGTGTCTGCTCGGGCTCAGGAGGCCACGGTGGGACAGCCAGTACCCCAGCACCGAGCTCATCTCGCGTGGACCACCCAGTGCGCGTCAGGAGTAGGTGTGTCCCAGCAGGAGCCCCTAGGAACAGCCCTGCCCTACCAGCTCTTAGCACAGGGAGTCCTGGTCTGCACATGCATGAGCCAGGGAGCCAGAGAGCCAGAGGAGGACGCTGCCGTGGGCTCGAACTGTCCTCAGAGAATGTTGGTATGACCCGGGGATCCAAGGGAGGTGGGGGGAACCTCGGAGGCGCCCAGGAACGCAGGAGGGCCCAGACTGCGGCCCTGCCGGCCCTCGGAGAGGGCCCACGCGTGTCTGCTCGGGCTCAGGAGGCCACGGTGGGACAGCCAGTACCCCAGCACCGAGCTCATCTCGCGTGGACCACCCAGTGGGCGTCAGGAGTAGGTGTGTCCCAGCAGCAGCCGCCCCCCACCCCGGGAACGGCCCCTCCCTAGACAAGCCTTCCCTGTGAGGAGTCCTGGACTGCGCACGCGCGAGCCGGCGAGCCCGCCAGCCAGAGGGAGATGAGGCCTGGGGCTCCTCTTGCCTCAGAGAATGCTTGTGCGGCCTGGGGGCGCCCGCAGGTGTGCTCCGAGGCCTGCCGCGGCCTCTAGCTAGCACCTGGGGCCAGTTGGCAGTGCCGGCTGGCCAGCCTCCTAGAGCCAGGGCTGGCTGCAGCAGGCTCCGCGGGCGGGCGGGCGAAGGGCGAAGGGCGAAGGGCAGACGGAAGCCCAAGGGGGCCCGCCCGCCCGCTCCGCTGCGAAGCGCGCCCGCCCTGGAGGCCAGGACCCCAGGGGGCAGAAGTGGGTCTGGCTTTGCATTGCCCGACCAGCGGGAGGGAGCCAGCCAGGGGCAGCCAGTTGCATCCTCCCGGGAACTGCCAGCGGAGGCTTTTGGGGAGCGCGCTGCCAACTCTTGGCTTGGCCGGGGGAGACCTGCCGTCTCTGTGGCTCCAGCCGGCCAGCAGGCTGCAGGGTCGGGCGCAGGGGCCGTGGGGCTCTGGAGCTTGCTGCCTTGCCCGTGGGCAGGGCCTCCACGGGCCAGCCAGGTGGCACAGGGTTCCTGGGGCTGCGCCTCCTCCCGGCCCGGCCCGGCCCAAGGGAGGTGGGGGGAACCTCGGAGGCGCCCAGGAACGCAAGAGGGCCCAGACTGCGGCCCTGCCGGCCCTCGGAGAGGGCCCACGCGTGTCTGCTCGGGCTCAGGAGGCCACGGTGGGACAGCCAGTACCCCAGCACCGAGCTCATCTCGCGTGGACCACCCAGTGCGCGTCAGGAGTAGGTGTGTCCCAGCAGGAGCCCCTAGGAACAGCCCTGCCCTACCAGCTCTTAGCACAGGGAGTCCTGGTCTGCACATGCATGAGCCAGAGAGCCAGAGAGCCAGAGGAGGACGCTGCCGTGGGCTCTAACTGTCCTCAGAGAATGTTGGTATGACCCGGGGATCCAAGGGAGGTGGGGGGAACCTCGGAGGCGCCCAGGAACGCAGGAGGGCCCAGACTGCGGCCCTGCCGGCCCTCGGAGAGGGCCCACGCGTGTCTGCTCGGGCTCAGGAGGCCACGGTGGGACAGCCAGTACCCCAGCACCGAGCTCATCTCGCGTGGACCACCCAGTGCGCGTCAGGAGTAGGTGTGTCCCAGCAGGAGCCCCTAGGAACAGCCCTGCCCTACCAGCTCTTAGCACAGGGAGTCCTGGTCTGCACATGCATGAGCCAGGGAGCCAGAGAGCCAGAGGAGGACGCTGCCGTGGGCTCTAACTGTCCTCAGAGAATGTTGGTATGACCCGGGGATCCAAGGGAGGTGGGGGGAACCTCGGAGGCGCCCAGGAACGCAGGAGGGCCCAGACTGCGGCCCTGCCAGCCCTCGGAGAGGGCCCACGCGTGTCTGCTCGGGCTCAGGAGGCCACGGTGGGACAGCCAGTACCCCAGCACCGAGCTCATCTCGCGTGGACCACCCAGTGGGCGTCAGGAGTAGGTGTGTCCCAGCAGCAGCCGCCCCCCACCCCGGGAACGGCCCCTCCCTAGACAAGCCTTTCCTGTGAGGAGTCCTGGACTGCGCACGCGCGAGCCGGCGAGCCCGCCAGCCAGAGGGAGATGAGGCCTGGGGCTCCTCTTGCCTCAGAGAATGCTTGTGCGGCCTGGGGGCGCCCGCAGGTGTGCTCCGAGGCCTGCCGCGGCCTCTAGCTAGCACCTGGGGCCAGTTGGCAGTGCCGGCTGGCCAGCCTCCTAGAGCCAGGGCTGGCTGCAGCAGGCTCCGCGGGCGGGCGGTCGGGCGGGCGAAGGGCGAAGGGCAGACGGAAGCCCAAGGGGGCCCGCCCGCCCGCTCCGCTGCGAAGCGCGCCCGCCCTGGAGGCCAGGACCCCAGGGGGCAGAAGTGGGTCTGGCTTTGCATTGCCCGACCAGCGGGAGGGAGCCAGCCAGGGGCAGCCAGTTGCATCCTCCCGGGAACTGCCAGCGGAGGCTTTTGGGGAGCGCGCTGCCAACTCTTGGCTTGGCCGGGGGAGACCTGCCGTCTCTGTGGCTCCAGCCGGCCAGCAGGCTGCAGGGTCGGGCGCAGGGGCCGTGGGGCTCTGGAGCTTGCTGCCTTGCCCGTGGGCAGGGCCTCCACGGGCCAGCCAGGTGGCACAGGGTTCCTGGGGCTGCGCCTCGTCCCGGCCCGGCCCGGCCCAAGGGAGGTGGGGGGAACCTCGGAGGCGCCCAGGAACGCAAGAGGGCCCAGACTGCGGCCCTGCCGGCCCTCGGAGAGGGCCCACGCGTGTCTGCTCGGGCTCAGGAGGCCACGGTGGGACAGCCAGTACCCCAGCACCGAGCTCATCTCGCGTGGACCACCCAGTGCGCGTCAGGAGTAGGTGTGTCCCAGCAGGAGCCCCTAGGAACAGCCCTGCCCTACCAGCTCTTAGCACAGGGAGTCCTGGTCTGCACATGCATGAGCCAGAGAGCCAGAGAGCCAGAGGAGGACGCTGCCGTGGGCTCTAACTGTCCTCAGAGAATGTTGGTATGACCCGGGGATCCAAGGGAGGTGGGGGGAACCTCGGAGGCGCCCAGGAACGCAGGAGGGCCCAGACTGCGGCCCTGCCGGCCCTCGGAGAGGGCCCACGCGTGTCTGCTCGGGCTCAGGAGGCCACGGTGGGACAGCCAGTACCCCAGCACCGAGCTCATCTCGCGTGGACCACCCAGTGCGCGTCAGGAGTAGGTGTGTCCCAGCAGGAGCCCCTAGGAACAGCCCTGCCCTACCAGCTCTTAGCACAGGGAGTCCTGGTCTGCACATGCATGAGCCAGGGAGCCAGAGAGCCAGAGGAGGACGCTGCCGTGGGCTCTAACTGTCCTCAGAGAATGTTGGTATGACCCGGGGATCCAAGGGAGGTGGGGGGAACCTCGGAGGCGCCCAGGAACGCAGGAGGGCCCAGACTGCGGCCCTGCCGGCCCTCGGAGAGGGCCCACGCGTGTCTGCTCGGGCTCAGGAGGCCACGGTGGGACAGCCAGTACCCCAGCACCGAGCTCATCTCGCGTGGACCACCCAGTGCGCGTCAGGAGTAGGTGTGTCCCAGCAGCAGCCGCCCCCCACCCCGGGAACGGCCCCTCCCTAGACAAGCCTTTCCTGTGAGGAGTCCTGGACTGCGCACGCGCGAGCCGGCGAGCCCGCCAGCCAGAGGGAGATGAGGCCTGGGGCTCCTCTTGCCTCAGAGAATGCTTGTGCGGCCTGGGGGCGCCCGCAGGTGTGCTCCGAGGCCTGCCGCGGCCTCTAGCTAGCACCTGGGGCCAGTTGGCAGTGCCGGCTGGCCAGCCTCCTAGAGCCAGGGCTGGCTGCAGCAGGCTCCGCGGGCGGGCGAAGGGCAGACGGAAGCCCAAGGGGGCCCGCCCACCCGCTCCGCTGTGAAGCGCGCCCGCCCTGGAGGCCAGGACCCCAGGGGGCAGAAGTGGGTCTGGCTTTGCATTGCCCGACCAGCGGGAGGGAGCCAGCCAGGGGCAGCCAGTTGCATCCTCCCGGGAACTGCCAGCGGAGGCTTTTGGGGAGCGCGCTGCCAACTCTTGGCTTGGCCGGGGGAGACCTGCCGTCTCTGTGGCTCCAGCCGGCCAGCAGGCTGCAGGGTCGGGCGCAGGGGCCGTGGGGCTCTGGAGCTTGCTGCCTTGCCCGTGGGCAGGGCCTCCACGGGCCAGCCAGGTGGCACAGGGTTCCTGGGGCTGCGCCTCCTCCCGGCCCGGCCCGGCCCAAGGGAGGTGGGGGGAACCTCGGAGGCGCCCAGGAACGCAAGAGGGCCCAGACTGCGGCCCTGCCGGCCCTCGGAGAGGGCCCACGCGTGTCTGCTCGGGCTCAGGAGGCCACGGTGGGACAGCCAGTACCCCAGCACCGAGCTCATCTCGCGTGGACCACCCAGTGCGCGTCAGGAGTAGGTGTGTCCCAGCAGGAGCCCCTAGGAACAGCCCTGCCCTACCAGCTCTTAGCACAGGGAGTCCTGGTCTGCACATGCATGAGCCAGGGAGCCAGAGAGCCAGAGGAGGACGCTGCCGTGGGCTCTAACTGTCCTCAGAGAATGTTGGTATGACCCGGGGATCCAAGGGAGGTGGGGGGAACCTCGGAGGCGCCCAGGAACGCAGGAGGGCCCAGACTGCGGCCCTGCCGGCCCTCGGAGAGGGCCCACGCGTGTCTGCTCGGGCTCAGGAGGCCACGGTGGGACAGCCAGTACCCCAGCACCGAGCTCATCTCGCGTGGACCACCCAGTGGGCGTCAGGAGTAGGTGTGTCCCAGCAGCAGCCGCCCCCCACCCCGGGAACGGCCCCTCCCTAGACAAGCCTTTCCTGTGAGGAGTCCTGGACTGCGCACGCGCGAGCCGGCGAGCCCGCCAGCCAGAGGGAGATGAGGCCTGGGGCTCCTCTTGCCTCAGAGAATGCTTGTGCGGCCTGGGGGCGCCCGCAGGTGTGCTCCGAGGCCTGCCGCGGCCTCTAGCTAGCACCTGGGGCCAGTTGGCAGTGCCGGCTGGCCAGCCTCCTAGAGCCAGGGCTGGCTGCAGCAGGCTCCGCGGGCGGGCGGGCGAAGGGCGAAGGGCGAAGGGCAGACGGAAGCCCAAGGGGGCCCGCCCACCCGCTCCGCTGTGAAGCGCGCCCGCCCTGGAGGCCAGGACCCCAGGGGGCAGAAGTGGGTCTGGCTTTGCATTGCCCGACCAGCGGGAGGGAGCCAGCCAGGGGCAGCCAGTTGCATCCTCCCGGGAACTGCCAGCGGAGGCTTTTGGGGAGCGCGCTGCCAACTCTTGGCTTGGCCGGGGGAGACCTGCCGTCTCTGTGGCTCCAGCCGGCCAGCAGGCTGCAGGGTCGGGCGCAGCGGCCGTGGGGCTCTGGAGCTTGCTGCCCTGCCCGTGGGCGGGGCCTCCACGGGCCAGCCAGGTGGCACAGGGTTCCTGGGGCTGCGCCTCCTCCCGGCCCGGCCCGGCCCAAGGGAGGTGGGGGGAACCTCGGAGGCGCCCAGGAACGCAGGAGGGCCCAGACTGCGGCCCTGCCGGCCCTCGGAGAGGGCCCACGCGTGTCTGCTCGGGCTCAGGAGGCCACGGTGGGACAGCCAGTACCCCAGCACCGAGCTCATCTCGCGTGGACCACCCAGTGCGCGTCAGGAGTAGGTGTGTCCCAGCAGGAGCCCCTAGGAACAGCCCTGCCCTACCAGCTCTTAGCACAGGGAGTCCTGGTCTGCACATGCATGAGCCAGGGAGCCAGAGAGCCAGAGGAGGACGCTGCCGTGGGCTCTAACTGTCCTCAGAGAATGTTGGTATGACCCGGGGATCCAAGGGAGGTGGGGGGAACCTCGGAGGCGCCCAGGAACGCAGGAGGGCCCAGACTGCGGCCCTGCCGGCCCTCGGAGAGGGCCCACGCGTGTCTGCTCGGGCTCAGGAGGCCACGGTGGGACAGCCAGTACCCCAGCACCGAGCTCATCTCGCGTGGACCACCCAGTGCGCGTCAGGAGTAGGTGTGTCCCAGCAGGAGCCCCTAGGAACAGCCCTGCCCTACCAGCTCTTAGCACAGGGAGTCCTGGTCTGCACATGCATGAGCCAGGGAGCCAGAGAGCCAGAGGAGGACGCTGCCGTGGGCTCTAACTGTCCTCAGAGAATGTTGGTATGACCCGGGGATCCAAGGGAGGTGGGGGGAACCTCGGAGGCGCCCAGGAACGCAGGAGGGCCCAGACTGCGGCCCTGCCGGCCCTCGGAGAGGGCCCACGCGTGTCTGCTCGGGCTCAGGAGGCCACGGTGGGACAGCCAGTACCCCAGCACCGAGCTCATCTCGCGTGGACCACCCAGTGCGCGTCAGGAGTAGGTGTGTCCCAGCAGCAGCCGCCCCCCACCCCGGGAACGGCCCCTCCCTAGACAAGCCTTTCCTGTGAGGAGTCCTGGACTGCGCACGCGCGAGCCGGCGAGCCCGCCAGCCAGAGGGAGATGAGGCCTGGGGCTCCTCTTGCCTCAGAGAATGCTTGTGCGGCCTGGGGGCGCCCGCAGGTGTGCTCCGAGGCCTGCCGCGGCCTCTAGCTAGCACCTGGGGCCAGTTGGCAGTGCCGGCTGGCCAGCCTCCTAGAGCCAGGGCTGGCTGCAGCAGGCTCCGCGGGCGGGCGGGCGAAGGGCGAAGGGCGAAGGGCAGACGGAAGCCCAAGGGGGCCCGCCCACCCGCTCCGCTGTGAAGCGCGCCCGCCCTGGAGGCCAGGACCCCAGGGGGCAGAAGTGGGTCTGGCTTTGCATTGCCCGACCAGCGGGAGGGAGCCAGCCAGGGGCAGCCAGTTGCATCCTCCCGGGAACTGCCAGCGGAGGCTTTTGGGGAGCGCGCTGCCAACTCTTGGCTTGGCCGGGGGAGACCTGCCGTCTCTGTGGCTCCAGCCGGCCAGCAGGCTGCAGGGTCGGGCGCAGGGGCCGTGGGGCTCTGGAGCTTGCTGCCTTGCCCGTGGGCAGGGCCTCCACGGGCCAGCCAGGTGGCACAGGGTTCCTGGGGCTGCGCCTCCTCCCGGCCCGGCCCGGCCCAAGGGAGGTGGGGGGAACCTCGGAGGCGCCCAGGAACGCAAGAGGGCCCAGACTGCGGCCCTGCCGGCCCTCGGAGAGGGCCCACGCGTGTCTGCTCGGGCTCAGGAGGCCACGGTGGGACAGCCAGTACCCCAGCACCGAGCTCATCTCGCGTGGACCACCCAGTGCGCGTCAGGAGTAGGTGTGTCCCAGCAGGAGCCCCTAGGAACAGCCCTGCCCTACCAGCTCTTAGCACAGGGAGTCCTGGTCTGCACATGCATGAGCCAGGGAGCCAGAGAGCCAGAGGAGGACGCTGCCGTGGGCTCTAACTGTCCTCAGAGAATGTTGGTATGACCCGGGGATCCAAGGGAGGTGGGGGGAACCTCGGAGGCGCCCAGGAACGCAGGAGGGCCCAGACTGCGGCCCTGCCGGCCCTCGGAGAGGGCCCACGCGTGTCTGCTCGGGCTCAGGAGGCCACGGTGGGACAGCCAGTACCCCAGCACCGAGCTCATCTCGCGTGGACCACCCAGTGGGCGTCAGGAGTAGGTGTGTCCCAGCAGCAGCCGCCCCCCACCCCGGGAACGGCCCCTCCCTAGACAAGCCTTTCCTGTGAGGAGTCCTGGACTGCGCACGCGCGAGCCGGCGAGCCCGCCAGCCAGAGGGAGATGAGGCCTGGGGCTCCTCTTGCCTCAGAGAATGCTTGTGCGGCCTGGGGGCGCCCGCAGGTGTGCTCCGAGGCCTGCCGCGGCCTCTAGCTAGCACCTGGGGCCAGTTGGCAGTGCCGGCTGGCCAGCCTCCTAGAGCCAGGGCTGGCTGCAGCAGGCTCCGCGGGCGGGCGGGCGAAGGGCGAAGGGCGAAGGGCAGACGGAAGCCCAAGGGGGCCCGCCCACCCGCTCCGCTGTGAAGCGCGCCCGCCCTGGAGGCCAGGACCCCAGGGGGCAGAAGTGGGTCTGGCTTTGCATTGCCCGACCAGCGGGAGGGAGCCAGCCAGGGGCAGCCAGTTGCATCCTCCCGGGAACTGCCAGCGGAGGCTTTTGGGGAGCGCGCTGCCAACTCTTGGCTTGGCCGGGGGAGACCTGCCGTCTCTGTGGCTCCAGCCGGCCAGCAGGCTGCAGGGTCGGGCGCAGCGGCCGTGGGGCTCTGGAGCTTGCTGCCCTGCCCGTGGGCGGGGCCTCCACGGGCCAGCCAGGTGGCACAGGGTTCCTGGGGCTGCGCCTCCTCCCGGCCCGGCCCGGCCCAAGGGAGGTGGGGGGAACCTCGGAGGCGCCCAGGAACGCAGGAGGGCCCAGACTGCGGCCCTGCCGGCCCTCGGAGAGGGCCCACGCGTGTCTGCTCGGGCTCAGGAGGCCACGGTGGGACAGCCAGTACCCCAGCACCGAGCTCATCTCGCGTGGACCACCCAGTGCGCGTCAGGAGTAGGTGTGTCCCAGCAGGAGCCCCTAGGAACAGCCCTGCCCTACCAGCTCTTAGCACAGGGAGTCCTGGTCTGCACATGCATGAGCCAGGGAGCCAGAGAGCCAGAGGAGGACGCTGCCGTGGGCTCTAACTGTCCTCAGAGAATGTTGGTATGACCCGGGGATCCAAGGGAGGTGGGGGGAACCTCGGAGGCGCCCAGGAACGCAGGAGGGCCCAGACTGCGGCCCTGCCGGCCCTCGGAGAGGGCCCACGCGTGTCTGCTCGGGCTCAGGAGGCCACGGTGGGACAGCCAGTACCCCAGCACCGAGCTCATCTCGCGTGGACCACCCAGTGCGCGTCAGGAGTAGGTGTGTCCCAGCAGGAGCCCCTAGGAACAGCCCTGCCCTACCAGCTCTTAGCACAGGGAGTCCTGGTCTGCACATGCATGAGCCAGGGAGCCAGAGAGCCAGAGGAGGACGCTGCCGTGGGCTCTAACTGTCCTCAGAGAATGTTGGTATGACCCGGGGATCCAAGGGAGGTGGGGGGAACCTCGGAGGCGCCCAGGAACGCAGGAGGGCCCAGACTGCGGCCCTGCCGGCCCTCGGAGAGGGCCCACGCGTGTCTGCTCGGGCTCAGGAGGCCACGGTGGGACAGCCAGTACCCCAGCACCGAGCTCATCTCGCGTGGACCACCCAGTGGGCGTCAGGAGTAGGTGTGTCCCAGCAGCAGCCGCCCCCCACCCCGGGAACGGCCCCTCCCTAGACAAGCCTTTCCTGTGAGGAGTCCTGGACTGCGCACGCGCGAGCCGGCGAGCCCGCCAGCCAGAGGGAGATGAGGCCTGGGGCTCCTCTTGCCTCAGAGAATGCTTGTGCGGCCTGGGGGCGCCCGCAGGTGTGCTCCGAGGCCTGCCGCGGCCTCTAGCTAGCACCTGGGGCCAGTTGGCAGTGCCGGCTGGCCAGCCTCCTAGAGCCAGGGCTGGCTGCAGCAGGCTCCGCGGGCGGGCGGGCGAAGGGCGAAGGGCGAAGGGCAGACGGAAGCCCAAGGGGGCCCGCCCACCCGCTCCGCTGTGAAGCGCGCCCGCCCTGGAGGCCAGGACCCCAGGGGGCAGAAGTGGGTCTGGCTTTGCATTGCCCGACCAGCGGGAGGGAGCCAGCCAGGGGCAGCCAGTTGCATCCTCCCGGGAACTGCCAGCGGAGGCTTTTGGGGAGCGCGCTGCCAACTCTTGGCTTGGCCGGGGGAGACCTGCCGTCTCTGTGGCTCCAGCCGGCCAGCAGGCTGCAGGGTCGGGCGCAGGGGCCGTGGGGCTCTGGAGCTTGCTGCCTTGCCCGTGGGCAGGGCCTCCACGGGCCAGCCAGGTGGCACAGGGTTCCTGGGGCTGCGCCTCCTCCCGGCCCGGCCCGGCCCAAGGGAGGTGGGGGGAACCTCGGAGGCGCCCAGGAACGCAAGAGGGCCCAGACTGCGGCCCTGCCGGCCCTCGGAGAGGGCCCACGCGTGTCTGCTCGGGCTCAGGAGGCCACGGTGGGACAGCCAGTACCCCAGCACCGAGCTCATCTCGCGTGGACCACCCAGTGCGCGTCAGGAGTAGGTGTGTCCCAGCAGGAGCCCCTAGGAACAGCCCTGCCCTACCAGCTCTTAGCACAGGGAGTCCTGGTCTGCACATGCATGAGCCAGAGAGCCAGAGAGCCAGAGGAGGACGCTGCCGTGGGCTCTAACTGTCCTCAGAGAATGTTGGTATGACCCGGGGATCCAAGGGAGGTGGGGGGAACCTCGGAGGCGCCCAGGAACGCAGGAGGGCCCAGACTGCGGCCCTGCCGGCCCTCGGAGAGGGCCCACGCGTGTCTGCTCGGGCTCAGGAGGCCACGGTGGGACAGCCAGTACCCTAGCACCGAGCTCATCTCGCGTGGACCACCCAGTGCGCGTCAGGAGTAGGTGTGTCCCAGCAGGAGCCCCTAGGAACAGCCCTGCCCTACCAGCTCTTAGCACAGGGAGTCCTGGTCTGCACATGCATGAGCCAGGGAGCCAGAGAGCCAGAGGAGGACGCTGCCGTGGGCTCTAACTGTCCTCAGAGAATGTTGGTATGACCTGGGGATCCAAGGGAGGTGGGGGGAACCTCGGAGGCGCCCAGGAACGCAGGAGGGCCCAGACTGCGGCCCTGCCGGCCCTCGGAGAGGGCCCACGCGTGTCTGCTCGGGCTCAGGAGGCCACGGTGGGACAGCCAGTACCCCAGCACCGAGCTCATCTCGCGTGGACCACCCAGTGGGCGTCAGGAGTAGGTGTGTCCCAGCAGCAGCCGCCCCCCACCCCGGGAACGGCCCCTCCCTAGACAAGCCTTTCCTGTGAGGAGTCCTGGACTGCGCACGCGCGAGCCGGCGAGCCCGCCAGCCAGAGGGAGATGAGGCCTGGGGCTCCTCTTGCCTCAGAGAATGCTTGTGCGGCCTGGGGGCGCCCGCAGGTGTGCTCCGAGGCCTGCCGCGGCCTCTAGCTAGCACCTGGGGCCAGTTGGCAGTGCCGGCTGGCCAGCCTCCTAGAGCCAGGGCTGGCTGCAGCAGGCTCCGCGGGCGGGCGGGCGAAGGGCGAAGGGCGAAGGGCAGACGGAAGCCCAAGGGGGCCCGCCCACCCGCTCCGCTGTGAAGCGCGCCCGCCCTGGAGGCCAGGACCCCAGGGGGCAGAAGTGGGTCTGGCTTTGCATTGCCCGACCAGCGGGAGGGAGCCAGCCAGGGGCAGCCAGTTGCATCCTCCCGGGAACTGCCAGCGGAGGCTTTTGGGGAGCGCGCTGCCAACTCTTGGCTTGGCCGGGGGAGACCTGCCGTCTCTGTGGCTCCAGCCGGCCAGCAGGCTGCAGGGTCGGGCGCAGGGGCCGTGGGGCTCTGGAGCTTGCTGCCTTGCCCGTGGGCAGGGCCTCCACGGGCCAGCCAGGTGGCACAGGGTTCCTGGGGCTGCGCCTCCTCCCGGCCCGGCCCGGCCCAAGGGAGGTGGGGGGAACCTCGGAGGCGCCCAGGAACGCAAGAGGGCCCAGACTGCGGCCCTGCCGGCCCTCGGAGAGGGCCCACGCGTGTCTGCTCGGGCTCAGGAGGCCACGGTGGGACAGCCAGTACCCCAGCACCGAGCTCATCTCGCGTGGACCACCCAGTGCGCGTCAGGAGTAGGTGTGTCCCAGCAGGAGCCCCTAGGAACAGCCCTGCCCTACCAGCTCTTAGCACAGGGAGTCCTGGTCTGCACATGCATGAGCCAGAGAGCCAGAGAGCCAGAGGAGGACGCTGCCGTGGGCTCTAACTGTCCTCAGAGAATGTTGGTATGACCCGGGGATCCAAGGGAGGTGGGGGGAACCTCGGAGGCGCCCAGGAACGCAGGAGGGCCCAGACTGCGGCCCTGCCGGCCCTCGGAGAGGGCCCACGCGTGTCTGCTCGGGCTCAGGAGGCCACGGTGGGACAGCCAGTACCCCAGCACCGAGCTCATCTCGCGTGGACCACCCAGTGCGCGTCAGGAGTAGGTGTGTCCCAGCAGGAGCCCCTAGGAACAGCCCTGCCCTACCAGCTCTTAGCACAGGGAGTCCTGGTCTGCACATGCATGAGCCAGGGAGCCAGAGAGCCAGAGGAGGACGCTGCCGTGGGCTCTAACTGTCCTCAGAGAATGTTGGTATGACCTGGGGATCCAAGGGAGGTGGGGGGAACCTCGGAGGCGCCCAGGAACGCAGGAGGGCCCAGACTGCGGCCCTGCCGGCCCTCGGAGAGGGCCCACGCGTGTCTGCTCGGGCTCAGGAGGCCACGGTGGGACAGCCAGTACCCCAGCACCGAGCTCATCTCGCGTGGACCACCCAGTGGGCGTCAGGAGTAGGTGTGTCCCAGCAGCAGCCGCCCCCCACCCCGGGAACGGCCCCTCCCTAGACAAGCCTTTCCTGTGAGGAGTCCTGGACTGCGCACGCGCGAGCCGGCGAGCCCGCCAGCCAGAGGGAGATGAGGCCTGGGGCTCCTCTTGCCTCAGAGAATGCTTGTGCGGCCTGGGGGCGCCCGCAGGTGTGCTCCGAGGCCTGCCGCGGCCTCTAGCTAGCACCTGGGGCCAGTTGGCAGTGCCGGCTGGCCAGCCTCCTAGAGCCAGGGCTGGCTGCAGCAGGCTCCGCGGGCGGGCGGGCGAAGGGCGAAGGGCGAAGGGCAGACGGAAGCCCAAGGGGGCCCGCCCGCCCGCTCCGCTGTGAAGCGCGCCCGCCCTGGAGGCCAGGACCCCAGGGGGCAGAAGTGGGTCTGGCTTTGCATTGCCCGACCAGCGGGAGGGAGCCAGCCAGGGGCAGCCAGTTGCATCCTCCCGGGAACTGCCAGCGGAGGCTTTTGGGGAGCGCGCTGCCAACTCTTGGCTTGGCCGGGGGAGACCTGCCGTCTCTGTGGCTCCAGCCGGCCAGCAGGCTGCAGGGTCGGGCGCAGCGGCCGTGGGGCTCTGGAGCTTGCTGCCCTGCCCGTGGGCGGGGCCTCCACGGGCCAGCCAGGTGGCACAGGGTTCCTGGGGCTGCGCCTCCTCCCGGCCCGGCCCGGCCCAAGGGAGGTGGGGGGAACCTCGGAGGCGCCCAGGAACGCAGGAGGGCCCAGACTGCGGCCCTGCCGGCCCTCGGAGAGGGCCCACGCGTGTCTGCTCGGGCTCAGGAGGCCACGGTGGGACAGCCAGTACCCCAGCACCGAGCTCATCTCGCGTGGACCACCCAGTGCGCGTCAGGAGTAGGTGTGTCCCAGCAGGAGCCCCTAGGAACAGCCCTGCCCTACCAGCTCTTAGCACAGGGAGTCCTGGTCTGCACATGCATGAGCCAGGGAGCCAGAGAGCCAGAGGAGGACGCTGCCGTGGGCTCTAACTGTCCTCAGAGAATGTTGGTATGACCCGGGGATCCAAGGGAGGTGGGGGGAACCTCGGAGGCGCCCAGGAACGCAGGAGGGCCCAGACTGCGGCCCTGCCGGCCCTCGGAGAGGGCCCACGCGTGTCTGCTCGGGCTCAGGAGGCCACGGTGGGACAGCCAGTACCCCAGCACCGAGCTCATCTCGCGTGGACCACCCAGTGCGCGTCAGGAGTAGGTGTGTCCCAGCAGGAGCCCCTAGGAACAGCCCTGCCCTACCAGCTCTTAGCACAGGGAGTCCTGGTCTGCACATGCATGAGCCAGGGAGCCAGAGAGCCAGAGGAGGACGCTGCCGTGGGCTCTAACTGTCCTCAGAGAATGTTGGTATGACCCGGGGATCCAAGGGAGGTGGGGGGAACCTCGGAGGCGCCCAGGAACGCAGGAGGGCCCAGACTGCGGCCCTGCCGGCCCTCGGAGAGGGCCCACGCGTGTCTGCTCGGGCTCAGGAGGCCACGGTGGGACAGCCAGTACCCCAGCACCGAGCTCATCTCGCGTGGACCACCCAGTGGGCGTCAGGAGTAGGTGTGTCCCAGCAGCAGCCGCCCCCCACCCCGGGAACGGCCCCTCCCTAGACAAGCCTTTCCTGTGAGGAGTCCTGGACTGCGCACGCGCGAGCCGGCGAGCCCGCCAGCCAGAGGGAGATGAGGCCTGGGGCTCCTCTTGCCTCAGAGAATGCTTGTGCGGCCTGGGGGCGCCCGCAGGTGTGCTCCGAGGCCTGCCGCGGCCTCTAGCTAGCACCTGGGGCCAGTTGGCAGTGCCGGCTGGCCAGCCTCCTAGAGCCAGGGCTGGCTGCAGCAGGCTCCGCGGGCGGGCGGGCGAAGGGCGAAGGGCGAAGGGCAGACGGAAGCCCAAGGGGGCCCGCCCACCCGCTCCGCTGTGAAGCGCGCCCGCCCTGGAGGCCAGGACCCCAGGGGGCAGAAGTGGGTCTGGCTTTGCATTGCCCGACCAGCGGGAGGGAGCCAGCCAGGGGCAGCCAGTTGCATCCTCCCGGGAACTGCCAGCGGAGGCTTTTGGGGAGCGCGCTGCCAACTCTTGGCTTGGCCGGGGGAGACCTGCCGTCTCTGTGGCTCCAGCCGGCCAGCAGGCTGCAGGGTCGGGCGCAGGGGCCGTGGGGCTCTGGAGCTTGCTGCCTTGCCCGTGGGCAGGGCCTCCACGGGCCAGCCAGGTGGCACAGGGTTCCTGGGGCTGCGCCTCCTCCCGGCCCGGCCCGGCCCAAGGGAGGTGGGGGGAACCTCGGAGGCGCCCAGGAACGCAAGAGGGCCCAGACTGCGGCCCTGCCGGCCCTCGGAGAGGGCCCACGCGTGTCTGCTCGGGCTCAGGAGGCCACGGTGGGACAGCCAGTACCCCAGCACCGAGCTCATCTCGCGTGGACCACCCAGTGCGCGTCAGGAGTAGGTGTGTCCCAGCAGGAGCCCCTAGGAACAGCCCTGCCCTACCAGCTCTTAGCACAGGGAGTCCTGGTCTGCACATGCATGAGCCAGAGAGCCAGAGAGCCAGAGGAGGACGCTGCCGTGGGCTCTAACTGTCCTCAGAGAATGTTGGTATGACCCGGGGATCCAAGGGAGGTGGGGGGAACCTCGGAGGCGCCCAGGAACGCAGGAGGGCCCAGACTGCGGCCCTGCCGGCCCTCGGAGAGGGCCCACGCGTGTCTGCTCGGGCTCAGGAGGCCACGGTGGGACAGCCAGTACCCTAGCACCGAGCTCATCTCGCGTGGACCACCCAGTGCGCGTCAGGAGTAGGTGTGTCCCAGCAGGAGCCCCTAGGAACAGCCCTGCCCTACCAGCTCTTAGCACAGGGAGTCCTGGTCTGCACATGCATGAGCCAGGGAGCCAGAGAGCCAGAGGAGGACGCTGCCGTGGGCTCTAACTGTCCTCAGAGAATGTTGGTATGACCTGGGGATCCAAGGGAGGTGGGGGGAACCTCGGAGGCGCCCAGGAACGCAGGAGGGCCCAGACTGCGGCCCTGCCGGCCCTCGGAGAGGGCCCACGCGTGTCTGCTCGGGCTCAGGAGGCCACGGTGGGACAGCCAGTACCCCAGCACCGAGCTCATCTCGCGTGGACCACCCAGTGGGCGTCAGGAGTAGGTGTGTCCCAGCAGCAGCCGCCCCCCACCCCGGGAACGGCCCCTCCCTAGACAAGCCTTTCCTGTGAGGAGTCCTGGACTGCGCACGCGCGAGCCGGCGAGCCCGCCAGCCAGAGGGAGATGAGGCCTGGGGCTCCTCTTGCCTCAGAGAATGCTTGTGCGGCCTGGGGGCGCCCGCAGGTGTGCTCCGAGGCCTGCCGCGGCCTCTAGCTAGCACCTGGGGCCAGTTGGCAGTGCCGGCTGGCCAGCCTCCTAGAGCCAGGGCTGGCTGCAGCAGGCTCCGCGGGCGGGCGGGCGAAGGGCGAAGGGCGAAGGGCAGACGGAAGCCCAAGGGGGCCCGCCCACCCGCTCCGCTGTGAAGCGCGCCCGCCCTGGAGGCCAGGACCCCAGGGGGCAGAAGTGGGTCTGGCTTTGCATTGCCCGACCAGCGGGAGGGAGCCAGCCAGGGGCAGCCAGTTGCATCCTCCCGGGAACTGCCAGCGGAGGCTTTTGGGGAGCGCGCTGCCAACTCTTGGCTTGGCCGGGGGAGACCTGCCGTCTCTGTGGCTCCAGCCGGCCAGCAGGCTGCAGGGTCGGGCGCAGGGGCCGTGGGGCTCTGGAGCTTGCTGCCTTGCCCGTGGGCAGGGCCTCCACGGGCCAGCCAGGTGGCACAGGGTTCCTGGGGCTGCGCCTCCTCCCGGCCCGGCCCGGCCCAAGGGAGGTGGGGGGAACCTCGGAGGCGCCCAGGAACGCAAGAGGGCCCAGACTGCGGCCCTGCCGGCCCTCGGAGAGGGCCCACGCGTGTCTGCTCGGGCTCAGGAGGCCACGGTGGGACAGCCAGTACCCCAGCACCGAGCTCATCTCGCGTGGACCACCCAGTGCGCGTCAGGAGTAGGTGTGTCCCAGCAGGAGCCCCTAGGAACAGCCCTGCCCTACCAGCTCTTAGCACAGGGAGTCCTGGTCTGCACATGCATGAGCCAGAGAGCCAGAGAGCCAGAGGAGGACGCTGCCGTGGGCTCTAACTGTCCTCAGAGAATGTTGGTATGACCCGGGGATCCAAGGGAGGTGGGGGGAACCTCGGAGGCGCCCAGGAACGCAGGAGGGCCCAGACTGCGGCCCTGCCGGCCCTCGGAGAGGGCCCACGCGTGTCTGCTCGGGCTCAGGAGGCCACGGTGGGACAGCCAGTACCCCAGCACCGAGCTCATCTCGCGTGGACCACCCAGTGCGCGTCAGGAGTAGGTGTGTCCCAGCAGGAGCCCCTAGGAACAGCCCTGCCCTACCAGCTCTTAGCACAGGGAGTCCTGGTCTGCACATGCATGAGCCAGGGAGCCAGAGAGCCAGAGGAGGACGCTGCCGTGGGCTCTAACTGTCCTCAGAGAATGTTGGTATGACCTGGGGATCCAAGGGAGGTGGGGGGAACCTCGGAGGCGCCCAGGAACGCAGGAGGGCCCAGACTGCGGCCCTGCCGGCCCTCGGAGAGGGCCCACGCGTGTCTGCTCGGGCTCAGGAGGCCACGGTGGGACAGCCAGTACCCCAGCACCGAGCTCATCTCGCGTGGACCACCCAGTGGGCGTCAGGAGTAGGTGTGTCCCAGCAGCAGCCGCCCCCCACCCCGGGAACGGCCCCTCCCTAGACAAGCCTTTCCTGTGAGGAGTCCTGGACTGCGCACGCGCGAGCCGGCGAGCCCGCCAGCCAGAGGGAGATGAGGCCTGGGGCTCCTCTTGCCTCAGAGAATGCTTGTGCGGCCTGGGGGCGCCCGCAGGTGTGCTCCGAGGCCTGCCGCGGCCTCTAGCTAGCACCTGGGGCCAGTTGGCAGTGCCGGCTGGCCAGCCTCCTAGAGCCAGGGCTGGCTGCAGCAGGCTCCGCGGGCGGGCGAAGGGCAGACGGAAGCCCAAGGGGGCCCGCCCACCCGCTCCGCTGTGAAGCGCGCCCGCCCTGGAGGCCAGGACCCCAGGGGGCAGAAGTGGGTCTGGCTTTGCATTGCCCGACCAGCGGGAGGGAGCCAGCCAGGGGCAGCCAGTTGCATCCTCCCGGGAACTGCCAGCGGAGGCTTTTGGGGAGCGCGCTGCCAACTCTTGGCTTGGCCGGGGGAGACCTGCCGTCTCTGTGGCTCCAGCCGGCCAGCAGGCTGCAGGGTCGGGCGCAGGGGCCGTGGGGCTCTGGAGCTTGCTGCCTTGCCCGTGGGCAGGGCCTCCACGGGCCAGCCAGGTGGCACAGGGTTCCTGGGGCTGCGCCTCCTCCCGGCCCGGCCCGGCCCAAGGGAGGTGGGGGGAACCTCGGAGGCGCCCAGGAACGCAAGAGGGCCCAGACTGCGGCCCTGCCGGCCCTCGGAGAGGGCCCACGCGTGTCTGCTCGGGCTCAGGAGGCCACGGTGGGACAGCCAGTACCCCAGCACCGAGCTCATCTCGCGTGGACCACCCAGTGCGCGTCAGGAGTAGGTGTGTCCCAGCAGGAGCCCCTAGGAACAGCCCTGCCCTACCAGCTCTTAGCACAGGGAGTCCTGGTCTGCACATGCATGAGCCAGGGAGCCAGAGAGCCAGAGGAGGACGCTGCCGTGGGCTCTAACTGTCCTCAGAGAATGTTGGTATGACCCGGGGATCCAAGGGAGGTGGGGGGAACCTCGGAGGCGCCCAGGAACGCAGGAGGGCCCAGACTGCGGCCCTGCCGGCCCTCGGAGAGGGCCCACGCGTGTCTGCTCGGGCTCAGGAGGCCACGGTGGGACAGCCAGTACCCCAGCACCGAGCTCATCTCGCGTGGACCACCCAGTGGGCGTCAGGAGTAGGTGTGTCCCAGCAGCAGCCGCCCCCCACCCCGGGAACGGCCCCTCCCTAGACAAGCCTTTCCTGTGAGGAGTCCTGGACTGCGCACGCGCGAGCCGGCGAGCCCGCCAGCCAGAGGGAGATGAGGCCTGGGGCTCCTCTTGCCTCAGAGAATGCTTGTGCGGCCTGGGGGCGCCCGCAGGTGTGCTCCGAGGCCTGCCGCGGCCTCTAGCTAGCACCTGGGGCCAGTTGGCAGTGCCGGCTGGCCAGCCTCCTAGAGCCAGGGCTGGCTGCAGCAGGCTCCGCGGGCGGGCGGGCGAAGGGCGAAGGGCGAAGGGCAGACGGAAGCCCAAGGGGGCCCGCCCACCCGCTCCGCTGTGAAGCGCGCCCGCCCTGGAGGCCAGGACCCCAGGGGGCAGAAGTGGGTCTGGCTTTGCATTGCCCGACCAGCGGGAGGGAGCCAGCCAGGGGCAGCCAGTTGCATCCTCCCGGGAACTGCCAGCGGAGGCTTTTGGGGAGCGCGCTGCCAACTCTTGGCTTGGCCGGGGGAGACCTGCCGTCTCTGTGGCTCCAGCCGGCCAGCAGGCTGCAGGGTCGGGCGCAGGGGCCGTGGGGCTCTGGAGCTTGCTGCCTTGCCCGTGGGCAGGGCCTCCACGGGCCAGCCAGGTGGCACAGGGTTCCTGGGGCTGCGCCTCCTCCCGGCCCGGCCCGGCCCAAGGGAGGTGGGGGGAACCTCGGAGGCGCCCAGGAACGCAAGAGGGCCCAGACTGCGGCCCTGCCGGCCCTCGGAGAGGGCCCACGCGTGTCTGCTCGGGCTCAGGAGGCCACGGTGGGACAGCCAGTACCCCAGCACCGAGCTCATCTCGCGTGGACCACCCAGTGCGCGTCAGGAGTAGGTGTGTCCCAGCAGGAGCCCCTAGGAACAGCCCTGCCCTACCAGCTCTTAGCACAGGGAGTCCTGGTCTGCACATGCATGAGCCAGGGAGCCAGAGAGCCAGAGGAGGACGCTGCCGTGGGCTCTAACTGTCCTCAGAGAATGTTGGTATGACCCGGGGATCCAAGGGAGGTGGGGGGAACCTCGGAGGCGCCCAGGAACGCAGGAGGGCCCAGACTGCGGCCCTGCCGGCCCTCGGAGAGGGCCCACGCGTGTCTGCTCGGGCTCAGGAGGCCACGGTGGGACAGCCAGTACCCCAGCACCGAGCTCATCTCGCGTGGACCACCCAGTGGGCGTCAGGAGTAGGTGTGTCCCAGCAGCAGCCGCCCCCCACCCCGGGAACGGCCCCTCCCTAGACAAGCCTTTCCTGTGAGGAGTCCTGGACTGCGCACGCGCGAGCCGGCGAGCCCGCCAGCCAGAGGGAGATGAGGCCTGGGGCTCCTCTTGCCTCAGAGAATGCTTGTGCGGCCTGGGGGCGCCCGCAGGTGTGCTCCGAGGCCTGCCGCGGCCTCTAGCTAGCACCTGGGGCCAGTTGGCAGTGCCGGCTGGCCAGCCTCCTAGAGCCAGGGCTGGCTGCAGCAGGCTCCGCGGGCGGGCGGGCGAAGGGCGAAGGGCGAAGGGCAGACGGAAGCCCAAGGGGGCCCGCCCACCCGCTCCGCTGTGAAGCGCGCCCGCCCTGGAGGCCAGGACCCCAGGGGGCAGAAGTGGGTCTGGCTTTGCATTGCCCGACCAGCGGGAGGGAGCCAGCCAGGGGCAGCCAGTTGCATCCTCCCGGGAACTGCCAGCGGAGGCTTTTGGGGAGCGCGCTGCCAACTCTTGGCTTGGCCGGGGGAGACCTGCCGTCTCTGTGGCTCCAGCCGGCCAGCAGGCTGCAGGGTCGGGCGCAGGGGCCGTGGGGCTCTGGAGCTTGCTGCCTTGCCCGTGGGCAGGGCCTCCACGGGCCAGCCAGGTGGCACAGGGTTCCTGGGGCTGCGCCTCCTCCCGGCCCGGCCCGGCCCAAGGGAGGTGGGGGGAACCTCGGAGGCGCCCAGGAACGCAAGAGGGCCCAGACTGCGGCCCTGCCGGCCCTCGGAGAGGGCCCACGCGTGTCTGCTCGGGCTCAGGAGGCCACGGTGGGACAGCCAGTACCCCAGCACCGAGCTCATCTCGCGTGGACCACCCAGTGCGCGTCAGGAGTAGGTGTGTCCCAGCAGGAGCCCCTAGGAACAGCCCTGCCCTACCAGCTCTTAGCACAGGGAGTCCTGGTCTGCACATGCATGAGCCAGAGAGCCAGAGAGCCAGAGGAGGACGCTGCCGTGGGCTCTAACTGTCCTCAGAGAATGTTGGTATGACCCGGGGATCCAAGGGAGGTGGGGGGAACCTCGGAGGCGCCCAGGAACGCAGGAGGGCCCAGACTGCGGCCCTGCCGGCCCTCGGAGAGGGCCCACGCGTGTCTGCTCGGGCTCAGGAGGCCACGGTGGGACAGCCAGTACCCCAGCACCGAGCTCATCTCGCGTGGACCACCCAGTGAGCGTCAGGAGTAGGTGTGTCCCAGCAGGAGCCCCTAGGAACAGCCCTGCCCTACCAGCTCTTAGCACAGGGAGTCCTGGTCTGCACATGCATGAGCCAGGGAGCCAGAGAGCCAGAGGAGGACGCTGCCGTGGGCTCTAACTGTCCTCAGAGAATGTTGGTATGACCCGGGGATCCAAGGGAGGTGGGGGGAACCTCGGAGGCGCCCAGGAACGCAGGAGGGCCCAGACTGCGGCCCTGCCGGCCCTCGGAGAGGGCCCACGCGTGTCTGCTCGGGCTCAGGAGGCCACGGTGGGACAGCCAGTACCCCAGCACCGAGCTCATCTCGCGTGGACCACCCAGTGCGCGTCAGGAGTAGGTGTGTCCCAGCAGCAGCCGCCCCCCACCCCGGGAACGGCCCCTCCCTAGACAAGCCTTTCCTGTGAGGAGTCCTGGACTGCGCACGCGCGAGCCGGCGAGCCCGCCAGCCAGAGGGAGATGAGGCCTGGGGCTCCTCTTGCCTCAGAGAATGCTTGTGCGGCCTGGGGGCGCCCGCAGGTGTTCTCCGAGGCCTGCCGCGGCCTCTAGCTAGCACCTGGGGCCAGTTGGCAGTGCCGGCTGGCCAGCCTCCTAGAGCCAGGGCTGGCTGCAGCAGGCTCCGCGGGCGGGCGAAGGGCAGACGGAAGCCCAAGGGGGCCCGCCCACCCGCTCCGCTGTGAAGCGCGCCCGCCCTGGAGGCCAGGACCCCAGGGGGCAGAAGTGGGTCTGGCTTTGCATTGCCCGACCAGCGGGAGGGAGCCAGCCAGGGGCAGCCAGTTGCATCCTCCCGGGAACTGCCAGCGGAGGCTTTTGGGGAGCGCGCTGCCAACTCTTGGCTTGGCCGGGGGAGACCTGCCGTCTCTGTGGCTCCAGCCGGCCAGCAGGCTGCAGGGTCGGGCGCAGGGGCCGTGGGGCTCTGGAGCTTGCTGCCTTGCCCGTGGGCAGGGCCTCCACGGGCCAGCCAGGTGGCACAGGGTTCCTGGGGCTGCGCCTCCTCCCGGCCCGGCCCGGCCCAAGGGAGGTGGGGGGAACCTCGGAGGCGCCCAGGAACGCAAGAGGGCCCAGACTGCGGCCCTGCCGGCCCTCGGAGAGGGCCCACGCGTGTCTGCTCGGGCTCAGGAGGCCACGGTGGGACAGCCAGTACCCCAGCACCGAGCTCATCTCGCGTGGACCACCCAGTGCGCGTCAGGAGTAGGTGTGTCCCAGCAGGAGCCCCTAGGAACAGCCCTGCCCTACCAGCTCTTAGCACAGGGAGTCCTGGTCTGCACATGCATGAGCCAGGGAGCCAGAGAGCCAGAGGAGGACGCTGCCGTGGGCTCTAACTGTCCTCAGAGAATGTTGGTATGACCCGGGGATCCAAGGGAGGTGGGGGGAACCTCGGAGGCGCCCAGGAACGCAGGAGGGCCCAGACTGCGGCCCTGCCGGCCCTCGGAGAGGGCCCACGCGTGTCTGCTCGGGCTCAGGAGGCCACGGTGGGACAGCCAGTACCCCAGCACCGAGCTCATCTCGCGTGGACCACCCAGTGGGCGTCAGGAGTAGGTGTGTCCCAGCAGCAGCCGCCCCCCACCCCGGGAACGGCCCCTCCCTAGACAAGCCTTTCCTGTGAGGAGTCCTGGACTGCGCACGCGCGAGCCGGCGAGCCCGCCAGCCAGAGGGAGATGAGGCCTGGGGCTCCTCTTGCCTCAGAGAATGCTTGTGCGGCCTGGGGGCGCCCGCAGGTGTGCTCCGAGGCCTGCCGCGGCCTCTAGCTAGCACCTGGGGCCAGTTGGCAGTGCCGGCTGGCCAGCCTCCTAGAGCCAGGGCTGGCTGCAGCAGGCTCCGCGGGCGGGCGGGCGAAGGGCGAAGGGCGAAGGGCAGACGGAAGCCCAAGGGGGCCCGCCCACCCGCTCCGCTGTGAAGCGCGCCCGCCCTGGAGGCCAGGACCCCAGGGGGCAGAAGTGGGTCTGGCTTTGCATTGCCCGACCAGCGGGAGGGAGCCAGCCAGGGGCAGCCAGTTGCATCCTCCCGGGAACTGCCAGCGGAGGCTTTTGGGGAGCGCGCTGCCAACTCTTGGCTTGGCCGGGGGAGACCTGCCGTCTCTGTGGCTCCAGCCGGCCAGCAGGCTGCAGGGTCGGGCGCAGGGGCCGTGGGGCTCTGGAGCTTGCTGCCTTGCCCGTGGGCAGGGCCTCCACGGGCCAGCCAGGTGGCACAGGGTTCCTGGGGCTGCGCCTCCTCCCGGCCCGGCCCGGCCCAAGGGAGGTGGGGGGAACCTCGGAGGCGCCCAGGAACGCAAGAGGGCCCAGACTGCGGCCCTGCCGGCCCTCGGAGAGGGCCCACGCGTGTCTGCTCGGGCTCAGGAGGCCACGGTGGGACAGCCAGTACCCCAGCACCGAGCTCATCTCGCGTGGACCACCCAGTGCGCGTCAGGAGTAGGTGTGTCCCAGCAGGAGCCCCTAGGAACAGCCCTGCCCTACCAGCTCTTAGCACAGGGAGTCCTGGTCTGCACATGCATGAGCCAGGGAGCCAGAGAGCCAGAGGAGGACGCTGCCGTGGGCTCTAACTGTCCTCAGAGAATGTTGGTATGACCCGGGGATCCAAGGGAGGTGGGGGGAACCTCGGAGGCGCCCAGGAACGCAGGAGGGCCCAGACTGCGGCCCTGCCGGCCCTCGGAGAGGGCCCACGCGTGTCTGCTCGGGCTCAGGAGGCCACGGTGGGACAGCCAGTACCCCAGCACCGAGCTCATCTCGCGTGGACCACCCAGTGGGCGTCAGGAGTAGGTGTGTCCCAGCAGCAGCCGCCCCCCACCCCGGGAACGGCCCCTCCCTAGACAAGCCTTTCCTGTGAGGAGTCCTGGACTGCGCACGCGCGAGCCGGCGAGCCCGCCAGCCAGAGGGAGATGAGGCCTGGGGCTCCTCTTGCCTCAGAGAATGCTTGTGCGGCCTGGGGGCGCCCGCAGGTGTGCTCCGAGGCCTGCCGCGGCCTCTAGCTAGCACCTGGGGCCAGTTGGCAGTGCCGGCTGGCCAGCCTCCTAGAGCCAGGGCTGGCTGCAGCAGGCTCCGCGGGCGGGCGGGCGAAGGGCGAAGGGCGAAGGGCAGACGGAAGCCCAAGGGGGCCCGCCCACCCGCTCCGCTGTGAAGCGCGCCCGCCCTGGAGGCCAGGACCCCAGGGGGCAGAAGTGGGTCTGGCTTTGCATTGCCCGACCAGCGGGAGGGAGCCAGCCAGGGGCAGCCAGTTGCATCCTCCCGGGAACTGCCAGCGGAGGCTTTTGGGGAGCGCGCTGCCAACTCTTGGCTTGGCCGGGGGAGACCTGCCGTCTCTGTGGCTCCAGCCGGCCAGCAGGCTGCAGGGTCGGGCGCAGGGGCCGTGGGGCTCTGGAGCTTGCTGCCTTGCCCGTGGGCAGGGCCTCCACGGGCCAGCCAGGTGGCACAGGGTTCCTGGGGCTGCGCCTCCTCCCGGCCCGGCCCGGCCCAAGGGAGGTGGGGGGAACCTCGGAGGCGCCCAGGAACGCAAGAGGGCCCAGACTGCGGCCCTGCCGGCCCTCGGAGAGGGCCCACGCGTGTCTGCTCGGGCTCAGGAGGCCACGGTGGGACAGCCAGTACCCCAGCACCGAGCTCATCTCGCGTGGACCACCCAGTGCGCGTCAGGAGTAGGTGTGTCCCAGCAGGAGCCCCTAGGAACAGCCCTGCCCTACCAGCTCTTAGCACAGGGAGTCCTGGTCTGCACATGCATGAGCCAGAGAGCCAGAGAGCCAGAGGAGGACGCTGCCGTGGGCTCTAACTGTCCTCAGAGAATGTTGGTATGACCCGGGGATCCAAGGGAGGTGGGGGGAACCTCGGAGGCGCCCAGGAACGCAGGAGGGCCCAGACTGCGGCCCTGCCGGCCCTCGGAGAGGGCCCACGCGTGTCTGCTCGGGCTCAGGAGGCCACGGTGGGACAGCCAGTACCCCAGCACCGAGCTCATCTCGCGTGGACCACCCAGTGAGCGTCAGGAGTAGGTGTGTCCCAGCAGGAGCCCCTAGGAACAGCCCTGCCCTACCAGCTCTTAGCACAGGGAGTCCTGGTCTGCACATGCATGAGCCAGGGAGCCAGAGAGCCAGAGGAGGACGCTGCCGTGGGCTCTAACTGTCCTCAGAGAATGTTGGTATGACCCGGGGATCCAAGGGAGGTGGGGGGAACCTCGGAGGCGCCCAGGAACGCAGGAGGGCCCAGACTGCGGCCCTGCCGGCCCTCGGAGAGGGCCCACGCGTGTCTGCTCGGGCTCAGGAGGCCACGGTGGGACAGCCAGTACCCCAGCACCGAGCTCATCTCGCGTGGACCACCCAGTGCGCGTCAGGAGTAGGTGTGTCCCAGCAGCAGCCGCCCCCCACCCCGGGAACGGCCCCTCCCTAGACAAGCCTTTCCTGTGAGGAGTCCTGGACTGCGCACGCGCGAGCCGGCGAGCCCGCCAGCCAGAGGGAGATGAGGCCTGGGGCTCCTCTTGCCTCAGAGAATGCTTGTGCGGCCTGGGGGCGCCCGCAGGTGTTCTCCGAGGCCTGCCGCGGCCTCTAGCTAGCACCTGGGGCCAGTTGGCAGTGCCGGCTGGCCAGCCTCCTAGAGCCAGGGCTGGCTGCAGCAGGCTCCGCGGGCGGGCGAAGGGCAGACGGAAGCCCAAGGGGGCCCGCCCACCCGCTCCGCTGTGAAGCGCGCCCGCCCTGGAGGCCAGGACCCCAGGGGGCAGAAGTGGGTCTGGCTTTGCATTGCCCGACCAGCGGGAGGGAGCCAGCCAGGGGCAGCCAGTTGCATCCTCCCGGGAACTGCCAGCGGAGGCTTTTGGGGAGCGCGCTGCCAACTCTTGGCTTGGCCGGGGGAGACCTGCCGTCTCTGTGGCTCCAGCCGGCCAGCAGGCTGCAGGGTCGGGCGCAGGGGCCGTGGGGCTCTGGAGCTTGCTGCCTTGCCCGTGGGCAGGGCCTCCACGGGCCAGCCAGGTGGCACAGGGTTCCTGGGGCTGCGCCTCCTCCCGGCCCGGCCCGGCCCAAGGGAGGTGGGGGGAACCTCGGAGGCGCCCAGGAACGCAAGAGGGCCCAGACTGCGGCCCTGCCGGCCCTCGGAGAGGGCCCACGCGTGTCTGCTCGGGCTCAGGAGGCCACGGTGGGACAGCCAGTACCCCAGCACCGAGCTCATCTCGCGTGGACCACCCAGTGCGCGTCAGGAGTAGGTGTGTCCCAGCAGGAGCCCCTAGGAACAGCCCTGCCCTACCAGCTCTTAGCACAGGGAGTCCTGGTCTGCACATGCATGAGCCAGGGAGCCAGAGAGCCAGAGGAGGACGCTGCCGTGGGCTCTAACTGTCCTCAGAGAATGTTGGTATGACCCGGGGATCCAAGGGAGGTGGGGGGAACCTCGGAGGCGCCCAGGAACGCAGGAGGGCCCAGACTGCGGCCCTGCCGGCCCTCGGAGAGGGCCCACGCGTGTCTGCTCGGGCTCAGGAGGCCACGGTGGGACAGCCAGTACCCCAGCACCGAGCTCATCTCGCGTGGACCACCCAGTGGGCGTCAGGAGTAGGTGTGTCCCAGCAGCAGCCGCCCCCCACCCCGGGAACGGCCCCTCCCTAGACAAGCCTTTCCTGTGAGGAGTCCTGGACTGCGCACGCGCGAGCCGGCGAGCCCGCCAGCCAGAGGGAGATGAGGCCTGGGGCTCCTCTTGCCTCAGAGAATGCTTGTGCGGCCTGGGGGCGCCCGCAGGTGTGCTCCGAGGCCTGCCGCGGCCTCTAGCTAGCACCTGGGGCCAGTTGGCAGTGCCGGCTGGCCAGCCTCCTAGAGCCAGGGCTGGCTGCAGCAGGCTCCGCGGGCGGGCGGGCGAAGGGCGAAGGGCGAAGGGCAGACGGAAGCCCAAGGGGGCCCGCCCACCCGCTCCGCTGTGAAGCGCGCCCGCCCTGGAGGCCAGGACCCCAGGGGGCAGAAGTGGGTCTGGCTTTGCATTGCCCGACCAGCGGGAGGGAGCCAGCCAGGGGCAGCCAGTTGCATCCTCCCGGGAACTGCCAGCGGAGGCTTTTGGGGAGCGCGCTGCCAACTCTTGGCTTGGCCGGGGGAGACCTGCCGTCTCTGTGGCTCCAGCCGGCCAGCAGGCTGCAGGGTCGGGCGCAGGGGCCGTGGGGCTCTGGAGCTTGCTGCCTTGCCCGTGGGCAGGGCCTCCACGGGCCAGCCAGGTGGCACAGGGTTCCTGGGGCTGCGCCTCCTCCCGGCCCGGCCCGGCCCAAGGGAGGTGGGGGGAACCTCGGAGGCGCCCAGGAACGCAAGAGGGCCCAGACTGCGGCCCTGCCGGCCCTCGGAGAGGGCCCACGCGTGTCTGCTCGGGCTCAGGAGGCCACGGTGGGACAGCCAGTACCCCAGCACCGAGCTCATCTCGCGTGGACCACCCAGTGCGCGTCAGGAGTAGGTGTGTCCCAGCAGGAGCCCCTAGGAACAGCCCTGCCCTACCAGCTCTTAGCACAGGGAGTCCTGGTCTGCACATGCATGAGCCAGGGAGCCAGAGAGCCAGAGGAGGACGCTGCCGTGGGCTCTAACTGTCCTCAGAGAATGTTGGTATGACCCGGGGATCCAAGGGAGGTGGGGGGAACCTCGGAGGCGCCCAGGAACGCAGGAGGGCCCAGACTGCGGCCCTGCCGGCCCTCGGAGAGGGCCCACGCGTGTCTGCTCGGGCTCAGGAGGCCACGGTGGGACAGCCAGTACCCCAGCACCGAGCTCATCTCGCGTGGACCACCCAGTGGGCGTCAGGAGTAGGTGTGTCCCAGCAGCAGCCGCCCCCCACCCCGGGAACGGCCCCTCCCTAGACAAGCCTTTCCTGTGAGGAGTCCTGGACTGCGCACGCGCGAGCCGGCGAGCCCGCCAGCCAGAGGGAGATGAGGCCTGGGGCTCCTCTTGCCTCAGAGAATGCTTGTGCGGCCTGGGGGCGCCCGCAGGTGTGCTCCGAGGCCTGCCGCGGCCTCTAGCTAGCACCTGGGGCCAGTTGGCAGTGCCGGCTGGCCAGCCTCCTAGAGCCAGGGCTGGCTGCAGCAGGCTCCGCGGGCGGGCGGGCGAAGGGCGAAGGGCGAAGGGCAGACGGAAGCCCAAGGGGGCCCGCCCACCCGCTCCGCTGTGAAGCGCGCCCGCCCTGGAGGCCAGGACCCCAGGGGGCAGAAGTGGGTCTGGCTTTGCATTGCCCGACCAGCGGGAGGGAGCCAGCCAGGGGCAGCCAGTTGCATCCTCCCGGGAACTGCCAGCGGAGGCTTTTGGGGAGCGCGCTGCCAACTCTTGGCTTGGCCGGGGGAGACCTGCCGTCTCTGTGGCTCCAGCCGGCCAGCAGGCTGCAGGGTCGGGCGCAGGGGCCGTGGGGCTCTGGAGCTTGCTGCCTTGCCCGTGGGCAGGGCCTCCACGGGCCAGCCAGGTGGCACAGGGTTCCTGGGGCTGCGCCTCCTCCCGGCCCGGCCCGGCCCAAGGGAGGTGGGGGGAACCTCGGAGGCGCCCAGGAACGCAAGAGGGCCCAGACTGCGGCCCTGCCGGCCCTCGGAGAGGGCCCACGCGTGTCTGCTCGGGCTCAGGAGGCCACGGTGGGACAGCCAGTACCCCAGCACCGAGCTCATCTCGCGTGGACCACCCAGTGCGCGTCAGGAGTAGGTGTGTCCCAGCAGGAGCCCCTAGGAACAGCCCTGCCCTACCAGCTCTTAGCACAGGGAGTCCTGGTCTGCACATGCATGAGCCAGAGAGCCAGAGAGCCAGAGGAGGACGCTGCCGTGGGCTCTAACTGTCCTCAGAGAATGTTGGTATGACCCGGGGATCCAAGGGAGGTGGGGGGAACCTCGGAGGCGCCCAGGAACGCAGGAGGGCCCAGACTGCGGCCCTGCCGGCCCTCGGAGAGGGCCCACGCGTGTCTGCTCGGGCTCAGGAGGCCACGGTGGGACAGCCAGTACCCCAGCACCGAGCTCATCTCGCGTGGACCACCCAGTGCGCGTCAGGAGTAGGTGTGTCCCAGCAGGAGCCCCTAGGAACAGCCCTGCCCTACCAGCTCTTAGCACAGGGAGTCCTGGTCTGCACATGCATGAGCCAGGGAGCCAGAGAGCCAGAGGAGGACGCTGCCGTGGGCTCTAACTGTCCTCAGAGAATGTTGGTATGACCTGGGGATCCAAGGGAGGTGGGGGGAACCTCGGAGGCGCCCAGGAACGCAGGAGGGCCCAGACTGCGGCCCTGCCGGCCCTCGGAGAGGGCCCACGCGTGTCTGCTCGGGCTCAGGAGGCCACGGTGGGACAGCCAGTACCCCAGCACCGAGCTCATCTCGCGTGGACCACCCAGTGGGCGTCAGGAGTAGGTGTGTCCCAGCAGCAGCCGCCCCCCACCCCGGGAACGGCCCCTCCCTAGACAAGCCTTTCCTGTGAGGAGTCCTGGACTGCGCACGCGCGAGCCGGCGAGCCCGCCAGCCAGAGGGAGATGAGGCCTGGGGCTCCTCTTGCCTCAGAGAATGCTTGTGCGGCCTGGGGGCGCCCGCAGGTGTGCTCCGAGGCCTGCCGCGGCCTCTAGCTAGCACCTGGGGCCAGTTGGCAGTGCCGGCTGGCCAGCCTCCTAGAGCCAGGGCTGGCTGCAGCAGGCTCCGCGGGCGGGCGGGCGAAGGGCGAAGGGCGAAGGGCAGACGGAAGCCCAAGGGGGCCCGCCCGCCCGCTCCGCTGCGAAGCGCGCCCGCCCTGGAGGCCAGGACCCCAGGGGGCAGAAGTGGGTCTGGCTTTGCATTGCCCGACCAGCGGGAGGGAGCCAGCCAGGGGCAGCCAGTTGCATCCTCCCGGGAACTGCCAGCGGAGGCTTTTGGGGAGCGCGCTGCCAACTCTTGGCTTGGCCGGGGGAGACCTGCCGTCTCTGTGGCTCCAGCCGGCCAGCAGGCTGCAGGGTCGGGCGCAGGGGCCGTGGGGCTCTGGAGCTTGCTGCCTTGCCCGTGGGCAGGGCCTCCACGGGCCAGCCAGGTGGCACAGGGTTCCTGGGGCTGCGCCTCCTCCCGGCCCGGCCCGGCCCAAGGGAGGTGGGGGGAACCTCGGAGGCGCCCAGGAACGCAAGAGGGCCCAGACTGCGGCCCTGCCGGCCCTCGGAGAGGGCCCACGCGTGTCTGCTCGGGCTCAGGAGGCCACGGTGGGACAGCCAGTACCCCAGCACCGAGCTCATCTCGCGTGGACCACCCAGTGCGCGTCAGGAGTAGGTGTGTCCCAGCAGGAGCCCCTAGGAACAGCCCTGCCCTACCAGCTCTTAGCACAGGGAGTCCTGGTCTGCACATGCATGAGCCAGGGAGCCAGAGAGCCAGAGGAGGACGCTGCCGTGGGCTCTAACTGTCCTCAGAGAATGTTGGTATGACCCGGGGATCCAAGGGAGGTGGGGGGAACCTCGGAGGCGCCCAGGAACGCAGGAGGGCCCAGACTGCGGCCCTGCCGGCCCTCGGAGAGGGCCCACGCGTGTCTGCTCGGGCTCAGGAGGCCACGGTGGGACAGCCAGTACCCCAGCACCGAGCTCATCTCGCGTGGACCACCCAGTGGGCGTCAGGAGTAGGTGTGTCCCAGCAGCAGCCGCCCCCCACCCCGGGAACGGCCCCTCCCTAGACAAGCCTTTCCTGTGAGGAGTCCTGGACTGCGCACGCGCGAGCCGGCGAGCCCGCCAGCCAGAGGGAGATGAGGCCTGGGGCTCCTCTTGCCTCAGAGAATGCTTGTGCGGCCTGGGGGCGCCCGCAGGTGTGCTCCGAGGCCTGCCGCGGCCTCTAGCTAGCACCTGGGGCCAGTTGGCAGTGCCGGCTGGCCAGCCTCCTAGAGCCAGGGCTGGCTGCAGCAGGCTCCGCGGGCGGGCGGGCGAAGGGCGAAGGGCGAAGGGCAGACGGAAGCCCAAGGGGGCCCGCCCACCCGCTCCGCTGTGAAGCGCGCCCGCCCTGGAGGCCAGGACCCCAGGGGGCAGAAGTGGGTCTGGCTTTGCATTGCCCGACCAGCGGGAGGGAGCCAGCCAGGGGCAGCCAGTTGCATCCTCCCGGGAACTGCCAGCGGAGGCTTTTGGGGAGCGCGCTGCCAACTCTTGGCTTGGCCGGGGGAGACCTGCCGTCTCTGTGGCTCCAGCCGGCCAGCAGGCTGCAGGGTCGGGCGCAGGGGCCGTGGGGCTCTGGAGCTTGCTGCCTTGCCCGTGGGCAGGGCCTCCACGGGCCAGCCAGGTGGCACAGGGTTCCTGGGGCTGCGCCTCCTCCCGGCCCGGCCCGGCCCAAGGGAGGTGGGGGGAACCTCGGAGGCGCCCAGGAACGCAAGAGGGCCCAGACTGCGGCCCTGCCGGCCCTCGGAGAGGGCCCACGCGTGTCTGCTCGGGCTCAGGAGGCCACGGTGGGACAGCCAGTACCCCAGCACCGAGCTCATCTCGCGTGGACCACCCAGTGCGCGTCAGGAGTAGGTGTGTCCCAGCAGGAGCCCCTAGGAACAGCCCTGCCCTACCAGCTCTTAGCACAGGGAGTCCTGGTCTGCACATGCATGAGCCAGAGAGCCAGAGAGCCAGAGGAGGACGCTGCCGTGGGCTCTAACTGTCCTCAGAGAATGTTGGTATGACCCGGGGATCCAAGGGAGGTGGGGGGAACCTCGGAGGCGCCCAGGAACGCAGGAGGGCCCAGACTGCGGCCCTGCCGGCCCTCGGAGAGGGCCCACGCGTGTCTGCTCGGGCTCAGGAGGCCACGGTGGGACAGCCAGTACCCCAGCACCGAGCTCATCTCGCGTGGACCACCCAGTGCGCGTCAGGAGTAGGTGTGTCCCAGCAGGAGCCCCTAGGAACAGCCCTGCCCTACCAGCTCTTAGCACAGGGAGTCCTGGTCTGCACATGCATGAGCCAGGGAGCCAGAGAGCCAGAGGAGGACGCTGCCGTGGGCTCTAACTGTCCTCAGAGAATGTTGGTATGACCCGGGGATCCAAGGGAGGTGGGGGGAACCTCGGAGGCGCCCAGGAACGCAGGAGGGCCCAGACTGCGGCCCTGCCGGCCCTCGGAGAGGGCCCACGCGTGTCTGCTCGGGCTCAGGAGGCCACGGTGGGACAGCCAGTACCCCAGCACCGAGCTCATCTCGCGTGGACCACCCAGTGGGCGTCAGGAGTAGGTGTGTCCCAGCAGCAGCCGCCCCCCACCCCGGGAACGGCCCCTCCCTAGACAAGCCTTTCCTGTGAGGAGTCCTGGACTGCGCACGCGCGAGCCGGCGAGCCCGCCAGCCAGAGGGAGATGAGGCCTGGGGCTCCTCTTGCCTCAGAGAATGCTTGTGCGGCCTGGGGGCGCCCGCAGGTGTGCTCCGAGGCCTGCCGCGGCCTCTAGCTAGCACCTGGGGCCAGTTGGCAGTGCCGGCTGGCCAGCCTCCTAGAGCCAGGGCTGGCTGCAGCAGGCTCCGCGGGCGGGCGGGCGGGCGGGCGAAGGGCGAAGGGCAGACGGAAGCCCAAGGGGGCCCGCCCACCCGCTCCGCTGTGAAGCGCGCCCGCCCTGGAGGCCAGGACCCCAGGGGGCAGAAGTGGGTCTGGCTTTGCATTGCCCGACCAGCGGGAGGGAGCCAGCCAGGGGCAGCCAGTTGCATCCTCCCGGGAACTGCCAGCGGAGGCTTTTGGGGAGCGCGCTGCCAACTCTTGGCTTGGCCGGGGGAGACCTGCCGTCTCTGTGGCTCCAGCCGGCCAGCAGGCTGCAGGGTCGGGCGCAGGGGCCGTGGGGCTCTGGAGCTTGCTGCCTTGCCCGTGGGCAGGGCCTCCACGGGCCAGCCAGGTGGCACAGGGTTCCTGGGGCTGCGCCTCCTCCCGGCCCGGCCCGGCCCAAGGGAGGTGGGGGGAACCTCGGAGGCGCCCAGGAACGCAAGAGGGCCCAGACTGCGGCCCTGCCGGCCCTCGGAGAGGGCCCACGCGTGTCTGCTCGGGCTCAGGAGGCCACGGTGGGACAGCCAGTACCCCAGCACCGAGCTCATCTCGCGTGGACCACCCAGTGCGCGTCAGGAGTAGGTGTGTCCCAGCAGGAGCCCCTAGGAACAGCCCTGCCCTACCAGCTCTTAGCACAGGGAGTCCTGGTCTGCACATGCATGAGCCAGAGAGCCAGAGAGCCAGAGGAGGACGCTGCCGTGGGCTCTAACTGTCCTCAGAGAATGTTGGTATGACCCGGGGATCCAAGGGAGGTGGGGGGAACCTCGGAGGCGCCCAGGAACGCAGGAGGGCCCAGACTGCGGCCCTGCCGGCCCTCGGAGAGGGCCCACGCGTGTCTGCTCGGGCTCAGGAGGCCACGGTGGGACAGCCAGTACCCCAGCACCGAGCTCATCTCGCGTGGACCACCCAGTGCGCGTCAGGAGTAGGTGTGTCCCAGCAGGAGCCCCTAGGAACAGCCCTGCCCTACCAGCTCTTAGCACAGGGAGTCCTGGTCTGCACATGCATGAGCCAGGGAGCCAGAGAGCCAGAGGAGGACGCTGCCGTGGGCTCTAACTGTCCTCAGAGAATGTTGGTATGACCTGGGGATCCAAGGGAGGTGGGGGGAACCTCGGAGGCGCCCAGGAACGCAGGAGGGCCCAGACTGCGGCCCTGCCGGCCCTCGGAGAGGGCCCACGCGTGTCTGCTCGGGCTCAGGAGGCCACGGTGGGACAGCCAGTACCCCAGCACCGAGCTCATCTCGCGTGGACCACCCAGTGGGCGTCAGGAGTAGGTGTGTCCCAGCAGCAGCCGCCCCCCACCCCGGGAACGGCCCCTCCCTAGACAAGCCTTTCCTGTGAGGAGTCCTGGACTGCGCACGCGCGAGCCGGCGAGCCCGCCAGCCAGAGGGAGATGAGGCCTGGGGCTCCTCTTGCCTCAGAGAATGCTTGTGCGGCCTGGGGGCGCCCGCAGGTGTGCTCCGAGGCCTGCCGCGGCCTCTAGCTAGCACCTGGGGCCAGTTGGCAGTGCCGGCTGGCCAGCCTCCTAGAGCCAGGGCTGGCTGCAGCAGGCTCCGCGGGCGGGCGGGCGAAGGGCGAAGGGCGAAGGGCAGACGGAAGCCCAAGGGGGCCCGCCCGCCCGCTCCGCTGCGAAGCGCGCCCGCCCTGGAGGCCAGGACCCCAGGGGGCAGAAGTGGGTCTGGCTTTGCATTGCCCGACCAGCGGGAGGGAGCCAGCCAGGGGCAGCCAGTTGCATCCTCCCGGGAACTGCCAGCGGAGGCTTTTGGGGAGCGCGCTGCCAACTCTTGGCTTGGCCGGGGGAGACCTGCCGTCTCTGTGGCTCCAGCCGGCCAGCAGGCTGCAGGGTCGGGCGCAGCGGCCGTGGGGCTCTGGAGCTTGCTGCCCTGCCCGTGGGCGGAGCCTCCACGGGCCAGCCAGGTGGCACAGGGTTCCTGGGGCTGCGCCTCCTCCCGGCCCGGCCCGGCCCAAGGGAGGTGGGGGGAACCTCGGAGGCGCCCAGGAACGCAGGAGAGCCCAGACTGCGGCCCTGCCGGCCCTCGGAGAGGGCCCACGCGTGTCTGCTCGGGCTCAGGAGGCCACGGTGGGACAGCCAGTACCCCAGCACCGAGCTCATCTCGCGTGGACCACCCAGTGCGCGTCAGGAGTAGGTGTGTCCCAGCAGGAGCCCCTAGGAACAGCCCTGCCCTACCAGCTCTTAGCACAGGGAGTCCTGGTCTGCACATGCATGAGCCAGGGAGCCAGAGAGCCAGAGGAGGACGCTGCCGTGGGCTCTAACTGTCCTCAGAGAATGTTGGTATGACCCGGGGATCCAAGGGAGGTGGGGGGAACCTCGGAGGCGCCCAGGAACGCAGGAGGGCCCAGACTGCGGCCCTGCCGGCCCTCGGAGAGGGCCCACGCGTGTCTGCTCGGGCTCAGGAGGCCACGGTGGGACAGCCAGTACCCCAGCACCGAGCTCATCTCGCGTGGACCACCCAGTGGGCGTCAGGAGTAGGTGTGTCCCAGCAGCAGCCGCCCCCCACCCCGGGAACGGCCCCTCCCTAGACAAGCCTTTCCTGTGAGGAGTCCTGGACTGCGCACGCGCGAGCCGGCGAGCCCGCCAGCCAGAGGGAGATGAGGCCTGGGGCTCCTCTTGCCTCAGAGAATGCTTGTGCGGCCTGGGGGCGCCCGCAGGTGTGCTCCGAGGCCTGCCGCGGCCTCTAGCTAGCACCTGGGGCCAGTTGGCAGTGCCGGCTGGCCAGCCTCCTAGAGCCAGGGCTGGCTGCAGCAGGCTCCGCGGGCGGGCGGGCGAAGGGCGAAGGGCGAAGGGCAGACGGAAGCCCAAGGGGGCCCGCCCACCCGCTCCGCTGTGAAGCGCGCCCGCCCTGGAGGCCAGGACCCCAGGGGGCAGAAGTGGGTCTGGCTTTGCATTGCCCGACCAGCGGGAGGGAGCCAGCCAGGGGCAGCCAGTTGCATCCTCCCGGGAACTGCCAGCGGAGGCTTTTGGGGAGCGCGCTGCCAACTCTTGGCTTGGCCGGGGGAGACCTGCCGTCTCTGTGGCTCCAGCCGGCCAGCAGGCTGCAGGGTCGGGCGCAGGGGCCGTGGGGCTCTGGAGCTTGCTGCCTTGCCCGTGGGCAGGGCCTCCACGGGCCAGCCAGGTGGCACAGGGTTCCTGGGGCTGCGCCTCCTCCCGGCCCGGCCCGGCCCAAGGGAGGTGGGGGGAACCTCGGAGGCGCCCAGGAACGCAAGAGGGCCCAGACTGCGGCCCTGCCGGCCCTCGGAGAGGGCCCACGCGTGTCTGCTCGGGCTCAGGAGGCCACGGTGGGACAGCCAGTACCCCAGCACCGAGCTCATCTCGCGTGGACCACCCAGTGCGCGTCAGGAGTAGGTGTGTCCCAGCAGGAGCCCCTAGGAACAGCCCTGCCCTACCAGCTCTTAGCACAGGGAGTCCTGGTCTGCACATGCATGAGCCAGAGAGCCAGAGAGCCAGAGGAGGACGCTGCCGTGGGCTCTAACTGTCCTCAGAGAATGTTGGTATGACCCGGGGATCCAAGGGAGGTGGGGGGAACCTCGGAGGCGCCCAGGAACGCAGGAGGGCCCAGACTGCGGCCCTGCCGGCCCTCGGAGAGGGCCCACGCGTGTCTGCTCGGGCTCAGGAGGCCACGGTGGGACAGCCAGTACCCCAGCACCGAGCTCATCTCGCGTGGACCACCCAGTGCGCGTCAGGAGTAGGTGTGTCCCAGCAGGAGCCCCTAGGAACAGCCCTGCCCTACCAGCTCTTAGCACAGGGAGTCCTGGTCTGCACATGCATGAGCCAGGGAGCCAGAGAGCCAGAGGAGGACGCTGCCGTGGGCTCTAACTGTCCTCAGAGAATGTTGGTATGACCCGGGGATCCAAGGGAGGTGGGGGGAACCTCGGAGGCGCCCAGGAACGCAGGAGGGCCCAGACTGCGGCCCTGCCGGCCCTCGGAGAGGGCCCACGCGTGTCTGCTCGGGCTCAGGAGGCCACGGTGGGACAGCCAGTACCCCAGCACCGAGCTCATCTCGCGTGGACCACCCAGTGGGCGTCAGGAGTAGGTGTGTCCCAGCAGCAGCCGCCCCCCACCCCGGGAACGGCCCCTCCCTAGACAAGCCTTTCCTGTGAGGAGTCCTGGACTGCGCACGCGCGAGCCGGCGAGCCCGCCAGCCAGAGGGAGATGAGGCCTGGGGCTCCTCTTGCCTCAGAGAATGCTTGTGCGGCCTGGGGGCGCCCGCAGGTGTGCTCCGAGGCCTGCCGCGGCCTCTAGCTAGCACCTGGGGCCAGTTGGCAGTGCCGGCTGGCCAGCCTCCTAGAGCCAGGGCTGGCTGCAGCAGGCTCCGCGGGCGGGCGGGCGGGCGGGCGAAGGGCGAAGGGCAGACGGAAGCCCAAGGGGGCCCGCCCACCCGCTCCGCTGTGAAGCGCGCCCGCCCTGGAGGCCAGGACCCCAGGGGGCAGAAGTGGGTCTGGCTTTGCATTGCCCGACCAGCGGGAGGGAGCCAGCCAGGGGCAGCCAGTTGCATCCTCCCGGGAACTGCCAGCGGAGGCTTTTGGGGAGCGCGCTGCCAACTCTTGGCTTGGCCGGGGGAGACCTGCCGTCTCTGTGGCTCCAGCCGGCCAGCAGGCTGCAGGGTCGGGCGCAGGGGCCGTGGGGCTCTGGAGCTTGCTGCCTTGCCCGTGGGCAGGGCCTCCACGGGCCAGCCAGGTGGCACAGGGTTCCTGGGGCTGCGCCTCCTCCCGGCCCGGCCCGGCCCAAGGGAGGTGGGGGGAACCTCGGAGGCGCCCAGGAACGCAAGAGGGCCCAGACTGCGGCCCTGCCGGCCCTCGGAGAGGGCCCACGCGTGTCTGCTCGGGCTCAGGAGGCCACGGTGGGACAGCCAGTACCCCAGCACCGAGCTCATCTCGCGTGGACCACCCAGTGCGCGTCAGGAGTAGGTGTGTCCCAGCAGGAGCCCCTAGGAACAGCCCTGCCCTACCAGCTCTTAGCACAGGGAGTCCTGGTCTGCACATGCATGAGCCAGAGAGCCAGAGAGCCAGAGGAGGACGCTGCCGTGGGCTCTAACTGTCCTCAGAGAATGTTGGTATGACCCGGGGATCCAAGGGAGGTGGGGGGAACCTCGGAGGCGCCCAGGAACGCAGGAGGGCCCAGACTGCGGCCCTGCCGGCCCTCGGAGAGGGCCCACGCGTGTCTGCTCGGGCTCAGGAGGCCACGGTGGGACAGCCAGTACCCCAGCACCGAGCTCATCTCGCGTGGACCACCCAGTGCGCGTCAGGAGTAGGTGTGTCCCAGCAGGAGCCCCTAGGAACAGCCCTGCCCTACCAGCTCTTAGCACAGGGAGTCCTGGTCTGCACATGCATGAGCCAGGGAGCCAGAGAGCCAGAGGAGGACGCTGCCGTGGGCTCTAACTGTCCTCAGAGAATGTTGGTATGACCTGGGGATCCAAGGGAGGTGGGGGGAACCTCGGAGGCGCCCAGGAACGCAGGAGGGCCCAGACTGCGGCCCTGCCGGCCCTCGGAGAGGGCCCACGCGTGTCTGCTCGGGCTCAGGAGGCCACGGTGGGACAGCCAGTACCCCAGCACCGAGCTCATCTCGCGTGGACCACCCAGTGGGCGTCAGGAGTAGGTGTGTCCCAGCAGCAGCCGCCCCCCACCCCGGGAACGGCCCCTCCCTAGACAAGCCTTTCCTGTGAGGAGTCCTGGACTGCGCACGCGCGAGCCGGCGAGCCCGCCAGCCAGAGGGAGATGAGGCCTGGGGCTCCTCTTGCCTCAGAGAATGCTTGTGCGGCCTGGGGGCGCCCGCAGGTGTGCTCCGAGGCCTGCCGCGGCCTCTAGCTAGCACCTGGGGCCAGTTGGCAGTGCCGGCTGGCCAGCCTCCTAGAGCCAGGGCTGGCTGCAGCAGGCTCCGCGGGCGGGCGGGCGAAGGGCGAAGGGCGAAGGGCAGACGGAAGCCCAAGGGGGCCCGCCCGCCCGCTCCGCTGCGAAGCGCGCCCGCCCTGGAGGCCAGGACCCCAGGGGGCAGAAGTGGGTCTGGCTTTGCATTGCCCGACCAGCGGGAGGGAGCCAGCCAGGGGCAGCCAGTTGCATCCTCCCGGGAACTGCCAGCGGAGGCTTTTGGGGAGCGCGCTGCCAACTCTTGGCTTGGCCGGGGGAGACCTGCCGTCTCTGTGGCTCCAGCCGGCCAGCAGGCTGCAGGGTCGGGCGCAGCGGCCGTGGGGCTCTGGAGCTTGCTGCCCTGCCCGTGGGCGGAGCCTCCACGGGCCAGCCAGGTGGCACAGGGTTCCTGGGGCTGCGCCTCCTCCCGGCCCGGCCCGGCCCAAGGGAGGTGGGGGGAACCTCGGAGGCGCCCAGGAACGCAGGAGAGCCCAGACTGCGGCCCTGCCGGCCCTCGGAGAGGGCCCACGCGTGTCTGCTCGGGCTCAGGAGGCCACGGTGGGACAGCCAGTACCCCAGCACCGAGCTCATCTCGCGTGGACCACCCAGTGCGCGTCAGGAGTAGGTGTGTCCCAGCAGGAGCCCCTAGGAACAGCCCTGCCCTACCAGCTCTTAGCACAGGGAGTCCTGGTCTGCACATGCATGAGCCAGGGAGCCAGAGAGCCAGAGGAGGACGCTGCCGTGGGCTCTAACTGTCCTCAGAGAATGTTGGTATGACCCGGGGATCCAAGGGAGGTGGGGGGAACCTCGGAGGCACCCAGGAACGCAGGAGGGCCCAGACTGCGGCCCTGCCGGCCCTCGGAGAGGGCCCACGCGTGTCTGCTCGGGCTCAGGAGGCCACGGTGGGACAGCCAGTACCCCAGCACCGAGCTCATCTCGCGTGGACCACCCAGTGGGCGTCAGGAGTAGGTGTGTCCCAGCAGCAGCCGCCCCCCACCCCGGGAACGGCCCCTCCCTAGACAAGCCTTTCCTGTGAGGAGTCCTGGACTGCGCACGCGCGAGCCGGCGAGCCCGCCAGCCAGAGGGAGATGAGGCCTGGGGCTCCTCTTGCCTCAGAGAATGCTTGTGCGGCCTGGGGGCGCCCGCAGGTGTGCTCCGAGGCCTGCCGCGGCCTCTAGCTAGCACCTGGGGCCAGTTGGCAGTGCCGGCTGGCCAGCCTCCTAGAGCCAGGGCTGGCTGCAGCAGGCTCCGCGGGCGGGCGAAGGGCAGACGGAAGCCCAAGGGGGCCCGCCCACCCGCTCCGCTGTGAAGCGCGCCCGCCCTGGAGGCCAGGACCCCAGGGGGCAGAAGTGGGTCTGGCTTTGCATTGCCCGACCAGCGGGAGGGAGCCAGCCAGGGGCAGCCAGTTGCATCCTCCCGGGAACTGCCAGCGGAGGCTTTTGGGGAGCGCGCTGCCAACTCTTGGCTTGGCCGGGGGAGACCTGCCGTCTCTGTGGCTCCAGCCGGCCAGCAGGCTGCAGGGTCGGGCGCAGGGGCCGTGGGGCTCTGGAGCTTGCTGCCTTGCCCGTGGGCAGGGCCTCCACGGGCCAGCCAGGTGGCACAGGGTTCCTGGGGCTGCGCCTCCTCCCGGCCCGGCCCGGCCCAAGGGAGGTGGGGGGAACCTCGGAGGCGCCCAGGAACGCAAGAGGGCCCAGACTGCGGCCCTGCCGGCCCTCGGAGAGGGCCCACGCGTGTCTGCTCGGGCTCAGGAGGCCACGGTGGGACAGCCAGTACCCCAGCACCGAGCTCATCTCGCGTGGACCACCCAGTGCGCGTCAGGAGTAGGTGTGTCCCAGCAGGAGCCCCTAGGAACAGCCCTGCCCTACCAGCTCTTAGCACAGGGAGTCCTGGTCTGCACATGCATGAGCCAGGGAGCCAGAGAGCCAGAGGAGGACGCTGCCGTGGGCTCTAACTGTCCTCAGAGAATGTTGGTATGACCCGGGGATCCAAGGGAGGTGGGGGGAACCTCGGAGGCGCCCAGGAACGCAGGAGGGCCCAGACTGCGGCCCTGCCGGCCCTCGGAGAGGGCCCACGCGTGTCTGCTCGGGCTCAGGAGGCCACGGTGGGACAGCCAGTACCCCAGCACCGAGCTCATCTCGCGTGGACCACCCAGTGGGCGTCAGGAGTAGGTGTGTCCCAGCAGCAGCCGCCCCCCACCCCGGGAACGGCCCCTCCCTAGACAAGCCTTTCCTGTGAGGAGTCCTGGACTGCGCACGCGCGAGCCGGCGAGCCCGCCAGCCAGAGGGAGATGAGGCCTGGGGCTCCTCTTGCCTCAGAGAATGCTTGTGCGGCCTGGGGGCGCCCGCAGGTGTGCTCCGAGGCCTGCCGCGGCCTCTAGCTAGCACCTGGGGCCAGTTGGCAGTGCCGGCTGGCCAGCCTCCTAGAGCCAGGGCTGGCTGCAGCAGGCTCCGCGGGCGGGCGGTCGGGCGGGCGAAGGGCGAAGGGCAGACGGAAGCCCAAGGGGGCCCGCCCACCCGCTCCGCTGTGAAGCGCGCCCGCCCTGGAGGCCAGGACCCCAGGGGGCAGAAGTGGGTCTGGCTTTGCATTGCCCGACCAGCGGGAGGGAGCCAGCCAGGGGCAGCCAGTTGCATCCTCCCGGGAACTGCCAGCGGAGGCTTTTGGGGAGCGCGCTGCCAACTCTTGGCTTGGCCGGGGGAGACCTGCCGTCTCTGTGGCTCCAGCCGGCCAGCAGGCTGCAGGGTCGGGCGCAGGGGCCGTGGGGCTCTGGAGCTTGCTGCCTTGCCCGTGGGCAGGGCCTCCACGGGCCAGCCAGGTGGCACAGGGTTCCTGGGGCTGCGCCTCCTCCCGGCCCGGCCCGGCCCAAGGGAGGTGGGGGGAACCTCGGAGGCGCCCAGGAACGCAAGAGGGCCCAGACTGCGGCCCTGCCGGCCCTCGGAGAGGGCCCACGCGTGTCTGCTCGGGCTCAGGAGGCCACGGTGGGACAGCCAGTACCCCAGCACCGAGCTCATCTCGCGTGGACCACCCAGTGCGCGTCAGGAGTAGGTGTGTCCCAGCAGGAGCCCCTAGGAACAGCCCTGCCCTACCAGCTCTTAGCACAGGGAGTCCTGGTCTGCACATGCATGAGCCAGGGAGCCAGAGAGCCAGAGGAGGACGCTGCCGTGGGCTCTAACTGTCCTCAGAGAATGTTGGTATGACCCGGGGATCCAAGGGAGGTGGGGGGAACCTCGGAGGCGCCCAGGAACGCAGGAGGGCCCAGACTGCGGCCCTGCCGGCCCTCGGAGAGGGCCCACGCGTGTCTGCTCGGGCTCAGGAGGCCACGGTGGGACAGCCAGTACCCCAGCACCGAGCTCATCTCGCGTGGACCACCCAGTGGGCGTCAGGAGTAGGTGTGTCCCAGCAGCAGCCGCCCCCCACCCCGGGAACGGCCCCTCCCTAGACAAGCCTTTCCTGTGAGGAGTCCTGGACTGCGCACGCGCGAGCCGGCGAGCCCGCCAGCCAGAGGGAGATGAGGCCTGGGGCTCCTCTTGCCTCAGAGAATGCTTGTGCGGCCTGGGGGCGCCCGCAGGTGTGCTCCGAGGCCTGCCGCGGCCTCTAGCTAGCACCTGGGGCCAGTTGGCAGTGCCGGCTGGCCAGCCTCCTAGAGCCAGGGCTGGCTGCAGCAGGCTCCGCGGGCGGGCGGGCGAAGGGCGAAGGGCGAAGGGCAGACGGAAGCCCAAGGGGGCCCGCCCGCCCGCTCCGCTGTGAAGCGCGCCCGCCCTGGAGGCCAGGACCCCAGGGGGCAGAAGTGGGTCTGGCTTTGCATTGCCCGACCAGCGGGAGGGAGCCAGCCAGGGGCAGCCAGTTGCATCCTCCCGGGAACTGCCAGCGGAGGCTTTTGGGGAGCGCGCTGCCAACTCTTGGCTTGGCCGGGGGAGACCTGCCGTCTCTGTGGCTCCAGCCGGCCAGCAGGCTGCAGGGTCGGGCGCAGGGGCCGTGGGGCTCTGGAGCTTGCTGCCTTGCCCGTGGGCAGGGCCTCCACGGGCCAGCCAGGTGGCACAGGGTTCCTGGGGCTGCGCCTCCTCCCGGCCCGGCCCGGCCCAAGGGAGGTGGGGGGAACCTCGGAGGCGCCCAGGAACGCAAGAGGGCCCAGACTGCGGCCCTGCCGGCCCTCGGAGAGGGCCCACGCGTGTCTGCTTGGGCTCAGGAGGCCACGGTGGGACAGCCAGTACCCCAGCACCGAGCTCATCTCGCGTGGACCACCCAGTGCGCGTCAGGAGTAGGTGTGTCCCAGCAGGAGCCCCTAGGAACAGCCCTGCCCTACCAGCTCTTAGCACAGGGAGTCCTGGTCTGCACATGCATGAGCCAGAGAGCCAGAGAGCCAGAGGAGGACGCTGCCGTGGGCTCTAACTGTCCTCAGAGAATGTTGGTATGACCCGGGGATCCAAGGGAGGTGGGGGGAACCTCGGAGGCGCCCAGGAACGCAGGAGGGCCCAGACTGCGGCCCTGCCGGCCCTCGGAGAGGGCCCACGCGTGTCTGCTCGGGCTCAGGAGGCCACGGTGGGACAGCCAGTACCCCAGCACCGAGCTCATCTCGCGTGGACCACCCAGTGCGCGTCAGGAGTAGGTGTGTCCCAGCAGGAGCCCCTAGGAACAGCCCTGCCCTACCAGCTCTTAGCACAGGGAGTCCTGGTCTGCACATGCATGAGCCAGGGAGCCAGAGAGCCAGAGGAGGACGCTGCCGTGGGCTCTAACTGTCCTCAGAGAATGTTGGTATGACCCGGGGATCCAAGGGAGGTGGGGGGAACCTCGGAGGCGCCCAGGAACGCAGGAGGGCCCAGACTGCGGCCCTGCCGGCCCTCGGAGAGGGCCCACGCGTGTCTGCTCGGGCTCAGGAGGCCACGGTGGGACAGCCAGTACCCCAGCACCGAGCTCATCTCGCGTGGACCACCCAGTGGGCGTCAGGAGTAGGTGTGTCCCAGCAGCAGCCGCCCCCCACCCCGGGAACGGCCCCTCCCTAGACAAGCCTTTCCTGTGAGGAGTCCTGGACTGCGCACGCGCGAGCCGGCGAGCCCGCCAGCCAGAGGGAGATGAGGCCTGGGGCTCCTCTTGCCTCAGAGAATGCTTGTGCGGCCTGGGGGCGCCCGCAGGTGTGCTCCGAGGCCTGCCGCGGCCTCTAGCTAGCACCTGGGGCCAGTTGGCAGTGCCGGCTGGCCAGCCTCCTAGAGCCAGGGCTGGCTGCAGCAGGCTCCGCGGGCGGGCGGGCGAAGGGCGAAGGGCGAAGGGCAGACGGAAGCCCAAGGGGGCCCGCCCGCCCGCTCCGCTGCGAAGCGCGCCCGCCCTGGAGGCCAGGACCCCAGGGGGCAGAAGTGGGTCTGGCTTTGCATTGCCCGACCAGCGGGAGGGAGCCAGCCAGGGGCAGCCAGTTGCATCCTCCCGGGAACTGCCAGCGGAGGCTTTTGGGGAGCGCGCTGCCAACTCTTGGCTTGGCCGGGGGAGACCTGCCGTCTCTGTGGCTCCAGCCGGCCAGCAGGCTGCAGGGTCGGGCGCAGGGGCCGTGGGGCTCTGGAGCTTGCTGCCTTGCCCGTGGGCAGGGCCTCCACGGGCCAGCCAGGTGGCACAGGGTTCCTGGGGCTGCGCCTCCTCCCGGCCCGGCCCGGCCCAAGGGAGGTGGGGGGAACCTCGGAGGCGCCCAGGAACGCAAGAGGGCCCAGACTGCGGCCCTGCCGGCCCTCGGAGAGGGCCCACGCGTGTCTGCTCGGGCTCAGGAGGCCACGGTGGGACAGCCAGTACCCCAGCACCGAGCTCATCTCGCGTGGACCACCCAGTGCGCGTCAGGAGTAGGTGTGTCCCAGCAGGAGCCCCTAGGAACAGCCCTGCCCTACCAGCTCTTAGCACAGGGAGTCCTGGTCTGCACATGCATGAGCCAGAGAGCCAGAGAGCTAGAGGAGGACGCTGCCGTGGGCTCTAACTGTCCTCAGAGAATGTTGGTATGACCCGGGGATCCAAGGGAGGTGGGGGGAACCTCGGAGGCGCCCAGGAACGCAGGAGGGCCCAGACTGCGGCCCTGCCGGCCCTCGGAGAGGGCCCACGCGTGTCTGCTCGGGCTCAGGAGGCCACGGTGGGACAGCCAGTACCCCAGCACCGAGCTCATCTCGCGTGGACCACCCAGTGGGCGTCAGGAGTAGGTGTGTCCCAGCAGGAGCCCCTAGGAACAGCCCTGCCCTACCAGCTCTTAGCACAGGGAGTCCTGGTCTGCACATGCATGAGCCAGAGAGCCAGAGAGCCAGAGGAGGACGCTGCCGTGGGCTCTAACTGTCCTCAGAGAATGTTGGTATGACCCGGGGATCCAAGGGAGGTGGGGGGAACCTCGGAGGCGCCCAGGAACGCAGGAGGGCCCAGACTGCGGCCCTGCCGGCCCTCGGAGAGGGCCCACGCGTGTCTGCTCGGGCTCAGGAGGCCACGGTGGGACAGCCAGTACCCCAGCACCGAGCTCATCTCGCGTGGACCACCCAGTGGGCGTCAGGAGTAGGTGTGTCCCAGCAGCAGCCGCCCCCCACCCCGGGAACGGCCCCTCCCTAGACAAGCCTTTCCTGTGAGGAGTCCTGGACTGCGCACGCGCGAGCCGGCGAGCCCGCCAGCCAGAGGGAGATGAGGCCTGGGGCTCCTCTTGCCTCAGAGAATGCTTGTGCGGCCTGGGGGCGCCCGCAGGTGTGCTCCGAGGCCTGCCGCGGCCTCTAGCTAGCACCTGGGGCCAGTTGGCAGTGCCGGCTGGCCAGCCTCCTAGAGCCAGGGCTGGCTGCAGCAGGCTCCGCGGGCGGGCGGGCGGGCGGGCGAAGGGCGAAGGGCAGACGGAAGCCCAAGGGGGCCCGCCCACCCGCTCCGCTGCGAAGCGCGCCCGCCCTGGAGGCCAGGACCCCAGGGGGCAGAAGTGGGTCTGGCTTTGCATTGCCCGACCAGCGGGAGGGAGCCAGCCAGGGGCAGCCAGTTGCATCCTCCCGGGAACTGCCAGCGGAGGCTTTTGGGGAGCGCGCTGCCAACTCTTGGCTTGGCCGGGGGAGACCTGCCGTCTCTGTGGCTCCAGCCGGCCAGCAGGCTGCAGGGTCGGGCGCAGCGGCCGTGGGGCTCTGGAGCTTGCTGCCCTGCCCGTGGGCGGAGCCTCCACGGGCCAGCCAGGTGGCACAGGGTTCCTGGGGCTGCGCCTCCTCCCGGCCCGGCCCAGCCCAAGGGAGGTGGGGGGAACCTCGGAGGCGCCCAGGAACGCAGGAGGGCCCAGACTGCGGCCCTGCCGGCCCTCGGAGAGGGCCCACGCGTGTCTGCTCGGGCTCAGGAGGCCACGGTGGGACAGCCAGTACCCCAGCACCGAGCTCATCTCGCGTGGACCACCCAGTGGGCGTCAGGAGTAGGTGTGTCCCAGCAGGAGCCCCTAGGAACAGCCCTGCCCTACCAGCTCTTAGCACAGGGAGTCCTGGTCTGCACATGCATGAGCCAGGGAGCCAGAGAGCCAGAGGAGGACGCTGCCGTGGGCTCTAACTGTCCTCAGAGAATGTTGGTATGACCCGGGGATCCAAGGGAGGTGGGGGGAACCTCGGAGGCGCCCAGGAACGCAGGAGGGCCCAGACTGCGGCCCTGCCGGCCCTCGGAGAGGGCCCACGCGTGTCTGCTCGGGCTCAGGAGGCCACGGTGGGACAGCCAGTACCCCAGCACCGAGCTCATCTCGCGTGGACCACCCAGTGCACGTCAGGAGTAGGTGTGTCCCAGCAGGAGCCCCTAGGAACAGCCCTGCCCTACCAGCTCTTAGCACAGGGAGTCCTGGTCTGCACATGCATGAGCCAGGGAGCCAGAGAGCCAGAGGAGGACGCTGCCGTGGGCTCTAACTGTCCTCAGAGAATGTTGGTATGACCCGGGGATCCAAGGGAGGTGGGGGGAACCTCGGAGGCGCCCAGGAACGCAGGAGGGCCCAGACTGCGGCCCTGCCGGCCCTCGGAGAGGGCCCACGCGTGTCTGCTCGGGCTCAGGAGGCCACGGTGGGACAGCCAGTACCCCAGCACCGAGCTCATCTCGCGTGGACCACCCAGTGGGCGTCAGGAGTAGGTGTGTCCCAGCAGCAGCCGCCCCCCACCCCGGGAACGGCCCCTCCCTAGACAAGCCTTTCCTGTGAGGAGTCCTGGACTGCGCACGCGCGAGCCGGCGAGCCCGCCAGCCAGAGGGAGATGAGGCCTGGGGCTCCTCTTGCCTCAGAGAATGCTTGTGCGGCCTGGGGGCGCCCGCAGGTGTGCTCCGAGGCCTGCCGCGGCCTCTAGCTAGCACCTGGGGCCAGTTGGCAGTGCCGGCTGGCCAGCCTCCTAGAGCCAGGGCTGGCTGCAGCAGGCTCCGCGGGCGGGCGGGCGAAGGGCGAAGGGCGAAGGGCAGACGGAAGCCCAAGGGGGCCCGCCCACCCGCTCCGCTGTGAAGCGCGCCCGCCCTGGAGGCCAGGACCCCAGGGGGCAGAAGTGGGTCTGGCTTTGCATTGCCCGACCAGCGGGAGGGAGCCAGCCAGGGGCAGCCAGTTGCATCCTCCCGGGAACTGCCAGCGGAGGCTTTTGGGGAGCGCGCTGCCAACTCTTGGCTTGGCCGGGGGAGACCTGCCGTCTCTGTGGCTCCAGCCGGCCAGCAGGCTGCAGGGTCGGGCGCAGCGGCCGTGGGGCTCTGGAGCTTGCTGCCCTGCCCGTGGGCGGGGCCTCCACGGGCCAGCCAGGTGGCACAGGGTTCCTGGGGCTTCGCCTCGTCCCGGCCCGCCCCGGCCCAAGGGAGGTGGGGGGAACCTCGGAGGCGCCCAGGAACGCAAGAGGGCCCAGACTGCGGCCCTGCCGGCCCTCGGAGAGGGCCCACGCGTGTCTGCTCGGGCTCAGGAGGCCACGGTGGGACAGCCAGTACCCCAGCACCGAGCTCATCTCGCGTGGACCACCCAGTGCGCGTCAGGAGTAGGTGTGTCCCAGCAGGAGCCCCTAGGAACAGCCCTGCCCTACCAGCTCTTAGCACAGGGAGTCCTGGTCTGCACATGCATGAGCCAGGGAGCCAGAGAGCCAGAGGAGGACGCTGCCGTGGGCTCTAACTGTCCTCAGAGAATGTTGGTATGACCCGGGGATCCAAGGGAGGTGGGGGGAACCTCGGAGGCGCCCAGGAACGCAGGAGGGCCCAGACTGCGGCCCTGCCGGCCCTCGGAGAGGGCCCACGCGTGTCTGCTCGGGCTCAGGAGGCCACGGTGGGACAGCCAGTACCCCAGCACCGAGCTCATCTCGCGTGGACCACCCAGTGGGCGTCAGGAGTAGGTGTGTCCCAGCAGCAGCCGCCCCCCACCCCGGGAACGGCCCCTCCCTAGACAAGCCTTTCCTGTGAGGAGTCCTGGACTGCGCACGCGCGAGCCGGCGAGCCCGCCAGCCAGAGGGAGATGAGGCCTGGGGCTCCTCTTGCCTCAGAGAATGCTTGTGCGGCCTGGGGGCGCCCGCAGGTGTGCTCCGAGGCCTGCCGCGGCCTCTAGCTAGCACCTGGGGCCAGTTGGCAGTGCCGGCTGGCCAGCCTCCTAGAGCCAGGGCTGGCTGCAGCAGGCTCCGCGGGCGGGCGGGCGAAGGGCGAAGGGCGAAGGGCAGACGGAAGCCCAAGGGGGCCCGCCCACCCGCTCCGCTGTGAAGCGCGCCCGCCCTGGAGGCCAGGACCCCAGGGGGCAGAAGTGGGTCTGGCTTTGCATTGCCCGACCAGCGGGAGGGAGCCAGCCAGGGGCAGCCAGTTGCATCCTCCCGGGAACTGCCAGCGGAGGCTTTTGGGGAGCGCGCTGCCAACTCTTGGCTTGGCCGGGGGAGACCTGCCGTCTCTGTGGCTCCAGCCGGCCAGCAGGCTGCAGGGTCGGGCGCAGCGGCCGTGGGGCTCTGGAGCTTGCTGCCCTGCCCGTGGGCGGGGCCTCCACGGGCCAGCCAGGTGGCACAGGGTTCCTGGGGCTTCGCCTCGTCCCGGCCCGCCCCGGCCCAAGGGAGGTGGGGGGAACCTCGGAGGCGCCCAGGAACGCAAGAGGGCCCAGACTGCGGCCCTGCCGGCCCTCGGAGAGGGCCCACGCGTGTCTGCTCGGGCTCAGGAGGCCACGGTGGGACAGCCAGTACCCCAGCACCGAGCTCATCTCGCGTGGACCACCCAGTGCGCGTCAGGAGTAGGTGTGTCCCAGCAGGAGCCCCTAGGAACAGCCCTGCCCTACCAGCTCTTAGCACAGGGAGTCCTGGTCTGCACATGCATGAGCCAGGGAGCCAGAGAGCCAGAGGAGGACGCTGCCGTGGGCTCTAACTGTCCTCAGAGAATGTTGGTATGACCCGGGGATCCAAGGGAGGTGGGGGGAACCTCGGAGGCGCCCAGGAACGCAGGAGGGCCCAGACTGCGGCCCTGCCGGCCCTCGGAGAGGGCCCACGCGTGTCTGCTCGGGCTCAGGAGGCCACGGTGGGACAGCCAGTACCCCAGCACCGAGCTCATCTCGCGTGGACCACCCAGTGGGCGTCAGGAGTAGGTGTGTCCCAGCAGCAGCCGCCCCCCACCCCGGGAACGGCCCCTCCCTAGACAAGCCTTTCCTGTGAGGAGTCCTGGACTGCGCACGCGCGAGCCGGCGAGCCCGCCAGCCAGAGGGAGATGAGGCCTGGGGCTCCTCTTGCCTCAGAGAATGCTTGTGCGGCCTGGGGGCGCCCGCAGGTGTGCTCCGAGGCCTGCCGCGGCCTCTAGCTAGCACCTGGGGCCAGTTGGCAGTGCCGGCTGGCCAGCCTCCTAGAGCCAGGGCTGGCTGCAGCAGGCTCCGCGGGCGGGCGGGCGGGCGGGCGAAGGGCGAAGGGCAGACGGAAGCCCAAGGGGGCCCGCCCGCCCGCTCCGCTGCGAAGCGCGCCCGCCCTGGAGGCCAGGACCCCAGGGGGCAGAAGTGGGTCTGGCTTTGCATTGCCCGACCAGCGGGAGGGAGCCAGCCAGGGGCAGCCAGTTGCATCCTCCCGGGAACTGCCAGCGGAGGCTTTTGGGGAGCGCGCTGCCAACTCTTGGCTTGGCCGGGGGAGACCTGCCGTCTCTGTGGCTCCAGCCGGCCAGCAGGCTGCAGGGTCGGGCGCAGGGGCCGTGGGGCTCTGGAGCTTGCTGCCTTGCCCGTGGGCAGGGCCTCCACGGGCCAGCCAGGTGGCACAGGGTTCCTGGGGCTGCGCCTCCTCCCGGCCCGGCCCGGCCCAAGGGAGGTGGGGGGAACCTCGGAGGCGCCCAGGAACGCAAGAGGGCCCAGACTGCGGCCCTGCCGGCCCTCGGAGAGGGCCCACGCGTGTCTGCTCGGGCTCAGGAGGCCACGGTGGGACAGCCAGTACCCCAGCACCGAGCTCATCTCGCGTGGACCACCCAGTGCGCGTCAGGAGTAGGTGTGTCCCAGCAGGAGCCCCTAGGAACAGCCCTGCCCTACCAGCTCTTAGCACAGGGAGTCCTGGTCTGCACATGCATGAGCCAGGGAGCCAGAGAGCCAGAGGAGGACGCTGCCGTGGGCTCTAACTGTCCTCAGAGAATGTTGGTATGACCCGGGGATCCAAGGGAGGTGGGGGGAACCTCGGAGGCGCCCAGGAACGCAGGAGGGCCCAGACTGCGGCCCTGCCGGCCCTCGGAGAGGGCCCACGCGTGTCTGCTCGGGCTCAGGAGGCCACGGTGGGACAGCCAGTACCCCAGCACCGAGCTCATCTCGCGTGGACCACCCAGTGGGCGTCAGGAGTAGGTGTGTCCCAGCAGCAGCCGCCCCCCACCCCGGGAACGGCCCCTCCCTAGACAAGCCTTTCCTGTGAGGAGTCCTGGACTGCGCACGCGCGAGCCGGCGAGCCCGCCAGCCAGAGGGAGATGAGGCCTGGGGCTCCTCTTGCCTCAGAGAATGCTTGTGCGGCCTGGGGGCGCCCGCAGGTGTGCTCCGAGGCCTGCCGCGGCCTCTAGCTAGCACCTGGGGCCAGTTGGCAGTGCCGGCTGGCCAGCCTCCTAGAGCCAGGGCTGGCTGCAGCAGGCTCCGCGGGCGGGCGGGCGAAGGGCGAAGGGCGAAGGGCAGACGGAAGCCCAAGGGGGCCCGCCCACCCGCTCCGCTGTGAAGCGCGCCCGCCCTGGAGGCCAGGACCCCAGGGGGCAGAAGTGGGTCTGGCTTTGCATTGCCCGACCAGCGGGAGGGAGCCAGCCAGGGGCAGCCAGTTGCATCCTCCCGGGAACTGCCAGCGGAGGCTTTTGGGGAGCGCGCTGCCAACTCTTGGCTTGGCCGGGGGAGACCTGCCGTCTCTGTGGCTCCAGCCGGCCAGCAGGCTGCAGGGTCGGGCGCAGCGGCCGTGGGGCTCTGGAGCTTGCTGCCCTGCCCGTGGGCGGAGCCTCCACGGGCCAGCCAGGTGGCACAGGGTTCCTGGGGCTGCGCCTCCTCCCGGCCCGGCCCGGCCCAAGGGAGGTGGGGGGAACCTCGGAGGCGCCCAGGAACGCAGGAGAGCCCAGACTGCGGCCCTGCCGGCCCTCGGAGAGGGCCCACGCGTGTCTGCTCGGGCTCAGGAGGCCACGGTGGGACAGCCAGTACCCCAGCACCGAGCTCATCTCGCGTGGACCACCCAGTGCGCGTCAGGAGTAGGTGTGTCCCAGCAGGAGCCCCTAGGAACAGCCCTGCCCTACCAGCTCTTAGCACAGGGAGTCCTGGTCTGCACATGCATGAGCCAGGGAGCCAGAGAGCCAGAGGAGGACGCTGCCGTGGGCTCTAACTGTCCTCAGAGAATGTTGGTATGACCCGGGGATCCAAGGGAGGTGGGGGGAACCTCGGAGGCGCCCAGGAACGCAGGAGGGCCCAGACTGCGGCCCTGCCGGCCCTCGGAGAGGGCCCACGCGTGTCTGCTCGGGCTCAGGAGGCCACGGTGGGACAGCCAGTACCCCAGCACCGAGCTCATCTCGCGTGGACCACCCAGTGGGCGTCAGGAGTAGGTGTGTCCCAGCAGCAGCCGCCCCCCACCCCGGGAACGGCCCCTCCCTAGACAAGCCTTTCCTGTGAGGAGTCCTGGACTGCGCACGCGCGAGCCGGCGAGCCCGCCAGCCAGAGGGAGATGAGGCCTGGGGCTCCTCTTGCCTCAGAGAATGCTTGTGCGGCCTGGGGGCGCCCGCAGGTGTGCTCCGAGGCCTGCCGCGGCCTCTAGCTAGCACCTGGGGCCAGTTGGCAGTGCCGGCTGGCCAGCCTCCTAGAGCCAGGGCTGGCTGCAGCAGGCTCCGCGGGCGGGCGAAGGGCAGACGGAAGCCCAAGGGGGCCCGCCCACCCGCTCCGCTGTGAAGCGCGCCCGCCCTGGAGGCCAGGACCCCAGGGGGCAGAAGTGGGTCTGGCTTTGCATTGCCCGACCAGCGGGAGGGAGCCAGCCAGGGGCAGCCAGTTGCATCCTCCCGGGAACTGCCAGCGGAGGCTTTTGGGGAGCGCGCTGCCAACTCTTGGCTTGGCCGGGGGAGACCTGCCGTCTCTGTGGCTCCAGCCGGCCAGCAGGCTGCAGGGTCGGGCGCAGGGGCCGTGGGGCTCTGGAGCTTGCTGCCTTGCCCGTGGGCAGGGCCTCCACGGGCCAGCCAGGTGGCACAGGGTTCCTGGGGCTGCGCCTCCTCCCGGCCCGGCCCGGCCCAAGGGAGGTGGGGGGAACCTCGGAGGCGCCCAGGAACGCAAGAGGGCCCAGACTGCGGCCCTGCCGGCCCTCGGAGAGGGCCCACGCGTGTCTGCTCGGGCTCAGGAGGCCACGGTGGGACAGCCAGTACCCCAGCACCGAGCTCATCTCGCGTGGACCACCCAGTGCGCGTCAGGAGTAGGTGTGTCCCAGCAGGAGCCCCTAGGAACAGCCCTGCCCTACCAGCTCTTAGCACAGGGAGTCCTGGTCTGCACATGCATGAGCCAGGGAGCCAGAGAGCCAGAGGAGGACGCTGCCGTGGGCTCTAACTGTCCTCAGAGAATGTTGGTATGACCCGGGGATCCAAGGGAGGTGGGGGGAACCTCGGAGGCGCCCAGGAACGCAGGAGGGCCCAGACTGCGGCCCTGCCGGCCCTCGGAGAGGGCCCACGCGTGTCTGCTCGGGCTCAGGAGGCCACGGTGGGACAGCCAGTACCCCAGCACCGAGCTCATCTCGCGTGGACCACCCAGTGGGCGTCAGGAGTAGGTGTGTCCCAGCAGCAGCCGCCCCCCACCCCGGGAACGGCCCCTCCCTAGACAAGCCTTTCCTGTGAGGAGTCCTGGACTGCGCACGCGCGAGCCGGCGAGCCCGCCAGCCAGAGGGAGATGAGGCCTGGGGCTCCTCTTGCCTCAGAGAATGCTTGTGCGGCCTGGGGGCGCCCGCAGGTGTGCTCCGAGGCCTGCCGCGGCCTCTAGCTAGCACCTGGGGCCAGTTGGCAGTGCCGGCTGGCCAGCCTCCTAGAGCCAGGGCTGGCTGCAGCAGGCTCCGCGGGCGGGCGGTCGGGCGGGCGAAGGGCGAAGGGCAGACGGAAGCCCAAGGGGGCCCGCCCACCCGCTCCGCTGTGAAGCGCGCCCGCCCTGGAGGCCAGGACCCCAGGGGGCAGAAGTGGGTCTGGCTTTGCATTGCCCGACCAGCGGGAGGGAGCCAGCCAGGGGCAGCCAGTTGCATCCTCCCGGGAACTGCCAGCGGAGGCTTTTGGGGAGCGCGCTGCCAACTCTTGGCTTGGCCGGGGGAGACCTGCCGTCTCTGTGGCTCCAGCCGGCCAGCAGGCTGCAGGGTCGGGCGCAGGGGCCGTGGGGCTCTGGAGCTTGCTGCCTTGCCCGTGGGCAGGGCCTCCACGGGCCAGCCAGGTGGCACAGGGTTCCTGGGGCTGCGCCTCCTCCCGGCCCGGCCCGGCCCAAGGGAGGTGGGGGGAACCTCGGAGGCGCCCAGGAACGCAAGAGGGCCCAGACTGCGGCCCTGCCGGCCCTCGGAGAGGGCCCACGCGTGTCTGCTCGGGCTCAGGAGGCCACGGTGGGACAGCCAGTACCCCAGCACCGAGCTCATCTCGCGTGGACCACCCAGTGCGCGTCAGGAGTAGGTGTGTCCCAGCAGGAGCCCCTAGGAACAGCCCTGCCCTACCAGCTCTTAGCACAGGGAGTCCTGGTCTGCACATGCATGAGCCAGGGAGCCAGAGAGCCAGAGGAGGACGCTGCCGTGGGCTCTAACTGTCCTCAGAGAATGTTGGTATGACCCGGGGATCCAAGGGAGGTGGGGGGAACCTCGGAGGCGCCCAGGAACGCAGGAGGGCCCAGACTGCGGCCCTGCCGGCCCTCGGAGAGGGCCCACGCGTGTCTGCTCGGGCTCAGGAGGCCACGGTGGGACAGCCAGTACCCCAGCACCGAGCTCATCTCGCGTGGACCACCCAGTGGGCGTCAGGAGTAGGTGTGTCCCAGCAGCAGCCGCCCCCCACCCCGGGAACGGCCCCTCCCTAGACAAGCCTTTCCTGTGAGGAGTCCTGGACTGCGCACGCGCGAGCCGGCGAGCCCGCCAGCCAGAGGGAGATGAGGCCTGGGGCTCCTCTTGCCTCAGAGAATGCTTGTGCGGCCTGGGGGCGCCCGCAGGTGTGCTCCGAGGCCTGCCGCGGCCTCTAGCTAGCACCTGGGGCCAGTTGGCAGTGCCGGCTGGCCAGCCTCCTAGAGCCAGGGCTGGCTGCAGCAGGCTCCGCGGGCGGGCGGTCGGGCGGGCGAAGGGCGAAGGGCAGACGGAAGCCCAAGGGGGCCCGCCCGCCCGCTCCGCTGCGAAGCGCGCCCGCCCTGGAGGCCAGGACCCCAGGGGGCAGAAGTGGGTCTGGCTTTGCATTGCCCGACCAGCGGGAGGGAGCCAGCCAGGGGCAGCCAGTTGCATCCTCCCGGGAACTGCCAGCGGAGGCTTTTGGGGAGCGCGCTGCCAACTCTTGGCTTGGCCGGGGGAGACCTGCCGTCTCTGTGGCTCCAGCCGGCCAGCAGGCTGCAGGGTCGGGCGCAGGGGCCGTGGGGCTCTGGAGCTTGCTGCCTTGCCCGTGGGCAGGGCCTCCACGGGCCAGCCAGGTGGCACAGGGTTCCTGGGGCTGCGCCTCGTCCCGGCCCGGCCCGGCCCAAGGGAGGTGGGGGGAACCTCGGAGGCGCCCAGGAACGCAAGAGGGCCCAGACTGCGGCCCTGCCGGCCCTCGGAGAGGGCCCACGCGTGTCTGCTCGGGCTCAGGAGGCCACGGTGGGACAGCCAGTACCCCAGCACCGAGCTCATCTCGCGTGGACCACCCAGTGCACGTCAGGAGTAGGTGTGTCCCAGCAGGAGCCCCTAGGAACAGCCCTGCCCTACCAGCTCTTAGCACAGGGAGTCCTGGTCTGCACATGCATGAGCCAGAGAGCCAGAGAGCCAGAGGAGGACGCTGCCGTGGGCTCTAACTGTCCTCAGAGAATGTTGGTATGACCCGGGGATCCAAGGGAGGTGGGGGGAACCTCGGAGGCGCCCAGGAACGCAGGAGGGCCCAGACTGCGGCCCTGCCGGCCCTCGGAGAGGGCCCACGCGTGTCTGCTCGGGCTCAGGAGGCCACGGTGGGACAGCCAGTACCCCAGCACCGAGCTCATCTCGCGTGGACCACCCAGTGCGCGTCAGGAGTAGGTGTGTCCCAGCAGGAGCCCCTAGGAACAGCCCTGCCCTACCAGCTCTTAGCACAGGGAGTCCTGGTCTGCACATGCATGAGCCAGGGAGCCAGAGAGCCAGAGGAGGACGCTGCCGTGGGCTCTAACTGTCCTCAGAGAATGTTGGTATGACCCGGGGATCCAAGGGAGGTGGGGGGAACCTCGGAGGCGCCCAGGAACGCAGGAGGGCCCAGACTGCGGCCCTGCCGGCCCTCGGAGAGGGCCCACGCGTGTCTGCTCGGGCTCAGGAGGCCACGGTGGGACAGCCAGTACCCCAGCACCGAGCTCATCTCGCGTGGACCACCCAGTGGGCGTCAGGAGTAGGTGTGTCCCAGCAGCAGCCGCCCCCCACCCCGGGAACGGCCCCTCCCTAGACAAGCCTTTCCTGTGAGGAGTCCTGGACTGCGCACGCGCGAGCCGGCGAGCCCGCCAGCCAGAGGGAGATGAGGCCTGGGGCTCCTCTTGCCTCAGAGAATGCTTGTGCGGCCTGGGGGCGCCCGCAGGTGTGCTCCGAGGCCTGCCGCGGCCTCTAGCTAGCACCTGGGGCCAGTTGGCAGTGCCGGCTGGCCAGCCTCCTAGAGCCAGGGCTGGCTGCAGCAGGCTCCGCGGGCGGGCGGGCGAAGGGCGAAGGGCGAAGGGCAGACGGAAGCCCAAGGGGGCCCGCCCGCCCGCTCCGCTGTGAAGCGCGCCCGCCCTGGAGGCCAGGACCCCAGGGGGCAGAAGTGGGTCTGGCTTTGCATTGCCCGACCAGCGGGAGGGAGCCAGCCAGGGGCAGCCAGTTGCATCCTCCCGGGAACTGCCAGCGGAGGCTTTTGGGGAGCGCGCTGCCAACTCTTGGCTTGGCCGGGGGAGACCTGCCGTCTCTGTGGCTCCAGCCGGCCAGCAGGCTGCAGGGTCGGGCGCAGGGGCCGTGGGGCTCTGGAGCTTGCTGCCTTGCCCGTGGGCAGGGCCTCCACGGGCCAGCCAGGTGGCACAGGGTTCCTGGGGCTGCGCCTCCTCCCGGCCCGGCCCGGCCCAAGGGAGGTGGGGGGAACCTCGGAGGCGCCCAGGAACGCAAGAGGGCCCAGACTGCGGCCCTGCCGGCCCTCGGAGAGGGCCCACGCGTGTCTGCTCGGGCTCAGGAGGCCACGGTGGGACAGCCAGTACCCCAGCACCGAGCTCATCTCGCGTGGACCACCCAGTGCGCGTCAGGAGTAGGTGTGTCCCAGCAGGAGCCCCTAGGAACAGCCCTGCCCTACCAGCTCTTAGCACAGGGAGTCCTGGTCTGCACATGCATGAGCCAGAGAGCCAGAGAGCCAGAGGAGGACGCTGCCGTGGGCTCTAACTGTCCTCAGAGAATGTTGGTATGACCCGGGGATCCAAGGGAGGTGGGGGGAACCTCGGAGGCGCCCAGGAACGCAGGAGGGCCCAGACTGCGGCCCTGCCGGCCCTCGGAGAGGGCCCACGCGTGTCTGCTCGGGCTCAGGAGGCCACGGTGGGACAGCCAGTACCCCAGCACCGAGCTCATCTCGCGTGGACCACCCAGTGCGCGTCAGGAGTAGGTGTGTCCCAGCAGGAGCCCCTAGGAACAGCCCTGCCCTACCAGCTCTTAGCACAGGGAGTCCTGGTCTGCACATGCATGAGCCAGGGAGCCAGAGAGCCAGAGGAGGACGCTGCCGTGGGCTCTAACTGTCCTCAGAGAATGTTGGTATGACCTGGGGATCCAAGGGAGGTGGGGGGAACCTCGGAGGCGCCCAGGAACGCAGGAGGGCCCAGACTGCGGCCCTGCCGGCCCTCGGAGAGGGCCCACGCGTGTCTGCTCGGGCTCAGGAGGCCACGGTGGGACAGCCAGTACCCCAGCACCGAGCTCATCTCGCGTGGACCACCCAGTGGGCGTCAGGAGTAGGTGTGTCCCAGCAGCAGCCGCCCCCCACCCCGGGAACGGCCCCTCCCTAGACAAGCCTTTCCTGTGAGGAGTCCTGGACTGCGCACGCGCGAGCCGGCGAGCCCGCCAGCCAGAGGGAGATGAGGCCTGGGGCTCCTCTTGCCTCAGAGAATGCTTGTGCGGCCTGGGGGCGCCCGCAGGTGTGCTCCGAGGCCTGCCGCGGCCTCTAGCTAGCACCTGGGGCCAGTTGGCAGTGCCGGCTGGCCAGCCTCCTAGAGCCAGGGCTGGCTGCAGCAGGCTCCGCGGGCGGGCGGGCGAAGGGCGAAGGGCGAAGGGCAGACGGAAGCCCAAGGGGGCCCGCCCACCCGCTCCGCTGTGAAGCGCGCCCGCCCTGGAGGCCAGGACCCCAGGGGGCAGAAGTGGGTCTGGCTTTGCATTGCCCGACCAGCGGGAGGGAGCCAGCCAGGGGCAGCCAGTTGCATCCTCCCGGGAACTGCCAGCGGAGGCTTTTGGGGAGCGCGCTGCCAACTCTTGGCTTGGCCGGGGGAGACCTGCCGTCTCTGTGGCTCCAGCCGGCCAGCAGGCTGCAGGGTCGGGCGCAGGGGCCGTGGGGCTCTGGAGCTTGCTGCCTTGCCCGTGGGCAGGGCCTCCACGGGCCAGCCAGGTGGCACAGGGTTCCTGGGGCTGCGCCTCCTCCCGGCCCGGCCCGGCCCAAGGGAGGTGGGGGGAACCTCGGAGGCGCCCAGGAACGCAAGAGGGCCCAGACTGCGGCCCTGCCGGCCCTCGGAGAGGGCCCACGCGTGTCTGCTCGGGCTCAGGAGGCCACGGTGGGACAGCCAGTACCCCAGCACCGAGCTCATCTCGCGTGGACCACCCAGTGCGCGTCAGGAGTAGGTGTGTCCCAGCAGGAGCCCCTAGGAACAGCCCTGCCCTACCAGCTCTTAGCACAGGGAGTCCTGGTCTGCACATGCATGAGCCAGAGAGCCAGAGAGCCAGAGGAGGACGCTGCCGTGGGCTCTAACTGTCCTCAGAGAATGTTGGTATGACCCGGGGATCCAAGGGAGGTGGGGGGAACCTCGGAGGCGCCCAGGAACGCAGGAGGGCCCAGACTGCGGCCCTGCCGGCCCTCGGAGAGGGCCCACGCGTGTCTGCTCGGGCTCAGGAGGCCACGGTGGGACAGCCAGTACCCCAGCACCGAGCTCATCTCGCGTGGACCACCCAGTGCGCGTCAGGAGTAGGTGTGTCCCAGCAGGAGCCCCTAGGAACAGCCCTGCCCTACCAGCTCTTAGCACAGGGAGTCCTGGTCTGCACATGCATGAGCCAGGGAGCCAGAGAGCCAGAGGAGGACGCTGCCGTGGGCTCTAACTGTCCTCAGAGAATGTTGGTATGACCTGGGGATCCAAGGGAGGTGGGGGGAACCTCGGAGGCGCCCAGGAACGCAGGAGGGCCCAGACTGCGGCCCTGCCGGCCCTCGGAGAGGGCCCACGCGTGTCTGCTCGGGCTCAGGAGGCCACGGTGGGACAGCCAGTACCCCAGCACCGAGCTCATCTCGCGTGGACCACCCAGTGGGCGTCAGGAGTAGGTGTGTCCCAGCAGCAGCCGCCCCCCACCCCGGGAACGGCCCCTCCCTAGACAAGCCTTTCCTGTGAGGAGTCCTGGACTGCGCACGCGCGAGCCGGCGAGCCCGCCAGCCAGAGGGAGATGAGGCCTGGGGCTCCTCTTGCCTCAGAGAATGCTTGTGCGGCCTGGGGGCGCCCGCAGGTGTGCTCCGAGGCCTGCCGCGGCCTCTAGCTAGCACCTGGGGCCAGTTGGCAGTGCCGGCTGGCCAGCCTCCTAGAGCCAGGGCTGGCTGCAGCAGGCTCCGCGGGCGGGCGAAGGGCAGACGGAAGCCCAAGGGGGCCCGCCCACCCGCTCCGCTGTGAAGCGCGCCCGCCCTGGAGGCCAGGACCCCAGGGGGCAGAAGTGGGTCTGGCTTTGCATTGCCCGACCAGCGGGAGGGAGCCAGCCAGGGGCAGCCAGTTGCATCCTCCCGGGAACTGCCAGCGGAGGCTTTTGGGGAGCGCGCTGCCAACTCTTGGCTTGGCCGGGGGAGACCTGCCGTCTCTGTGGCTCCAGCCGGCCAGCAGGCTGCAGGGTCGGGCGCAGGGGCCGTGGGGCTCTGGAGCTTGCTGCCTTGCCCGTGGGCAGGGCCTCCACGGGCCAGCCAGGTGGCACAGGGTTCCTGGGGCTGCGCCTCCTCCCGGCCCGGCCCGGCCCAAGGGAGGTGGGGGGAACCTCGGAGGCGCCCAGGAACGCAAGAGGGCCCAGACTGCGGCCCTGCCGGCCCTCGGAGAGGGCCCACGCGTGTCTGCTCGGGCTCAGGAGGCCACGGTGGGACAGCCAGTACCCCAGCACCGAGCTCATCTCGCGTGGACCACCCAGTGCGCGTCAGGAGTAGGTGTGTCCCAGCAGGAGCCCCTAGGAACAGCCCTGCCCTACCAGCTCTTAGCACAGGGAGTCCTGGTCTGCACATGCATGAGCCAGGGAGCCAGAGAGCCAGAGGAGGACGCTGCCGTGGGCTCTAACTGTCCTCAGAGAATGTTGGTATGACCCGGGGATCCAAGGGAGGTGGGGGGAACCTCGGAGGCGCCCAGGAACGCAGGAGGGCCCAGACTGCGGCCCTGCCGGCCCTCGGAGAGGGCCCACGCGTGTCTGCTCGGGCTCAGGAGGCCACGGTGGGACAGCCAGTACCCCAGCACCGAGCTCATCTCGCGTGGACCACCCAGTGGGCGTCAGGAGTAGGTGTGTCCCAGCAGCAGCCGCCCCCCACCCCGGGAACGGCCCCTCCCTAGACAAGCCTTTCCTGTGAGGAGTCCTGGACTGCGCACGCGCGAGCCGGCGAGCCCGCCAGCCAGAGGGAGATGAGGCCTGGGGCTCCTCTTGCCTCAGAGAATGCTTGTGCGGCCTGGGGGCGCCCGCAGGTGTGCTCCGAGGCCTGCCGCGGCCTCTAGCTAGCACCTGGGGCCAGTTGGCAGTGCCGGCTGGCCAGCCTCCTAGAGCCAGGGCTGGCTGCAGCAGGCTCCGCGGGCGGGCGGGCGAAGGGCGAAGGGCGAAGGGCAGACGGAAGCCCAAGGGGGCCCGCCCACCCGCTCCGCTGTGAAGCGCGCCCGCCCTGGAGGCCAGGACCCCAGGGGGCAGAAGTGGGTCTGGCTTTGCATTGCCCGACCAGCGGGAGGGAGCCAGCCAGGGGCAGCCAGTTGCATCCTCCCGGGAACTGCCAGCGGAGGCTTTTGGGGAGCGCGCTGCCAACTCTTGGCTTGGCCGGGGGAGACCTGCCGTCTCTGTGGCTCCAGCCGGCCAGCAGGCTGCAGGGTCGGGCGCAGGGGCCGTGGGGCTCTGGAGCTTGCTGCCTTGCCCGTGGGCAGGGCCTCCACGGGCCAGCCAGGTGGCACAGGGTTCCTGGGGCTGCGCCTCCTCCCGGCCCGGCCCGGCCCAAGGGAGGTGGGGGGAACCTCGGAGGCGCCCAGGAACGCAAGAGGGCCCAGACTGCGGCCCTGCCGGCCCTCGGAGAGGGCCCACGCGTGTCTGCTCGGGCTCAGGAGGCCACGGTGGGACAGCCAGTACCCCAGCACCGAGCTCATCTCGCGTGGACCACCCAGTGCGCGTCAGGAGTAGGTGTGTCCCAGCAGGAGCCCCTAGGAACAGCCCTGCCCTACCAGCTCTTAGCACAGGGAGTCCTGGTCTGCACATGCATGAGCCAGGGAGCCAGAGAGCCAGAGGAGGACGCTGCCGTGGGCTCTAACTGTCCTCAGAGAATGTTGGTATGACCCGGGGATCCAAGGGAGGTGGGGGGAACCTCGGAGGCGCCCAGGAACGCAGGAGGGCCCAGACTGCGGCCCTGCCGGCCCTCGGAGAGGGCCCACGCGTGTCTGCTCGGGCTCAGGAGGCCACGGTGGGACAGCCAGTACCCCAGCACCGAGCTCATCTCGCGTGGACCACCCAGTGGGCGTCAGGAGTAGGTGTGTCCCAGCAGCAGCCGCCCCCCACCCCGGGAACGGCCCCTCCCTAGACAAGCCTTTCCTGTGAGGAGTCCTGGACTGCGCACGCGCGAGCCGGCGAGCCCGCCAGCCAGAGGGAGATGAGGCCTGGGGCTCCTCTTGCCTCAGAGAATGCTTGTGCGGCCTGGGGGCGCCCGCAGGTGTGCTCCGAGGCCTGCCGCGGCCTCTAGCTAGCACCTGGGGCCAGTTGGCAGTGCCGGCTGGCCAGCCTCCTAGAGCCAGGGCTGGCTGCAGCAGGCTCCGCGGGCGGGCGGGCGAAGGGCGAAGGGCGAAGGGCAGACGGAAGCCCAAGGGGGCCCGCCCACCCGCTCCGCTGTGAAGCGCGCCCGCCCTGGAGGCCAGGACCCCAGGGGGCAGAAGTGGGTCTGGCTTTGCATTGCCCGACCAGCGGGAGGGAGCCAGCCAGGGGCAGCCAGTTGCATCCTCCCGGGAACTGCCAGCGGAGGCTTTTGGGGAGCGCGCTGCCAACTCTTGGCTTGGCCGGGGGAGACCTGCCGTCTCTGTGGCTCCAGCCGGCCAGCAGGCTGCAGGGTCGGGCGCAGGGGCCGTGGGGCTCTGGAGCTTGCTGCCTTGCCCGTGGGCAGGGCCTCCACGGGCCAGCCAGGTGGCACAGGGTTCCTGGGGCTGCGCCTCCTCCCGGCCCGGCCCGGCCCAAGGGAGGTGGGGGGAACCTCGGAGGCGCCCAGGAACGCAAGAGGGCCCAGACTGCGGCCCTGCCGGCCCTCGGAGAGGGCCCACGCGTGTCTGCTCGGGCTCAGGAGGCCACGGTGGGACAGCCAGTACCCCAGCACCGAGCTCATCTCGCGTGGACCACCCAGTGCGCGTCAGGAGTAGGTGTGTCCCAGCAGGAGCCCCTAGGAACAGCCCTGCCCTACCAGCTCTTAGCACAGGGAGTCCTGGTCTGCACATGCATGAGCCAGGGAGCCAGAGAGCCAGAGGAGGACGCTGCCGTGGGCTCTAACTGTCCTCAGAGAATGTTGGTATGACCCGGGGATCCAAGGGAGGTGGGGGGAACCTCGGAGGCGCCCAGGAACGCAGGAGGGCCCAGACTGCGGCCCTGCCGGCCCTCGGAGAGGGCCCACGCGTGTCTGCTCGGGCTCAGGAGGCCACGGTGGGACAGCCAGTACCCCAGCACCGAGCTCATCTCGCGTGGACCACCCAGTGGGCGTCAGGAGTAGGTGTGTCCCAGCAGCAGCCGCCCCCCACCCCGGGAACGGCCCCTCCCTAGACAAGCCTTTCCTGTGAGGAGTCCTGGACTGCGCACGCGCGAGCCGGCGAGCCCGCCAGCCAGAGGGAGATGAGGCCTGGGGCTCCTCTTGCCTCAGAGAATGCTTGTGCGGCCTGGGGGCGCCCGCAGGTGTGCTCCGAGGCCTGCCGCGGCCTCTAGCTAGCACCTGGGGCCAGTTGGCAGTGCCGGCTGGCCAGCCTCCTAGAGCCAGGGCTGGCTGCAGCAGGCTCCGCGGGCGGGCGGGCGAAGGGCGAAGGGCGAAGGGCAGACGGAAGCCCAAGGGGGCCCGCCCACCCGCTCCGCTGTGAAGCGCGCCCGCCCTGGAGGCCAGGACCCCAGGGGGCAGAAGTGGGTCTGGCTTTGCATTGCCCGACCAGCGGGAGGGAGCCAGCCAGGGGCAGCCAGTTGCATCCTCCCGGGAACTGCCAGCGGAGGCTTTTGGGGAGCGCGCTGCCAACTCTTGGCTTGGCCGGGGGAGACCTGCCGTCTCTGTGGCTCCAGCCGGCCAGCAGGCTGCAGGGTCGGGCGCAGGGGCCGTGGGGCTCTGGAGCTTGCTGCCTTGCCCGTGGGCAGGGCCTCCACGGGCCAGCCAGGTGGCACAGGGTTCCTGGGGCTGCGCCTCCTCCCGGCCCGGCCCGGCCCAAGGGAGGTGGGGGGAACCTCGGAGGCGCCCAGGAACGCAAGAGGGCCCAGACTGCGGCCCTGCCGGCCCTCGGAGAGGGCCCACGCGTGTCTGCTCGGGCTCAGGAGGCCACGGTGGGACAGCCAGTACCCCAGCACCGAGCTCATCTCGCGTGGACCACCCAGTGCGCGTCAGGAGTAGGTGTGTCCCAGCAGGAGCCCCTAGGAACAGCCCTGCCCTACCAGCTCTTAGCACAGGGAGTCCTGGTCTGCACATGCATGAGCCAGAGAGCCAGAGAGCCAGAGGAGGACGCTGCCGTGGGCTCTAACTGTCCTCAGAGAATGTTGGTATGACCCGGGGATCCAAGGGAGGTGGGGGGAACCTCGGAGGCGCCCAGGAACGCAGGAGGGCCCAGACTGCGGCCCTGCCGGCCCTCGGAGAGGGCCCACGCGTGTCTGCTCGGGCTCAGGAGGCCACGGTGGGACAGCCAGTACCCCAGCACCGAGCTCATCTCGCGTGGACCACCCAGTGCGCGTCAGGAGTAGGTGTGTCCCAGCAGCAGCCGCCCCCCACCCCGGGAACGGCCCCTCCCTAGACAAGCCTTTCCTGTGAGGAGTCCTGGACTGCGCACGCGCGAGCCGGCGAGCCCGCCAGCCAGAGGGAGATGAGGCCTGGGGCTCCTCTTGCCTCAGAGAATGCTTGTGCGGCCTGGGGGCGCCCGCAGGTGTTCTCCGAGGCCTGCCGCGGCCTCTAGCTAGCACCTGGGGCCAGTTGGCAGTGCCGGCTGGCCAGCCTCCTAGAGCCAGGGCTGGCTGCAGCAGGCTCCGCGGGCGGGCGAAGGGCAGACGGAAGCCCAAGGGGGCCCGCCCACCCGCTCCGCTGTGAAGCGCGCCCGCCCTGGAGGCCAGGACCCCAGGGGGCAGAAGTGGGTCTGGCTTTGCATTGCCCGACCAGCGGGAGGGAGCCAGCCAGGGGCAGCCAGTTGCATCCTCCCGGGAACTGCCAGCGGAGGCTTTTGGGGAGCGCGCTGCCAACTCTTGGCTTGGCCGGGGGAGACCTGCCGTCTCTGTGGCTCCAGCCGGCCAGCAGGCTGCAGGGTCGGGCGCAGGGGCCGTGGGGCTCTGGAGCTTGCTGCCTTGCCCGTGGGCAGGGCCTCCACGGGCCAGCCAGGTGGCACAGGGTTCCTGGGGCTGCGCCTCCTCCCGGCCCGGCCCGGCCCAAGGGAGGTGGGGGGAACCTCGGAGGCGCCCAGGAACGCAAGAGGGCCCAGACTGCGGCCCTGCCGGCCCTCGGAGAGGGCCCACGCGTGTCTGCTCGGGCTCAGGAGGCCACGGTGGGACAGCCAGTACCCCAGCACCGAGCTCATCTCGCGTGGACCACCCAGTGCGCGTCAGGAGTAGGTGTGTCCCAGCAGGAGCCCCTAGGAACAGCCCTGCCCTACCAGCTCTTAGCACAGGGAGTCCTGGTCTGCACATGCATGAGCCAGGGAGCCAGAGAGCCAGAGGAGGACGCTGCCGTGGGCTCTAACTGTCCTCAGAGAATGTTGGTATGACCCGGGGATCCAAGGGAGGTGGGGGGAACCTCGGAGGCGCCCAGGAACGCAGGAGGGCCCAGACTGCGGCCCTGCCGGCCCTCGGAGAGGGCCCACGCGTGTCTGCTCGGGCTCAGGAGGCCACGGTGGGACAGCCAGTACCCCAGCACCGAGCTCATCTCGCGTGGACCACCCAGTGGGCGTCAGGAGTAGGTGTGTCCCAGCAGCAGCCGCCCCCCACCCCGGGAACGGCCCCTCCCTAGACAAGCCTTTCCTGTGAGGAGTCCTGGACTGCGCACGCGCGAGCCGGCGAGCCCGCCAGCCAGAGGGAGATGAGGCCTGGGGCTCCTCTTGCCTCAGAGAATGCTTGTGCGGCCTGGGGGCGCCCGCAGGTGTGCTCCGAGGCCTGCCGCGGCCTCTAGCTAGCACCTGGGGCCAGTTGGCAGTGCCGGCTGGCCAGCCTCCTAGAGCCAGGGCTGGCTGCAGCAGGCTCCGCGGGCGGGCGGGCGAAGGGCGAAGGGCGAAGGGCAGACGGAAGCCCAAGGGGGCCCGCCCACCCGCTCCGCTGTGAAGCGCGCCCGCCCTGGAGGCCAGGACCCCAGGGGGCAGAAGTGGGTCTGGCTTTGCATTGCCCGACCAGCGGGAGGGAGCCAGCCAGGGGCAGCCAGTTGCATCCTCCCGGGAACTGCCAGCGGAGGCTTTTGGGGAGCGCGCTGCCAACTCTTGGCTTGGCCGGGGGAGACCTGCCGTCTCTGTGGCTCCAGCCGGCCAGCAGGCTGCAGGGTCGGGCGCAGGGGCCGTGGGGCTCTGGAGCTTGCTGCCTTGCCCGTGGGCAGGGCCTCCACGGGCCAGCCAGGTGGCACAGGGTTCCTGGGGCTGCGCCTCCTCCCGGCCCGGCCCGGCCCAAGGGAGGTGGGGGGAACCTCGGAGGCGCCCAGGAACGCAAGAGGGCCCAGACTGCGGCCCTGCCGGCCCTCGGAGAGGGCCCACGCGTGTCTGCTCGGGCTCAGGAGGCCACGGTGGGACAGCCAGTACCCCAGCACCGAGCTCATCTCGCGTGGACCACCCAGTGCGCGTCAGGAGTAGGTGTGTCCCAGCAGGAGCCCCTAGGAACAGCCCTGCCCTACCAGCTCTTAGCACAGGGAGTCCTGGTCTGCACATGCATGAGCCAGAGAGCCAGAGAGCCAGAGGAGGACGCTGCCGTGGGCTCTAACTGTCCTCAGAGAATGTTGGTATGACCCGGGGATCCAAGGGAGGTGGGGGGAACCTCGGAGGCGCCCAGGAACGCAGGAGGGCCCAGACTGCGGCCCTGCCGGCCCTCGGAGAGGGCCCACGCGTGTCTGCTCGGGCTCAGGAGGCCACGGTGGGACAGCCAGTACCCCAGCACCGAGCTCATCTCGCGTGGACCACCCAGTGCGCGTCAGGAGTAGGTGTGTCCCAGCAGCAGCCGCCCCCCACCCCGGGAACGGCCCCTCCCTAGACAAGCCTTTCCTGTGAGGAGTCCTGGACTGCGCACGCGCGAGCCGGCGAGCCCGCCAGCCAGAGGGAGATGAGGCCTGGGGCTCCTCTTGCCTCAGAGAATGCTTGTGCGGCCTGGGGGCGCCCGCAGGTGTTCTCCGAGGCCTGCCGCGGCCTCTAGCTAGCACCTGGGGCCAGTTGGCAGTGCCGGCTGGCCAGCCTCCTAGAGCCAGGGCTGGCTGCAGCAGGCTCCGCGGGCGGGCGAAGGGCAGACGGAAGCCCAAGGGGGCCCGCCCACCCGCTCCGCTGTGAAGCGCGCCCGCCCTGGAGGCCAGGACCCCAGGGGGCAGAAGTGGGTCTGGCTTTGCATTGCCCGACCAGCGGGAGGGAGCCAGCCAGGGGCAGCCAGTTGCATCCTCCCGGGAACTGCCAGCGGAGGCTTTTGGGGAGCGCGCTGCCAACTCTTGGCTTGGCCGGGGGAGACCTGCCGTCTCTGTGGCTCCAGCCGGCCAGCAGGCTGCAGGGTCGGGCGCAGGGGCCGTGGGGCTCTGGAGCTTGCTGCCTTGCCCGTGGGCAGGGCCTCCACGGGCCAGCCAGGTGGCACAGGGTTCCTGGGGCTGCGCCTCCTCCCGGCCCGGCCCGGCCCAAGGGAGGTGGGGGGAACCTCGGAGGCGCCCAGGAACGCAAGAGGGCCCAGACTGCGGCCCTGCCGGCCCTCGGAGAGGGCCCACGCGTGTCTGCTCGGGCTCAGGAGGCCACGGTGGGACAGCCAGTACCCCAGCACCGAGCTCATCTCGCGTGGACCACCCAGTGCGCGTCAGGAGTAGGTGTGTCCCAGCAGGAGCCCCTAGGAACAGCCCTGCCCTACCAGCTCTTAGCACAGGGAGTCCTGGTCTGCACATGCATGAGCCAGGGAGCCAGAGAGCCAGAGGAGGACGCTGCCGTGGGCTCTAACTGTCCTCAGAGAATGTTGGTATGACCCGGGGATCCAAGGGAGGTGGGGGGAACCTCGGAGGCGCCCAGGAACGCAGGAGGGCCCAGACTGCGGCCCTGCCGGCCCTCGGAGAGGGCCCACGCGTGTCTGCTCGGGCTCAGGAGGCCACGGTGGGACAGCCAGTACCCCAGCACCGAGCTCATCTCGCGTGGACCACCCAGTGGGCGTCAGGAGTAGGTGTGTCCCAGCAGCAGCCGCCCCCCACCCCGGGAACGGCCCCTCCCTAGACAAGCCTTTCCTGTGAGGAGTCCTGGACTGCGCACGCGCGAGCCGGCGAGCCCGCCAGCCAGAGGGAGATGAGGCCTGGGGCTCCTCTTGCCTCAGAGAATGCTTGTGCGGCCTGGGGGCGCCCGCAGGTGTGCTCCGAGGCCTGCCGCGGCCTCTAGCTAGCACCTGGGGCCAGTTGGCAGTGCCGGCTGGCCAGCCTCCTAGAGCCAGGGCTGGCTGCAGCAGGCTCCGCGGGCGGGCGGGCGAAGGGCGAAGGGCGAAGGGCAGACGGAAGCCCAAGGGGGCCCGCCCACCCGCTCCGCTGTGAAGCGCGCCCGCCCTGGAGGCCAGGACCCCAGGGGGCAGAAGTGGGTCTGGCTTTGCATTGCCCGACCAGCGGGAGGGAGCCAGCCAGGGGCAGCCAGTTGCATCCTCCCGGGAACTGCCAGCGGAGGCTTTTGGGGAGCGCGCTGCCAACTCTTGGCTTGGCCGGGGGAGACCTGCCGTCTCTGTGGCTCCAGCCGGCCAGCAGGCTGCAGGGTCGGGCGCAGGGGCCGTGGGGCTCTGGAGCTTGCTGCCTTGCCCGTGGGCAGGGCCTCCACGGGCCAGCCAGGTGGCACAGGGTTCCTGGGGCTGCGCCTCCTCCCGGCCCGGCCCGGCCCAAGGGAGGTGGGGGGAACCTCGGAGGCGCCCAGGAACGCAAGAGGGCCCAGACTGCGGCCCTGCCGGCCCTCGGAGAGGGCCCACGCGTGTCTGCTCGGGCTCAGGAGGCCACGGTGGGACAGCCAGTACCCCAGCACCGAGCTCATCTCGCGTGGACCACCCAGTGCGCGTCAGGAGTAGGTGTGTCCCAGCAGGAGCCCCTAGGAACAGCCCTGCCCTACCAGCTCTTAGCACAGGGAGTCCTGGTCTGCACATGCATGAGCCAGGGAGCCAGAGAGCCAGAGGAGGACGCTGCCGTGGGCTCTAACTGTCCTCAGAGAATGTTGGTATGACCCGGGGATCCAAGGGAGGTGGGGGGAACCTCGGAGGCGCCCAGGAACGCAGGAGGGCCCAGACTGCGGCCCTGCCGGCCCTCGGAGAGGGCCCACGCGTGTCTGCTCGGGCTCAGGAGGCCACGGTGGGACAGCCAGTACCCCAGCACCGAGCTCATCTCGCGTGGACCACCCAGTGGGCGTCAGGAGTAGGTGTGTCCCAGCAGCAGCCGCCCCCCACCCCGGGAACGGCCCCTCCCTAGACAAGCCTTTCCTGTGAGGAGTCCTGGACTGCGCACGCGCGAGCCGGCGAGCCCGCCAGCCAGAGGGAGATGAGGCCTGGGGCTCCTCTTGCCTCAGAGAATGCTTGTGCGGCCTGGGGGCGCCCGCAGGTGTGCTCCGAGGCCTGCCGCGGCCTCTAGCTAGCACCTGGGGCCAGTTGGCAGTGCCGGCTGGCCAGCCTCCTAGAGCCAGGGCTGGCTGCAGCAGGCTCCGCGGGCGGGCGGGCGAAGGGCGAAGGGCGAAGGGCAGACGGAAGCCCAAGGGGGCCCGCCCACCCGCTCCGCTGTGAAGCGCGCCCGCCCTGGAGGCCAGGACCCCAGGGGGCAGAAGTGGGTCTGGCTTTGCATTGCCCGACCAGCGGGAGGGAGCCAGCCAGGGGCAGCCAGTTGCATCCTCCCGGGAACTGCCAGCGGAGGCTTTTGGGGAGCGCGCTGCCAACTCTTGGCTTGGCCGGGGGAGACCTGCCGTCTCTGTGGCTCCAGCCGGCCAGCAGGCTGCAGGGTCGGGCGCAGGGGCCGTGGGGCTCTGGAGCTTGCTGCCTTGCCCGTGGGCAGGGCCTCCACGGGCCAGCCAGGTGGCACAGGGTTCCTGGGGCTGCGCCTCCTCCCGGCCCGGCCCGGCCCAAGGGAGGTGGGGGGAACCTCGGAGGCGCCCAGGAACGCAAGAGGGCCCAGACTGCGGCCCTGCCGGCCCTCGGAGAGGGCCCACGCGTGTCTGCTCGGGCTCAGGAGGCCACGGTGGGACAGCCAGTACCCCAGCACCGAGCTCATCTCGCGTGGACCACCCAGTGCGCGTCAGGAGTAGGTGTGTCCCAGCAGGAGCCCCTAGGAACAGCCCTGCCCTACCAGCTCTTAGCACAGGGAGTCCTGGTCTGCACATGCATGAGCCAGAGAGCCAGAGAGCCAGAGGAGGACGCTGCCGTGGGCTCTAACTGTCCTCAGAGAATGTTGGTATGACCCGGGGATCCAAGGGAGGTGGGGGGAACCTCGGAGGCGCCCAGGAACGCAGGAGGGCCCAGACTGCGGCCCTGCCGGCCCTCGGAGAGGGCCCACGCGTGTCTGCTCGGGCTCAGGAGGCCACGGTGGGACAGCCAGTACCCCAGCACCGAGCTCATCTCGCGTGGACCACCCAGTGAGCGTCAGGAGTAGGTGTGTCCCAGCAGGAGCCCCTAGGAACAGCCCTGCCCTACCAGCTCTTAGCACAGGGAGTCCTGGTCTGCACATGCATGAGCCAGGGAGCCAGAGAGCCAGAGGAGGACGCTGCCGTGGGCTCTAACTGTCCTCAGAGAATGTTGGTATGACCCGGGGATCCAAGGGAGGTGGGGGGAACCTCGGAGGCGCCCAGGAACGCAGGAGGGCCCAGACTGCGGCCCTGCCGGCCCTCGGAGAGGGCCCACGCGTGTCTGCTCGGGCTCAGGAGGCCACGGTGGGACAGCCAGTACCCCAGCACCGAGCTCATCTCGCGTGGACCACCCAGTGCGCGTCAGGAGTAGGTGTGTCCCAGCAGCAGCCGCCCCCCACCCCGGGAACGGCCCCTCCCTAGACAAGCCTTTCCTGTGAGGAGTCCTGGACTGCGCACGCGCGAGCCGGCGAGCCCGCCAGCCAGAGGGAGATGAGGCCTGGGGCTCCTCTTGCCTCAGAGAATGCTTGTGCGGCCTGGGGGCGCCCGCAGGTGTTCTCCGAGGCCTGCCGCGGCCTCTAGCTAGCACCTGGGGCCAGTTGGCAGTGCCGGCTGGCCAGCCTCCTAGAGCCAGGGCTGGCTGCAGCAGGCTCCGCGGGCGGGCGAAGGGCAGACGGAAGCCCAAGGGGGCCCGCCCACCCGCTCCGCTGTGAAGCGCGCCCGCCCTGGAGGCCAGGACCCCAGGGGGCAGAAGTGGGTCTGGCTTTGCATTGCCCGACCAGCGGGAGGGAGCCAGCCAGGGGCAGCCAGTTGCATCCTCCCGGGAACTGCCAGCGGAGGCTTTTGGGGAGCGCGCTGCCAACTCTTGGCTTGGCCGGGGGAGACCTGCCGTCTCTGTGGCTCCAGCCGGCCAGCAGGCTGCAGGGTCGGGCGCAGGGGCCGTGGGGCTCTGGAGCTTGCTGCCTTGCCCGTGGGCAGGGCCTCCACGGGCCAGCCAGGTGGCACAGGGTTCCTGGGGCTGCGCCTCCTCCCGGCCCGGCCCGGCCCAAGGGAGGTGGGGGGAACCTCGGAGGCGCCCAGGAACGCAAGAGGGCCCAGACTGCGGCCCTGCCGGCCCTCGGAGAGGGCCCACGCGTGTCTGCTCGGGCTCAGGAGGCCACGGTGGGACAGCCAGTACCCCAGCACCGAGCTCATCTCGCGTGGACCACCCAGTGCGCGTCAGGAGTAGGTGTGTCCCAGCAGGAGCCCCTAGGAACAGCCCTGCCCTACCAGCTCTTAGCACAGGGAGTCCTGGTCTGCACATGCATGAGCCAGGGAGCCAGAGAGCCAGAGGAGGACGCTGCCGTGGGCTCTAACTGTCCTCAGAGAATGTTGGTATGACCCGGGGATCCAAGGGAGGTGGGGGGAACCTCGGAGGCGCCCAGGAACGCAGGAGGGCCCAGACTGCGGCCCTGCCGGCCCTCGGAGAGGGCCCACGCGTGTCTGCTCGGGCTCAGGAGGCCACGGTGGGACAGCCAGTACCCCAGCACCGAGCTCATCTCGCGTGGACCACCCAGTGCGCGTCAGGAGTAGGTGTGTCCCAGCAGGAGCCCCTAGGAACAGCCCTGCCCTACCAGCTCTTAGCACAGGGAGTCCTGGTCTGCACATGCATGAGCCAGGGAGCCAGAGAGCCAGAGGAGGACGCTGCCGTGGGCTCTAACTGTCCTCAGAGAATGTTGGTATGACCTGGGGATCCAAGGGAGGTGGGGGGAACCTCGGAGGCGCCCAGGAACGCAGGAGGGCCCAGACTGCGGCCCTGCCGGCCCTCGGAGAGGGCCCACGCGTGTCTGCTCGGGCTCAGGAGGCCACGGTGGGACAGCCAGTACCCCAGCACCGAGCTCATCTCGCGTGGACCACCCAGTGGGCGTCAGGAGTAGGTGTGTCCCAGCAGCAGCCGCCCCCCACCCCGGGAACGGCCCCTCCCTAGACAAGCCTTTCCTGTGAGGAGTCCTGGACTGCGCACGCGCGAGCCGGCGAGCCCGCCAGCCAGAGGGAGATGAGGCCTGGGGCTCCTCTTGCCTCAGAGAATGCTTGTGCGGCCTGGGGGCGCCCGCAGGTGTGCTCCGAGGCCTGCCGCGGCCTCTAGCTAGCACCTGGGGCCAGTTGGCAGTGCCGGCTGGCCAGCCTCCTAGAGCCAGGGCTGGCTGCAGCAGGCTCCGCGGGCGGGCGGGCGAAGGGCGAAGGGCGAAGGGCAGACGGAAGCCCAAGGGGGCCCGCCCGCCCGCTCCGCTGTGAAGCGCGCCCGCCCTGGAGGCCAGGACCCCAGGGGGCAGAAGTGGGTCTGGCTTTGCATTGCCCGACCAGCGGGAGGGAGCCAGCCAGGGGCAGCCAGTTGCATCCTCCCGGGAACTGCCAGCGGAGGCTTTTGGGGAGCGCGCTGCCAACTCTTGGCTTGGCCGGGGGAGACCTGCCGTCTCTGTGGCTCCAGCCGGCCAGCAGGCTGCAGGGTCGGGCGCAGGGGCCGTGGGGCTCTGGAGCTTGCTGCCTTGCCCGTGGGCAGGGCCTCCACGGGCCAGCCAGGTGGCACAGGGTTCCTGGGGCTGCGCCTCCTCCCGGCCCGGCCCGGCCCAAGGGAGGTGGGGGGAACCTCGGAGGCGCCCAGGAACGCAAGAGGGCCCAGACTGCGGCCCTGCCGGCCCTCGGAGAGGGCCCACGCGTGTCTGCTCGGGCTCAGGAGGCCACGGTGGGACAGCCAGTACCCCAGCACCGAGCTCATCTCGCGTGGACCACCCAGTGCGCGTCAGGAGTAGGTGTGTCCCAGCAGGAGCCCCTAGGAACAGCCCTGCCCTACCAGCTCTTAGCACAGGGAGTCCTGGTCTGCACATGCATGAGCCAGGGAGCCAGAGAGCCAGAGGAGGACGCTGCCGTGGGCTCTAACTGTCCTCAGAGAATGTTGGTATGACCCGGGGATCCAAGGGAGGTGGGGGGAACCTCGGAGGCGCCCAGGAACGCAGGAGGGCCCAGACTGCGGCCCTGCCGGCCCTCGGAGAGGGCCCACGCGTGTCTGCTCGGGCTCAGGAGGCCACGGTGGGACAGCCAGTACCCCAGCACCGAGCTCATCTCGCGTGGACCACCCAGTGGGCGTCAGGAGTAGGTGTGTCCCAGCAGCAGCCGCCCCCCACCCCGGGAACGGCCCCTCCCTAGACAAGCCTTTCCTGTGAGGAGTCCTGGACTGCGCACGCGCGAGCCGGCGAGCCCGCCAGCCAGAGGGAGATGAGGCCTGGGGCTCCTCTTGCCTCAGAGAATGCTTGTGCGGCCTGGGGGCGCCCGCAGGTGTGCTCCGAGGCCTGCCGCGGCCTCTAGCTAGCACCTGGGGCCAGTTGGCAGTGCCGGCTGGCCAGCCTCCTAGAGCCAGGGCTGGCTGCAGCAGGCTCCGCGGGCGGGCGGGCGAAGGGCGAAGGGCGAAGGGCAGACGGAAGCCCAAGGGGGCCCGCCCACCCGCTCCGCTGTGAAGCGCGCCCGCCCTGGAGGCCAGGACCCCAGGGGGCAGAAGTGGGTCTGGCTTTGCATTGCCCGACCAGCGGGAGGGAGCCAGCCAGGGGCAGCCAGTTGCATCCTCCCGGGAACTGCCAGCGGAGGCTTTTGGGGAGCGCGCTGCCAACTCTTGGCTTGGCCGGGGGAGACCTGCCGTCTCTGTGGCTCCAGCCGGCCAGCAGGCTGCAGGGTCGGGCGCAGGGGCCGTGGGGCTCTGGAGCTTGCTGCCTTGCCCGTGGGCAGGGCCTCCACGGGCCAGCCAGGTGGCACAGGGTTCCTGGGGCTGCGCCTCCTCCCGGCCCGGCCCGGCCCAAGGGAGGTGGGGGGAACCTCGGAGGCGCCCAGGAACGCAAGAGGGCCCAGACTGCGGCCCTGCCGGCCCTCGGAGAGGGCCCACGCGTGTCTGCTCGGGCTCAGGAGGCCACGGTGGGACAGCCAGTACCCCAGCACCGAGCTCATCTCGCGTGGACCACCCAGTGCGCGTCAGGAGTAGGTGTGTCCCAGCAGGAGCCCCTAGGAACAGCCCTGCCCTACCAGCTCTTAGCACAGGGAGTCCTGGTCTGCACATGCATGAGCCAGAGAGCCAGAGAGCCAGAGGAGGACGCTGCCGTGGGCTCTAACTGTCCTCAGAGAATGTTGGTATGACCCGGGGATCCAAGGGAGGTGGGGGGAACCTCGGAGGCGCCCAGGAACGCAGGAGGGCCCAGACTGCGGCCCTGCCGGCCCTCGGAGAGGGCCCACGCGTGTCTGCTCGGGCTCAGGAGGCCACGGTGGGACAGCCAGTACCCCAGCACCGAGCTCATCTCGCGTGGACCACCCAGTGCGCGTCAGGAGTAGGTGTGTCCCAGCAGGAGCCCCTAGGAACAGCCCTGCCCTACCAGCTCTTAGCACAGGGAGTCCTGGTCTGCACATGCATGAGCCAGGGAGCCAGAGAGCCAGAGGAGGACGCTGCCGTGGGCTCTAACTGTCCTCAGAGAATGTTGGTATGACCTGGGGATCCAAGGGAGGTGGGGGGAACCTCGGAGGCGCCCAGGAACGCAGGAGGGCCCAGACTGCGGCCCTGCCGGCCCTCGGAGAGGGCCCACGCGTGTCTGCTCGGGCTCAGGAGGCCACGGTGGGACAGCCAGTACCCCAGCACCGAGCTCATCTCGCGTGGACCACCCAGTGGGCGTCAGGAGTAGGTGTGTCCCAGCAGCAGCCGCCCCCCACCCCGGGAACGGCCCCTCCCTAGACAAGCCTTTCCTGTGAGGAGTCCTGGACTGCGCACGCGCGAGCCGGCGAGCCCGCCAGCCAGAGGGAGATGAGGCCTGGGGCTCCTCTTGCCTCAGAGAATGCTTGTGCGGCCTGGGGGCGCCCGCAGGTGTGCTCCGAGGCCTGCCGCGGCCTCTAGCTAGCACCTGGGGCCAGTTGGCAGTGCCGGCTGGCCAGCCTCCTAGAGCCAGGGCTGGCTGCAGCAGGCTCCGCGGGCGGGCGGTCGGGCGGGCGAAGGGCGAAGGGCAGACGGAAGCCCAAGGGGGCCCGCCCGCCCGCTCCGCTGCGAAGCGCGCCCGCCCTGGAGGCCAGGACCCCAGGGGGCAGAAGTGGGTCTGGCTTTGCATTGCCCGACCAGCGGGAGGGAGCCAGCCAGGGGCAGCCAGTTGCATCCTCCCGGGAACTGCCAGCGGAGGCTTTTGGGGAGCGCGCTGCCAACTCTTGGCTTGGCCGGGGGAGACCTGCCGTCTCTGTGGCTCCAGCCGGCCAGCAGGCTGCAGGGTCGGGCGCAGGGGCCGTGGGGCTCTGGAGCTTGCTGCCTTGCCCGTGGGCAGGGCCTCCACGGGCCAGCCAGGTGGCACAGGGTTCCTGGGGCTGCGCCTCCTCCCGGCCCGGCCCGGCCCAAGGGAGGTGGGGGGAACCTCGGAGGCGCCCAGGAACGCAAGAGGGCCCAGACTGCGGCCCTGCCGGCCCTCGGAGAGGGCCCACGCGTGTCTGCTCGGGCTCAGGAGGCCACGGTGGGACAGCCAGTACCCCAGCACCGAGCTCATCTCGCGTGGACCACCCAGTGCGCGTCAGGAGTAGGTGTGTCCCAGCAGGAGCCCCTAGGAACAGCCCTGCCCTACCAGCTCTTAGCACAGGGAGTCCTGGTCTGCACATGCATGAGCCAGGGAGCCAGAGAGCCAGAGGAGGACGCTGCCGTGGGCTCTAACTGTCCTCAGAGAATGTTGGTATGACCCGGGGATCCAAGGGAGGTGGGGGGAACCTCGGAGGCGCCCAGGAACGCAGGAGGGCCCAGACTGCGGCCCTGCCGGCCCTCGGAGAGGGCCCACGCGTGTCTGCTCGGGCTCAGGAGGCCACGGTGGGACAGCCAGTACCCCAGCACCGAGCTCATCTCGCGTGGACCACCCAGTGGGCGTCAGGAGTAGGTGTGTCCCAGCAGCAGCCGCCCCCCACCCCGGGAACGGCCCCTCCCTAGACAAGCCTTTCCTGTGAGGAGTCCTGGACTGCGCACGCGCGAGCCGGCGAGCCCGCCAGCCAGAGGGAGATGAGGCCTGGGGCTCCTCTTGCCTCAGAGAATGCTTGTGCGGCCTGGGGGCGCCCGCAGGTGTGCTCCGAGGCCTGCCGCGGCCTCTAGCTAGCACCTGGGGCCAGTTGGCAGTGCCGGCTGGCCAGCCTCCTAGAGCCAGGGCTGGCTGCAGCAGGCTCCGCGGGCGGGCGGGCGAAGGGCGAAGGGCGAAGGGCAGACGGAAGCCCAAGGGGGCCCGCCCACCCGCTCCGCTGTGAAGCGCGCCCGCCCTGGAGGCCAGGACCCCAGGGGGCAGAAGTGGGTCTGGCTTTGCATTGCCCGACCAGCGGGAGGGAGCCAGCCAGGGGCAGCCAGTTGCATCCTCCCGGGAACTGCCAGCGGAGGCTTTTGGGGAGCGCGCTGCCAACTCTTGGCTTGGCCGGGGGAGACCTGCCGTCTCTGTGGCTCCAGCCGGCCAGCAGGCTGCAGGGTCGGGCGCAGGGGCCGTGGGGCTCTGGAGCTTGCTGCCTTGCCCGTGGGCAGGGCCTCCACGGGCCAGCCAGGTGGCACAGGGTTCCTGGGGCTGCGCCTCCTCCCGGCCCGGCCCGGCCCAAGGGAGGTGGGGGGAACCTCGGAGGCGCCCAGGAACGCAAGAGGGCCCAGACTGCGGCCCTGCCGGCCCTCGGAGAGGGCCCACGCGTGTCTGCTCGGGCTCAGGAGGCCACGGTGGGACAGCCAGTACCCCAGCACCGAGCTCATCTCGCGTGGACCACCCAGTGCGCGTCAGGAGTAGGTGTGTCCCAGCAGGAGCCCCTAGGAACAGCCCTGCCCTACCAGCTCTTAGCACAGGGAGTCCTGGTCTGCACATGCATGAGCCAGAGAGCCAGAGAGCCAGAGGAGGACGCTGCCGTGGGCTCTAACTGTCCTCAGAGAATGTTGGTATGACCCGGGGATCCAAGGGAGGTGGGGGGAACCTCGGAGGCGCCCAGGAACGCAGGAGGGCCCAGACTGCGGCCCTGCCGGCCCTCGGAGAGGGCCCACGCGTGTCTGCTCGGGCTCAGGAGGCCACGGTGGGACAGCCAGTACCCCAGCACCGAGCTCATCTCGCGTGGACCACCCAGTGGGCGTCAGGAGTAGGTGTGTCCCAGCAGCAGCCGCCCCCCACCCCGGGAACGGCCCCTCCCTAGACAAGCCTTTCCTGTGAGGAGTCCTGGACTGCGCACGCGCGAGCCGGCGAGCCCGCCAGCCAGAGGGAGATGAGGCCTGGGGCTCCTCTTGCCTCAGAGAATGCTTGTGCGGCCTGGGGGCGCCCGCAGGTGTGCTCCGAGGCCTGCCGCGGCCTCTAGCTAGCACCTGGGGCCAGTTGGCAGTGCCGGCTGGCCAGCCTCCTAGAGCCAGGGCTGGCTGCAGCAGGCTCCGCGGGCGGGCGGGCGAAGGGCGAAGGGCGAAGGGCAGACGGAAGCCCAAGGGGGCCCGCCCACCCGCTCCGCTGTGAAGCGCGCCCGCCCTGGAGGCCAGGACCCCAGGGGGCAGAAGTGGGTCTGGCTTTGCATTGCCCGACCAGCGGGAGGGAGCCAGCCAGGGGCAGCCAGTTGCATCCTCCCGGGAACTGCCAGCGGAGGCTTTTGGGGAGCGCGCTGCCAACTCTTGGCTTGGCCGGGGGAGACCTGCCGTCTCTGTGGCTCCAGCCGGCCAGCAGGCTGCAGGGTCGGGCGCAGGGGCCGTGGGGCTCTGGAGCTTGCTGCCTTGCCCGTGGGCAGGGCCTCCACGGGCCAGCCAGGTGGCACAGGGTTCCTGGGGCTGCGCCTCCTCCCGGCCCGGCCCGGCCCAAGGGAGGTGGGGGGAACCTCGGAGGCGCCCAGGAACGCAAGAGGGCCCAGACTGCGGCCCTGCCGGCCCTCGGAGAGGGCCCACGCGTGTCTGCTCGGGCTCAGGAGGCCACGGTGGGACAGCCAGTACCCCAGCACCGAGCTCATCTCGCGTGGACCACCCAGTGCGCGTCAGGAGTAGGTGTGTCCCAGCAGGAGCCCCTAGGAACAGCCCTGCCCTACCAGCTCTTAGCACAGGGAGTCCTGGTCTGCACATGCATGAGCCAGAGAGCCAGAGAGCCAGAGGAGGACGCTGCCGTGGGCTCTAACTGTCCTCAGAGAATGTTGGTATGACCCGGGGATCCAAGGGAGGTGGGGGGAACCTCGGAGGCGCCCAGGAACGCAGGAGGGCCCAGACTGCGGCCCTGCCGGCCCTCGGAGAGGGCCCACGCGTGTCTGCTCGGGCTCAGGAGGCCACGGTGGGACAGCCAGTACCCCAGCACCGAGCTCATCTCGCGTGGACCACCCAGTGCGCGTCAGGAGTAGGTGTGTCCCAGCAGGAGCCCCTAGGAACAGCCCTGCCCTACCAGCTCTTAGCACAGGGAGTCCTGGTCTGCACATGCATGAGCCAGGGAGCCAGAGAGCCAGAGGAGGACGCTGCCGTGGGCTCTAACTGTCCTCAGAGAATGTTGGTATGACCTGGGGATCCAAGGGAGGTGGGGGGAACCTCGGAGGCGCCCAGGAACGCAGGAGGGCCCAGACTGCGGCCCTGCCGGCCCTCGGAGAGGGCCCACGCGTGTCTGCTCGGGCTCAGGAGGCCACGGTGGGACAGCCAGTACCCCAGCACCGAGCTCATCTCGCGTGGACCACCCAGTGGGCGTCAGGAGTAGGTGTGTCCCAGCAGCAGCCGCCCCCCACCCCGGGAACGGCCCCTCCCTAGACAAGCCTTTCCTGTGAGGAGTCCTGGACTGCGCACGCGCGAGCCGGCGAGCCCGCCAGCCAGAGGGAGATGAGGCCTGGGGCTCCTCTTGCCTCAGAGAATGCTTGTGCGGCCTGGGGGCGCCCGCAGGTGTGCTCCGAGGCCTGCCGCGGCCTCTAGCTAGCACCTGGGGCCAGTTGGCAGTGCCGGCTGGCCAGCCTCCTAGAGCCAGGGCTGGCTGCAGCAGGCTCCGCGGGCGGGCGGGCGAAGGGCGAAGGGCGAAGGGCAGACGGAAGCCCAAGGGGGCCCGCCCGCCCGCTCCGCTGCGAAGCGCGCCCGCCCTGGAGGCCAGGACCCCAGGGGGCAGAAGTGGGTCTGGCTTTGCATTGCCCGACCAGCGGGAGGGAGCCAGCCAGGGGCAGCCAGTTGCATCCTCCCGGGAACTGCCAGCGGAGGCTTTTGGGGAGCGCGCTGCCAACTCTTGGCTTGGCCGGGGGAGACCTGCCGTCTCTGTGGCTCCAGCCGGCCAGCAGGCTGCAGGGTCGGGCGCAGCGGCCGTGGGGCTCTGGAGCTTGCTGCCCTGCCCGTGGGCGGAGCCTCCACGGGCCAGCCAGGTGGCACAGGGTTCCTGGGGCTGCGCCTCCTCCCGGCCCGGCCCGGCCCAAGGGAGGTGGGGGGAACCTCGGAGGCGCCCAGGAACGCAGGAGAGCCCAGACTGCGGCCCTGCCGGCCCTCGGAGAGGGCCCACGCGTGTCTGCTCGGGCTCAGGAGGCCACGGTGGGACAGCCAGTACCCCAGCACCGAGCTCATCTCGCGTGGACCACCCAGTGCGCGTCAGGAGTAGGTGTGTCCCAGCAGGAGCCCCTAGGAACAGCCCTGCCCTACCAGCTCTTAGCACAGGGAGTCCTGGTCTGCACATGCATGAGCCAGGGAGCCAGAGAGCCAGAGAGCCAGAGGAGGACGCTGCCGTGGGCTCTAACTGTCCTCAGAGAATGTTGGTATGACCCGGGGATCCAAGGGAGGTGGGGGGAACCTCGGAGGCGCCCAGGAACGCAGGAGGGCCCAGACTGCGGCCCTGCCGGCCCTCGGAGAGGGCCCACGCGTGTCTGCTCGGGCTCAGGAGGCCACGGTGGGACAGCCAGTACCCCAGCACCGAGCTCATCTCGCGTGGACCACCCAGTGGGCGTCAGGAGTAGGTGTGTCCCAGCAGCAGCCGCCCCCCACCCCGGGAACGGCCCCTCCCTAGACAAGCCTTTCCTGTGAGGAGTCCTGGACTGCGCACGCGCGAGCCGGCGAGCCCGCCAGCCAGAGGGAGATGAGGCCTGGGGCTCCTCTTGCCTCAGAGAATGCTTGTGCGGCCTGGGGGCGCCCGCAGGTGTGCTCCGAGGCCTGCCGCGGCCTCTAGCTAGCACCTGGGGCCAGTTGGCAGTGCCGGCTGGCCAGCCTCCTAGAGCCAGGGCTGGCTGCAGCAGGCTCCGCGGGCGGGCGAAGGGCAGACGGAAGCCCAAGGGGGCCCGCCCACCCGCTCCGCTGTGAAGCGCGCCCGCCCTGGAGGCCAGGACCCCAGGGGGCAGAAGTGGGTCTGGCTTTGCATTGCCCGACCAGCGGGAGGGAGCCAGCCAGGGGCAGCCAGTTGCATCCTCCCGGGAACTGCCAGCGGAGGCTTTTGGGGAGCGCGCTGCCAACTCTTGGCTTGGCCGGGGGAGACCTGCCGTCTCTGTGGCTCCAGCCGGCCAGCAGGCTGCAGGGTCGGGCGCAGGGGCCGTGGGGCTCTGGAGCTTGCTGCCTTGCCCGTGGGCAGGGCCTCCACGGGCCAGCCAGGTGGCACAGGGTTCCTGGGGCTGCGCCTCCTCCCGGCCCGGCCCGGCCCAAGGGAGGTGGGGGGAACCTCGGAGGCGCCCAGGAACGCAAGAGGGCCCAGACTGCGGCCCTGCCGGCCCTCGGAGAGGGCCCACGCGTGTCTGCTCGGGCTCAGGAGGCCACGGTGGGACAGCCAGTACCCCAGCACCGAGCTCATCTCGCGTGGACCACCCAGTGCGCGTCAGGAGTAGGTGTGTCCCAGCAGGAGCCCCTAGGAACAGCCCTGCCCTACCAGCTCTTAGCACAGGGAGTCCTGGTCTGCACATGCATGAGCCAGGGAGCCAGAGAGCCAGAGGAGGACGCTGCCGTGGGCTCTAACTGTCCTCAGAGAATGTTGGTATGACCCGGGGATCCAAGGGAGGTGGGGGGAACCTCGGAGGCGCCCAGGAACGCAGGAGGGCCCAGACTGCGGCCCTGCCGGCCCTCGGAGAGGGCCCACGCGTGTCTGCTCGGGCTCAGGAGGCCACGGTGGGACAGCCAGTACCCCAGCACCGAGCTCATCTCGCGTGGACCACCCAGTGGGCGTCAGGAGTAGGTGTGTCCCAGCAGCAGCCGCCCCCCACCCCGGGAACGGCCCCTCCCTAGACAAGCCTTTCCTGTGAGGAGTCCTGGACTGCGCACGCGCGAGCCGGCGAGCCCGCCAGCCAGAGGGAGATGAGGCCTGGGGCTCCTCTTGCCTCAGAGAATGCTTGTGCGGCCTGGGGGCGCCCGCAGGTGTGCTCCGAGGCCTGCCGCGGCCTCTAGCTAGCACCTGGGGCCAGTTGGCAGTGCCGGCTGGCCAGCCTCCTAGAGCCAGGGCTGGCTGCAGCAGGCTCCGCGGGCGGGCGGTCGGGCGGGCGAAGGGCGAAGGGCAGACGGAAGCCCAAGGGGGCCCGCCCACCCGCTCCGCTGTGAAGCGCGCCCGCCCTGGAGGCCAGGACCCCAGGGGGCAGAAGTGGGTCTGGCTTTGCATTGCCCGACCAGCGGGAGGGAGCCAGCCAGGGGCAGCCAGTTGCATCCTCCCGGGAACTGCCAGCGGAGGCTTTTGGGGAGCGCGCTGCCAACTCTTGGCTTGGCCGGGGGAGACCTGCCGTCTCTGTGGCTCCAGCCGGCCAGCAGGCTGCAGGGTCGGGCGCAGGGGCCGTGGGGCTCTGGAGCTTGCTGCCTTGCCCGTGGGCAGGGCCTCCACGGGCCAGCCAGGTGGCACAGGGTTCCTGGGGCTGCGCCTCCTCCCGGCCCGGCCCGGCCCAAGGGAGGTGGGGGGAACCTCGGAGGCGCCCAGGAACGCAAGAGGGCCCAGACTGCGGCCCTGCCGGCCCTCGGAGAGGGCCCACGCGTGTCTGCTCGGGCTCAGGAGGCCACGGTGGGACAGCCAGTACCCCAGCACCGAGCTCATCTCGCGTGGACCACCCAGTGCGCGTCAGGAGTAGGTGTGTCCCAGCAGGAGCCCCTAGGAACAGCCCTGCCCTACCAGCTCTTAGCACAGGGAGTCCTGGTCTGCACATGCATGAGCCAGGGAGCCAGAGAGCCAGAGGAGGACGCTGCCGTGGGCTCTAACTGTCCTCAGAGAATGTTGGTATGACCCGGGGATCCAAGGGAGGTGGGGGGAACCTCGGAGGCGCCCAGGAACGCAGGAGGGCCCAGACTGCGGCCCTGCCGGCCCTCGGAGAGGGCCCACGCGTGTCTGCTCGGGCTCAGGAGGCCACGGTGGGACAGCCAGTACCCCAGCACCGAGCTCATCTCGCGTGGACCACCCAGTGGGCGTCAGGAGTAGGTGTGTCCCAGCAGCAGCCGCCCCCCACCCCGGGAACGGCCCCTCCCTAGACAAGCCTTTCCTGTGAGGAGTCCTGGACTGCGCACGCGCGAGCCGGCGAGCCCGCCAGCCAGAGGGAGATGAGGCCTGGGGCTCCTCTTGCCTCAGAGAATGCTTGTGCGGCCTGGGGGCGCCCGCAGGTGTGCTCCGAGGCCTGCCGCGGCCTCTAGCTAGCACCTGGGGCCAGTTGGCAGTGCCGGCTGGCCAGCCTCCTAGAGCCAGGGCTGGCTGCAGCAGGCTCCGCGGGCGGGCGGTCGGGCGGGCGAAGGGCGAAGGGCAGACGGAAGCCCAAGGGGGCCCGCCCGCCCGCTCCGCTGCGAAGCGCGCCCGCCCTGGAGGCCAGGACCCCAGGGGGCAGAAGTGGGTCTGGCTTTGCATTGCCCGACCAGCGGGAGGGAGCCAGCCAGGGGCAGCCAGTTGCATCCTCCCGGGAACTGCCAGCGGAGGCTTTTGGGGAGCGCGCTGCCAACTCTTGGCTTGGCCGGGGGAGACCTGCCGTCTCTGTGGCTCCAGCCGGCCAGCAGGCTGCAGGGTCGGGCGCAGGGGCCGTGGGGCTCTGGAGCTTGCTGCCTTGCCCGTGGGCAGGGCCTCCACGGGCCAGCCAGGTGGCACAGGGTTCCTGGGGCTGCGCCTCGTCCCGGCCCGGCCCGGCCCAAGGGAGGTGGGGGGAACCTCGGAGGCGCCCAGGAACGCAAGAGGGCCCAGACTGCGGCCCTGCCGGCCCTCGGAGAGGGCCCACGCGTGTCTGCTCGGGCTCAGGAGGCCACGGTGGGACAGCCAGTACCCCAGCACCGAGCTCATCTCGCGTGGACCACCCAGTGCGCGTCAGGAGTAGGTGTGTCCCAGCAGGAGCCCCTAGGAACAGCCCTGCCCTACCAGCTCTTAGCACAGGGAGTCCTGGTCTGCACATGCATGAGCCAGAGAGCCAGAGAGCCAGAGGAGGACGCTGCCGTGGGCTCTAACTGTCCTCAGAGAATGTTGGTATGACCCGGGGATCCAAGGGAGGTGGGGGGAACCTCGGAGGCGCCCAGGAACGCAGGAGGGCCCAGACTGCGGCCCTGCCGGCCCTCGGAGAGGGCCCACGCGTGTCTGCTCGGGCTCAGGAGGCCACGGTGGGACAGCCAGTACCCCAGCACCGAGCTCATCTCGCGTGGACCACCCAGTGCGCGTCAGGAGTAGGTGTGTCCCAGCAGGAGCCCCTAGGAACAGCCCTGCCCTACCAGCTCTTAGCACAGGGAGTCCTGGTCTGCACATGCATGAGCCAGGGAGCCAGAGAGCCAGAGGAGGACGCTGCCGTGGGCTCTAACTGTCCTCAGAGAATGTTGGTATGACCCGGGGATCCAAGGGAGGTGGGGGGAACCTCGGAGGCGCCCAGGAACGCAGGAGGGCCCAGACTGCGGCCCTGCCGGCCCTCGGAGAGGGCCCACGCGTGTCTGCTCGGGCTCAGGAGGCCACGGTGGGACAGCCAGTACCCCAGCACCGAGCTCATCTCGCGTGGACCACCCAGTGGGCGTCAGGAGTAGGTGTGTCCCAGCAGCAGCCGCCCCCCACCCCGGAACGGCCCCTCCCTAGACAAGCCTTTCCTGTGAGGAGTCCTGGACTGCGCACGCGCGAGCCGGCGAGCCCGCCAGCCAGAGGGAGATGAGGCCTGGGGCTCCTCTTGCCTCAGAGAATGCTTGTGCGGCCTGGGGGCGCCCGCAGGTGTGCTCCGAGGCCTGCCGCGGCCTCTAGCTAGCACCTGGGGCCAGTTGGCAGTGCCGGCTGGCCAGCCTCCTAGAGCCAGGGCTGGCTGCAGCAGGCTCCGCGGGCGGGCGGGCGAAGGGCGAAGGGCGAAGGGCAGACGGAAGCCCAAGGGGGCCCGCCCGCCCGCTCCGCTGTGAAGCGCGCCCGCCCTGGAGGCCAGGACCCCAGGGGGCAGAAGTGGGTCTGGCTTTGCATTGCCCGACCAGCGGGAGGGAGCCAGCCAGGGGCAGCCAGTTGCATCCTCCCGGGAACTGCCAGCGGAGGCTTTTGGGGAGCGCGCTGCCAACTCTTGGCTTGGCCGGGGGAGACCTGCCGTCTCTGTGGCTCCAGCCGGCCAGCAGGCTGCAGGGTCGGGCGCAGGGGCCGTGGGGCTCTGGAGCTTGCTGCCTTGCCCGTGGGCAGGGCCTCCACGGGCCAGCCAGGTGGCACAGGGTTCCTGGGGCTGCGCCTCCTCCCGGCCCGGCCCGGCCCAAGGGAGGTGGGGGGAACCTCGGAGGCGCCCAGGAACGCAAGAGGGCCCAGACTGCGGCCCTGCCGGCCCTCGGAGAGGGCCCACGCGTGTCTGCTTGGGCTCAGGAGGCCACGGTGGGACAGCCAGTACCCCAGCACCGAGCTCATCTCGCGTGGACCACCCAGTGCGCGTCAGGAGTAGGTGTGTCCCAGCAGGAGCCCCTAGGAACAGCCCTGCCCTACCAGCTCTTAGCACAGGGAGTCCTGGTCTGCACATGCATGAGCCAGAGAGCCAGAGAGCCAGAGGAGGACGCTGCCGTGGGCTCTAACTGTCCTCAGAGAATGTTGGTATGACCCGGGGATCCAAGGGAGGTGGGGGGAACCTCGGAGGCGCCCAGGAACGCAGGAGGGCCCAGACTGCGGCCCTGCCGGCCCTCGGAGAGGGCCCACGCGTGTCTGCTCGGGCTCAGGAGGCCACGGTGGGACAGCCAGTACCCCAGCACCGAGCTCATCTCGCGTGGACCACCCAGTGCGCGTCAGGAGTAGGTGTGTCCCAGCAGGAGCCCCTAGGAACAGCCCTGCCCTACCAGCTCTTAGCACAGGGAGTCCTGGTCTGCACATGCATGAGCCAGGGAGCCAGAGAGCCAGAGGAGGACGCTGCCGTGGGCTCTAACTGTCCTCAGAGAATGTTGGTATGACCCGGGGATCCAAGGGAGGTGGGGGGAACCTCGGAGGCGCCCAGGAACGCAGGAGGGCCCAGACTGCGGCCCTGCCGGCCCTCGGAGAGGGCCCACGCGTGTCTGCTCGGGCTCAGGAGGCCACGGTGGGACAGCCAGTACCCCAGCACCGAGCTCATCTCGCGTGGACCACCCAGTGGGCGTCAGGAGTAGGTGTGTCCCAGCAGCAGCCGCCCCCCACCCCGGGAACGGCCCCTCCCTAGACAAGCCTTTCCTGTGAGGAGTCCTGGACTGCGCACGCGCGAGCCGGCGAGCCCGCCAGCCAGAGGGAGATGAGGCCTGGGGCTCCTCTTGCCTCAGAGAATGCTTGTGCGGCCTGGGGGCGCCCGCAGGTGTGCTCCGAGGCCTGCCGCGGCCTCTAGCTAGCACCTGGGGCCAGTTGGCAGTGCCGGCTGGCCAGCCTCCTAGAGCCAGGGCTGGCTGCAGCAGGCTCCGCGGGCGGGCGGGCGAAGGGCGAAGGGCGAAGGGCAGACGGAAGCCCAAGGGGGCCCGCCCGCCCGCTCCGCTGCGAAGCGCGCCCGCCCTGGAGGCCAGGACCCCAGGGGGCAGAAGTGGGTCTGGCTTTGCATTGCCCGACCAGCGGGAGGGAGCCAGCCAGGGGCAGCCAGTTGCATCCTCCCGGGAACTGCCAGCGGAGGCTTTTGGGGAGCGCGCTGCCAACTCTTGGCTTGGCCGGGGGAGACCTGCCGTCTCTGTGGCTCCAGCCGGCCAGCAGGCTGCAGGGTCGGGCGCAGGGGCCGTGGGGCTCTGGAGCTTGCTGCCTTGCCCGTGGGCAGGGCCTCCACGGGCCAGCCAGGTGGCACAGGGTTCCTGGGGCTGCGCCTCCTCCCGGCCCGGCCCGGCCCAAGGGAGGTGGGGGGAACCTCGGAGGCGCCCAGGAACGCAAGAGGGCCCAGACTGCGGCCCTGCCGGCCCTCGGAGAGGGCCCACGCGTGTCTGCTCGGGCTCAGGAGGCCACGGTGGGACAGCCAGTACCCCAGCACCGAGCTCATCTCGCGTGGACCACCCAGTGCGCGTCAGGAGTAGGTGTGTCCCAGCAGGAGCCCCTAGGAACAGCCCTGCCCTACCAGCTCTTAGCACAGGGAGTCCTGGTCTGCACATGCATGAGCCAGAGAGCCAGAGAGCCAGAGGAGGACGCTGCCGTGGGCTCTAACTGTCCTCAGAGAATGTTGGTATGACCCGGGGATCCAAGGGAGGTGGGGGGAACCTCGGAGGCGCCCAGGAACGCAGGAGGGCCCAGACTGCGGCCCTGCCGGCCCTCGGAGAGGGCCCACGCGTGTCTGCTCGGGCTCAGGAGGCCACGGTGGGACAGCCAGTACCCCAGCACCGAGCTCATCTCGCGTGGACCACCCAGTGGGCGTCAGGAGTAGGTGTGTCCCAGCAGGAGCCCCTAGGAACAGCCCTGCCCTACCAGCTCTTAGCACAGGGAGTCCTGGTCTGCACATGCATGAGCCAGAGAGCCAGAGAGCCAGAGGAGGACGCTGCCGTGGGCTCTAACTGTCCTCAGAGAATGTTGGTATGACCCGGGGATCCAAGGGAGGTGGGGGGAACCTCGGAGGCGCCCAGGAACGCAGGAGGGCCCAGACTGCGGCCCTGCCGGCCCTCGGAGAGGGCCCACGCGTGTCTGCTCGGGCTCAGGAGGCCACGGTGGGACAGCCAGTACCCCAGCACCGAGCTCATCTCGCGTGGACCACCCAGTGGGCGTCAGGAGTAGGTGTGTCCCAGCAGCAGCCGCCCCCCACCCCGGGAACGGCCCCTCCCTAGACAAGCCTTTCCTGTGAGGAGTCCTGGACTGCGCACGCGCGAGCCGGCGAGCCCGCCAGCCAGAGGGAGATGAGGCCTGGGGCTCCTCTTGCCTCAGAGAATGCTTGTGCGGCCTGGGGGCGCCCGCAGGTGTGCTCCGAGGCCTGCCGCGGCCTCTAGCTAGCACCTGGGGCCAGTTGGCAGTGCCGGCTGGCCAGCCTCCTAGAGCCAGGGCTGGCTGCAGCAGGCTCCGCGGGCGGGCGGGCGGGCGGGCGAAGGGCGAAGGGCAGACGGAAGCCCAAGGGGGCCCGCCCGCCCGCTCCGCTGCGAAGCGCGCCCGCCCTGGAGGCCAGGACCCCAGGGGGCAGAAGTGGGTCTGGCTTTGCATTGCCCGACCAGCGGGAGGGAGCCAGCCAGGGGCAGCCAGTTGCATCCTCCCGGGAACTGCCAGCGGAGGCTTTTGGGGAGCGCGCTGCCAACTCTTGGCTTGGCCGGGGGAGACCTGCCGTCTCTGTGGCTCCAGCCGGCCAGCAGGCTGCAGGGTCGGGCGCAGCGGCCGTGGGGCTCTGGAGCTTGCTGCCCTGCCCGTGGGCGGAGCCTCCACGGGCCAGCCAGGTGGCACAGGGTTCCTGGGGCTGCGCCTCCTCCCGGCCCGGCCCAGCCCAAGGGAGGTGGGGGGAACCTCGGAGGCGCCCAGGAACGCAGGAGGGCCCAGACTGCGGCCCTGCCGGCCCTCGGAGAGGGCCCACGCGTGTCTGCTCGGGCTCAGGAGGCCACGGTGGGACAGCCAGTACCCCAGCACCGAGCTCATCTCGCGTGGACCACCCAGTGGGCGTCAGGAGTAGGTGTGTCCCAGCAGGAGCCCCTAGGAACAGCCCTGCCCTACCAGCTCTTAGCACAGGGAGTCCTGGTCTGCACATGCATGAGCCAGGGAGCCAGAGAGCCAGAGGAGGACGCTGCCGTGGGCTCTAACTGTCCTCAGAGAATGTTGGTATGACCCGGGGATCCAAGGGAGGTGGGGGGAACCTCGGAGGCGCCCAGGAACGCAGGAGGGCCCAGACTGCGGCCCTGCCGGCCCTCGGAGAGGGCCCACGCGTGTCTGCTCGGGCTCAGGAGGCCACGGTGGGACAGCCAGTACCCCAGCACCGAGCTCATCTCGCGTGGACCACCCAGTGCGCGTCAGGAGTAGGTGTGTCCCAGCAGGAGCCCCTAGGAACAGCCCTGCCCTACCAGCTCTTAGCACAGGGAGTCCTGGTCTGCACATGCATGAGCCAGGGAGCCAGAGAGCCAGAGGAGGACGCTGCCGTGGGCTCTAACTGTCCTCAGAGAATGTTGGTATGACCCGGGGATCCAAGGGAGGTGGGGGGAACCTCGGAGGCGCCCAGGAACGCAGGAGGGCCCAGACTGCGGCCCTGCCGGCCCTCGGAGAGGGCCCACGCGTGTCTGCTCGGGCTCAGGAGGCCACGGTGGGACAGCCAGTACCCCAGCACCGAGCTCATCTCGCGTGGACCACCCAGTGGGCGTCAGGAGTAGGTGTGTCCCAGCAGCAGCCGCCCCCCACCCCGGGAACGGCCCCTCCCTAGACAAGCCTTTCCTGTGAGGAGTCCTGGACTGCGCACGCGCGAGCCGGCGAGCCCGCCAGCCAGAGGGAGATGAGGCCTGGGGCTCCTCTTGCCTCAGAGAATGCTTGTGCGGCCTGGGGGCGCCCGCAGGTGTGCTCCGAGGCCTGCCGCGGCCTCTAGCTAGCACCTGGGGCCAGTTGGCAGTGCCGGCTGGCCAGCCTCCTAGAGCCAGGGCTGGCTGCAGCAGGCTCCGCGGGCGGGCGGGCGAAGGGCGAAGGGCGAAGGGCAGACGGAAGCCCAAGGGGGCCCGCCCGCCCGCTCCGCTGCGAAGCGCGCCCGCCCTGGAGGCCAGGACCCCAGGGGGCAGAAGTGGGTCTGGCTTTGCATTGCCCGACCAGCGGGAGGGAGCCAGCCAGGGGCAGCCAGTTGCATCCTCCCGGGAACTGCCAGCGGAGGCTTTTGGGGAGCGCGCTGCCAACTCTTGGCTTGGCCGGGGGAGACCTGCCGTCTCTGTGGCTCCAGCCGGCCAGCAGGCTGCAGGGTCGGGCGCAGGGGCCGTGGGGCTCTGGAGCTTGCTGCCTTGCCCGTGGGCAGGGCCTCCACGGGCCAGCCAGGTGGCACAGGGTTCCTGGGGCTGCGCCTCCTCCCGGCCCGGCCCGGCCCAAGGGAGGTGGGGGGAACCTCGGAGGCGCCCAGGAACGCAAGAGGGCCCAGACTGCGGCCCTGCCGGCCCTCGGAGAGGGCCCACGCGTGTCTGCTCGGGCTCAGGAGGCCACGGTGGGACAGCCAGTACCCCAGCACCGAGCTCATCTCGCGTGGACCACCCAGTGCGCGTCAGGAGTAGGTGTGTCCCAGCAGGAGCCCCTAGGAACAGCCCTGCCCTACCAGCTCTTAGCACAGGGAGTCCTGGTCTGCACATGCATGAGCCAGAGAGCCAGAGAGCCAGAGGAGGACGCTGCCGTGGGCTCTAACTGTCCTCAGAGAATGTTGGTATGACCCGGGGATCCAAGGGAGGTGGGGGGAACCTCGGAGGCGCCCAGGAACGCAGGAGGGCCCAGACTGCGGCCCTGCCGGCCCTCGGAGAGGGCCCACGCGTGTCTGCTCGGGCTCAGGAGGCCACGGTGGGACAGCCAGTACCCCAGCACCGAGCTCATCTCGCGTGGACCACCCAGTGGGCGTCAGGAGTAGGTGTGTCCCAGCAGGAGCCCCTAGGAACAGCCCTGCCCTACCAGCTCTTAGCACAGGGAGTCCTGGTCTGCACATGCATGAGCCAGAGAGCCAGAGAGCCAGAGGAGGACGCTGCCGTGGGCTCTAACTGTCCTCAGAGAATGTTGGTATGACCCGGGGATCCAAGGGAGGTGGGGGGAACCTCGGAGGCGCCCAGGAACGCAGGAGGGCCCAGACTGCGGCCCTGCCGGCCCTCGGAGAGGGCCCACGCGTGTCTGCTCGGGCTCAGGAGGCCACGGTGGGACAGCCAGTACCCCAGCACCGAGCTCATCTCGCGTGGACCACCCAGTGGGCGTCAGGAGTAGGTGTGTCCCAGCAGCAGCCGCCCCCCACCCCGGGAACGGCCCCTCCCTAGACAAGCCTTTCCTGTGAGGAGTCCTGGACTGCGCACGCGCGAGCCGGCGAGCCCGCCAGCCAGAGGGAGATGAGGCCTGGGGCTCCTCTTGCCTCAGAGAATGCTTGTGCGGCCTGGGGGCGCCCGCAGGTGTGCTCCGAGGCCTGCCGCGGCCTCTAGCTAGCACCTGGGGCCAGTTGGCAGTGCCGGCTGGCCAGCCTCCTAGAGCCAGGGCTGGCTGCAGCAGGCTCCGCGGGCGGGCGGGCGGGCGGGCGAAGGGCGAAGGGCAGACGGAAGCCCAAGGGGGCCCGCCCGCCCGCTCCGCTGCGAAGCGCGCCCGCCCTGGAGGCCAGGACCCCAGGGGGCAGAAGTGGGTCTGGCTTTGCATTGCCCGACCAGCGGGAGGGAGCCAGCCAGGGGCAGCCAGTTGCATCCTCCCGGGAACTGCCAGCGGAGGCTTTTGGGGAGCGCGCTGCCAACTCTTGGCTTGGCCGGGGGAGACCTGCCGTCTCTGTGGCTCCAGCCGGCCAGCAGGCTGCAGGGTCGGGCGCAGCGGCCGTGGGGCTCTGGAGCTTGCTGCCCTGCCCGTGGGCGGAGCCTCCACGGGCCAGCCAGGTGGCACAGGGTTCCTGGGGCTGCGCCTCCTCCCGGCCCGGCCCAGCCCAAGGGAGGTGGGGGGAACCTCGGAGGCGCCCAGGAACGCAGGAGGGCCCAGACTGCGGCCCTGCCGGCCCTCGGAGAGGGCCCACGCGTGTCTGCTCGGGCTCAGGAGGCCACGGTGGGACAGCCAGTACCCCAGCACCGAGCTCATCTCGCGTGGACCACCCAGTGGGCGTCAGGAGTAGGTGTGTCCCAGCAGGAGCCCCTAGGAACAGCCCTGCCCTACCAGCTCTTAGCACAGGGAGTCCTGGTCTGCACATGCATGAGCCAGGGAGCCAGAGAGCCAGAGGAGGACGCTGCCGTGGGCTCTAACTGTCCTCAGAGAATGTTGGTATGACCCGGGGATCCAAGGGAGGTGGGGGGAACCTCGGAGGCGCCCAGGAACGCAGGAGGGCCCAGACTGCGGCCCTGCCGGCCCTCGGAGAGGGCCCACGCGTGTCTGCTCGGGCTCAGGAGGCCACGGTGGGACAGCCAGTACCCCAGCACCGAGCTCATCTCGCGTGGACCACCCAGTGCGCGTCAGGAGTAGGTGTGTCCCAGCAGGAGCCCCTAGGAACAGCCCTGCCCTACCAGCTCTTAGCACAGGGAGTCCTGGTCTGCACATGCATGAGCCAGGGAGCCAGAGAGCCAGAGGAGGACGCTGCCGTGGGCTCTAACTGTCCTCAGAGAATGTTGGTATGACCCGGGGATCCAAGGGAGGTGGGGGGAACCTCGGAGGCGCCCAGGAACGCAGGAGGGCCCAGACTGCGGCCCTGCCGGCCCTCGGAGAGGGCCCACGCGTGTCTGCTCGGGCTCAGGAGGCCACGGTGGGACAGCCAGTACCCCAGCACCGAGCTCATCTCGCGTGGACCACCCAGTGGGCGTCAGGAGTAGGTGTGTCCCAGCAGCAGCCGCCCCCCACCCCGGGAACGGCCCCTCCCTAGACAAGCCTTTCCTGTGAGGAGTCCTGGACTGCGCACGCGCGAGCCGGCGAGCCCGCCAGCCAGAGGGAGATGAGGCCTGGGGCTCCTCTTGCCTCAGAGAATGCTTGTGCGGCCTGGGGGCGCCCGCAGGTGTGCTCCGAGGCCTGCCGCGGCCTCTAGCTAGCACCTGGGGCCAGTTGGCAGTGCCGGCTGGCCAGCCTCCTAGAGCCAGGGCTGGCTGCAGCAGGCTCCGCGGGCGGGCGGGCGAAGGGCGAAGGGCGAAGGGCAGACGGAAGCCCAAGGGGGCCCGCCCACCCGCTCCGCTGTGAAGCGCGCCCGCCCTGGAGGCCAGGACCCCAGGGGGCAGAAGTGGGTCTGGCTTTGCATTGCCCGACCAGCGGGAGGGAGCCAGCCAGGGGCAGCCAGTTGCATCCTCCCGGGAACTGCCAGCGGAGGCTTTTGGGGAGCGCGCTGCCAACTCTTGGCTTGGCCGGGGGAGACCTGCCGTCTCTGTGGCTCCAGCCGGCCAGCAGGCTGCAGGGTCGGGCGCAGCGGCCGTGGGGCTCTGGAGCTTGCTGCCCTGCCCGTGGGCGGGGCCTCCACGGGCCAGCCAGGTGGCACAGGGTTCCTGGGGCTTCGCCTCGTCCCGGCCCGCCCCGGCCCAAGGGAGGTGGGGGGAACCTCGGAGGCGCCCAGGAACGCAAGAGGGCCCAGACTGCGGCCCTGCCGGCCCTCGGAGAGGGCCCACGCGTGTCTGCTCGGGCTCAGGAGGCCACGGTGGGACAGCCAGTACCCCAGCACCGAGCTCATCTCGCGTGGACCACCCAGTGCGCGTCAGGAGTAGGTGTGTCCCAGCAGGAGCCCCTAGGAACAGCCCTGCCCTACCAGCTCTTAGCACAGGGAGTCCTGGTCTGCACATGCATGAGCCAGGGAGCCAGAGAGCCAGAGGAGGACGCTGCCGTGGGCTCTAACTGTCCTCAGAGAATGTTGGTATGACCCGGGGATCCAAGGGAGGTGGGGGGAACCTCGGAGGCGCCCAGGAACGCAGGAGGGCCCAGACTGCGGCCCTGCCGGCCCTCGGAGAGGGCCCACGCGTGTCTGCTCGGGCTCAGGAGGCCACGGTGGGACAGCCAGTACCCCAGCACCGAGCTCATCTCGCGTGGACCACCCAGTGGGCGTCAGGAGTAGGTGTGTCCCAGCAGCAGCCGCCCCCCACCCCGGGAACGGCCCCTCCCTAGACAAGCCTTTCCTGTGAGGAGTCCTGGACTGCGCACGCGCGAGCCGGCGAGCCCGCCAGCCAGAGGGAGATGAGGCCTGGGGCTCCTCTTGCCTCAGAGAATGCTTGTGCGGCCTGGGGGCGCCCGCAGGTGTGCTCCGAGGCCTGCCGCGGCCTCTAGCTAGCACCTGGGGCCAGTTGGCAGTGCCGGCTGGCCAGCCTCCTAGAGCCAGGGCTGGCTGCAGCAGGCTCCGCGGGCGGGCGGGCGGGCGGGCGAAGGGCGAAGGGCAGACGGAAGCCCAAGGGGGCCCGCCCGCCCGCTCCGCTGCGAAGCGCGCCCGCCCTGGAGGCCAGGACCCCAGGGGGCAGAAGTGGGTCTGGCTTTGCATTGCCCGACCAGCGGGAGGGAGCCAGCCAGGGGCAGCCAGTTGCATCCTCCCGGGAACTGCCAGCGGAGGCTTTTGGGGAGCGCGCTGCCAACTCTTGGCTTGGCCGGGGGAGACCTGCCGTCTCTGTGGCTCCAGCCGGCCAGCAGGCTGCAGGGTCGGGCGCAGGGGCCGTGGGGCTCTGGAGCTTGCTGCCTTGCCCGTGGGCAGGGCCTCCACGGGCCAGCCAGGTGGCACAGGGTTCCTGGGGCTGCGCCTCCTCCCGGCCCGGCCCGGCCCAAGGGAGGTGGGGGGAACCTCGGAGGCGCCCAGGAACGCAAGAGGGCCCAGACTGCGGCCCTGCCGGCCCTCGGAGAGGGCCCACGCGTGTCTGCTCGGGCTCAGGAGGCCACGGTGGGACAGCCAGTACCCCAGCACCGAGCTCATCTCGCGTGGACCACCCAGTGCGCGTCAGGAGTAGGTGTGTCCCAGCAGGAGCCCCTAGGAACAGCCCTGCCCTACCAGCTCTTAGCACAGGGAGTCCTGGTCTGCACATGCATGAGCCAGGGAGCCAGAGAGCCAGAGGAGGACGCTGCCGTGGGCTCTAACTGTCCTCAGAGAATGTTGGTATGACCCGGGGATCCAAGGGAGGTGGGGGGAACCTCGGAGGCGCCCAGGAACGCAGGAGGGCCCAGACTGCGGCCCTGCCGGCCCTCGGAGAGGGCCCACGCGTGTCTGCTCGGGCTCAGGAGGCCACGGTGGGACAGCCAGTACCCCAGCACCGAGCTCATCTCGCGTGGACCACCCAGTGGGCGTCAGGAGTAGGTGTGTCCCAGCAGCAGCCGCCCCCCACCCCGGGAACGGCCCCTCCCTAGACAAGCCTTTCCTGTGAGGAGTCCTGGACTGCGCACGCGCGAGCCGGCGAGCCCGCCAGCCAGAGGGAGATGAGGCCTGGGGCTCCTCTTGCCTCAGAGAATGCTTGTGCGGCCTGGGGGCGCCCGCAGGTGTGCTCCGAGGCCTGCCGCGGCCTCTAGCTAGCACCTGGGGCCAGTTGGCAGTGCCGGCTGGCCAGCCTCCTAGAGCCAGGGCTGGCTGCAGCAGGCTCCGCGGGCGGGCGGGCGAAGGGCGAAGGGCGAAGGGCAGACGGAAGCCCAAGGGGGCCCGCCCACCCGCTCCGCTGTGAAGCGCGCCCGCCCTGGAGGCCAGGACCCCAGGGGGCAGAAGTGGGTCTGGCTTTGCATTGCCCGACCAGCGGGAGGGAGCCAGCCAGGGGCAGCCAGTTGCATCCTCCCGGGAACTGCCAGCGGAGGCTTTTGGGGAGCGCGCTGCCAACTCTTGGCTTGGCCGGGGGAGACCTGCCGTCTCTGTGGCTCCAGCCGGCCAGCAGGCTGCAGGGTCGGGCGCAGGGGCCGTGGGGCTCTGGAGCTTGCTGCCTTGCCCGTGGGCAGGGCCTCCACGGGCCAGCCAGGTGGCACAGGGTTCCTGGGGCTGCGCCTCCTCCCGGCCCGGCCCGGCCCAAGGGAGGTGGGGGGAACCTCGGAGGCGCCCAGGAACGCAAGAGGGCCCAGACTGCGGCCCTGCCGGCCCTCGGAGAGGGCCCACGCGTGTCTGCTCGGGCTCAGGAGGCCACGGTGGGACAGCCAGTACCCCAGCACCGAGCTCATCTCGCGTGGACCACCCAGTGCGCGTCAGGAGTAGGTGTGTCCCAGCAGGAGCCCCTAGGAACAGCCCTGCCCTACCAGCTCTTAGCACAGGGAGTCCTGGTCTGCACATGCATGAGCCAGAGAGCCAGAGAGCCAGAGGAGGACGCTGCCGTGGGCTCTAACTGTCCTCAGAGAATGTTGGTATGACCCGGGGATCCAAGGGAGGTGGGGGGAACCTCGGAGGCGCCCAGGAACGCAGGAGGGCCCAGACTGCGGCCCTGCCGGCCCTCGGAGAGGGCCCACGCGTGTCTGCTCGGGCTCAGGAGGCCACGGTGGGACAGCCAGTACCCCAGCACCGAGCTCATCTCGCGTGGACCACCCAGTGCGCGTCAGGAGTAGGTGTGTCCCAGCAGGAGCCCCTAGGAACAGCCCTGCCCTACCAGCTCTTAGCACAGGGAGTCCTGGTCTGCACATGCATGAGCCAGGGAGCCAGAGAGCCAGAGGAGGACGCTGCCGTGGGCTCTAACTGTCCTCAGAGAATGTTGGTATGACCTGGGGATCCAAGGGAGGTGGGGGGAACCTCGGAGGCGCCCAGGAACGCAGGAGGGCCCAGACTGCGGCCCTGCCGGCCCTCGGAGAGGGCCCACGCGTGTCTGCTCGGGCTCAGGAGGCCACGGTGGGACAGCCAGTACCCCAGCACCGAGCTCATCTCGCGTGGACCACCCAGTGGGCGTCAGGAGTAGGTGTGTCCCAGCAGCAGCCGCCCCCCACCCCGGGAACGGCCCCTCCCTAGACAAGCCTTTCCTGTGAGGAGTCCTGGACTGCGCACGCGCGAGCCGGCGAGCCCGCCAGCCAGAGGGAGATGAGGCCTGGGGCTCCTCTTGCCTCAGAGAATGCTTGTGCGGCCTGGGGGCGCCCGCAGGTGTGCTCCGAGGCCTGCCGCGGCCTCTAGCTAGCACCTGGGGCCAGTTGGCAGTGCCGGCTGGCCAGCCTCCTAGAGCCAGGGCTGGCTGCAGCAGGCTCCGCGGGCGGGCGGGCGAAGGGCGAAGGGCGAAGGGCAGACGGAAGCCCAAGGGGGCCCGCCCGCCCGCTCCGCTGCGAAGCGCGCCCGCCCTGGAGGCCAGGACCCCAGGGGGCAGAAGTGGGTCTGGCTTTGCATTGCCCGACCAGCGGGAGGGAGCCAGCCAGGGGCAGCCAGTTGCATCCTCCCGGGAACTGCCAGCGGAGGCTTTTGGGGAGCGCGCTGCCAACTCTTGGCTTGGCCGGGGGAGACCTGCCGTCTCTGTGGCTCCAGCCGGCCAGCAGGCTGCAGGGTCGGGCGCAGCGGCCGTGGGGCTCTGGAGCTTGCTGCCCTGCCCGTGGGCGGAGCCTCCACGGGCCAGCCAGGTGGCACAGGGTTCCTGGGGCTGCGCCTCCTCCCGGCCCGGCCCGGCCCAAGGGAGGTGGGGGGAACCTCGGAGGCGCCCAGGAACGCAGGAGAGCCCAGACTGCGGCCCTGCCGGCCCTCGGAGAGGGCCCACGCGTGTCTGCTCGGGCTCAGGAGGCCACGGTGGGACAGCCAGTACCCCAGCACCGAGCTCATCTCGCGTGGACCACCCAGTGCGCGTCAGGAGTAGGTGTGTCCCAGCAGGAGCCCCTAGGAACAGCCCTGCCCTACCAGCTCTTAGCACAGGGAGTCCTGGTCTGCACATGCATGAGCCAGGGAGCCAGAGAGCCAGAGGAGGACGCTGCCGTGGGCTCTAACTGTCCTCAGAGAATGTTGGTATGACCCGGGGATCCAAGGGAGGTGGGGGGAACCTCGGAGGCGCCCAGGAACGCAGGAGGGCCCAGACTGCGGCCCTGCCGGCCCTCGGAGAGGGCCCACGCGTGTCTGCTCGGGCTCAGGAGGCCACGGTGGGACAGCCAGTACCCCAGCACCGAGCTCATCTCGCGTGGACCACCCAGTGGGCGTCAGGAGTAGGTGTGTCCCAGCAGCAGCCGCCCCCCACCCCGGGAACGGCCCCTCCCTAGACAAGCCTTTCCTGTGAGGAGTCCTGGACTGCGCACGCGCGAGCCGGCGAGCCCGCCAGCCAGAGGGAGATGAGGCCTGGGGCTCCTCTTGCCTCAGAGAATGCTTGTGCGGCCTGGGGGCGCCCGCAGGTGTGCTCCGAGGCCTGCCGCGGCCTCTAGCTAGCACCTGGGGCCAGTTGGCAGTGCCGGCTGGCCAGCCTCCTAGAGCCAGGGCTGGCTGCAGCAGGCTCCGCGGGCGGGCGAAGGGCAGACGGAAGCCCAAGGGGGCCCGCCCACCCGCTCCGCTGTGAAGCGCGCCCGCCCTGGAGGCCAGGACCCCAGGGGGCAGAAGTGGGTCTGGCTTTGCATTGCCCGACCAGCGGGAGGGAGCCAGCCAGGGGCAGCCAGTTGCATCCTCCCGGGAACTGCCAGCGGAGGCTTTTGGGGAGCGCGCTGCCAACTCTTGGCTTGGCCGGGGGAGACCTGCCGTCTCTGTGGCTCCAGCCGGCCAGCAGGCTGCAGGGTCGGGCGCAGGGGCCGTGGGGCTCTGGAGCTTGCTGCCTTGCCCGTGGGCAGGGCCTCCACGGGCCAGCCAGGTGGCACAGGGTTCCTGGGGCTGCGCCTCCTCCCGGCCCGGCCCGGCCCAAGGGAGGTGGGGGGAACCTCGGAGGCGCCCAGGAACGCAAGAGGGCCCAGACTGCGGCCCTGCCGGCCCTCGGAGAGGGCCCACGCGTGTCTGCTCGGGCTCAGGAGGCCACGGTGGGACAGCCAGTACCCCAGCACCGAGCTCATCTCGCGTGGACCACCCAGTGCGCGTCAGGAGTAGGTGTGTCCCAGCAGGAGCCCCTAGGAACAGCCCTGCCCTACCAGCTCTTAGCACAGGGAGTCCTGGTCTGCACATGCATGAGCCAGGGAGCCAGAGAGCCAGAGGAGGACGCTGCCGTGGGCTCTAACTGTCCTCAGAGAATGTTGGTATGACCCGGGGATCCAAGGGAGGTGGGGGGAACCTCGGAGGCGCCCAGGAACGCAGGAGGGCCCAGACTGCGGCCCTGCCGGCCCTCGGAGAGGGCCCACGCGTGTCTGCTCGGGCTCAGGAGGCCACGGTGGGACAGCCAGTACCCCAGCACCGAGCTCATCTCGCGTGGACCACCCAGTGGGCGTCAGGAGTAGGTGTGTCCCAGCAGCAGCCGCCCCCCACCCCGGGAACGGCCCCTCCCTAGACAAGCCTTTCCTGTGAGGAGTCCTGGACTGCGCACGCGCGAGCCGGCGAGCCCGCCAGCCAGAGGGAGATGAGGCCTGGGGCTCCTCTTGCCTCAGAGAATGCTTGTGCGGCCTGGGGGCGCCCGCAGGTGTGCTCCGAGGCCTGCCGCGGCCTCTAGCTAGCACCTGGGGCCAGTTGGCAGTGCCGGCTGGCCAGCCTCCTAGAGCCAGGGCTGGCTGCAGCAGGCTCCGCGGGCGGGCGGTCGGGCGGGCGAAGGGCGAAGGGCAGACGGAAGCCCAAGGGGGCCCGCCCACCCGCTCCGCTGTGAAGCGCGCCCGCCCTGGAGGCCAGGACCCCAGGGGGCAGAAGTGGGTCTGGCTTTGCATTGCCCGACCAGCGGGAGGGAGCCAGCCAGGGGCAGCCAGTTGCATCCTCCCGGGAACTGCCAGCGGAGGCTTTTGGGGAGCGCGCTGCCAACTCTTGGCTTGGCCGGGGGAGACCTGCCGTCTCTGTGGCTCCAGCCGGCCAGCAGGCTGCAGGGTCGGGCGCAGGGGCCGTGGGGCTCTGGAGCTTGCTGCCTTGCCCGTGGGCAGGGCCTCCACGGGCCAGCCAGGTGGCACAGGGTTCCTGGGGCTGCGCCTCCTCCCGGCCCGGCCCGGCCCAAGGGAGGTGGGGGGAACCTCGGAGGCGCCCAGGAACGCAAGAGGGCCCAGACTGCGGCCCTGCCGGCCCTCGGAGAGGGCCCACGCGTGTCTGCTCGGGCTCAGGAGGCCACGGTGGGACAGCCAGTACCCCAGCACCGAGCTCATCTCGCGTGGACCACCCAGTGCGCGTCAGGAGTAGGTGTGTCCCAGCAGGAGCCCCTAGGAACAGCCCTGCCCTACCAGCTCTTAGCACAGGGAGTCCTGGTCTGCACATGCATGAGCCAGGGAGCCAGAGAGCCAGAGGAGGACGCTGCCGTGGGCTCTAACTGTCCTCAGAGAATGTTGGTATGACCCGGGGATCCAAGGGAGGTGGGGGGAACCTCGGAGGCGCCCAGGAACGCAGGAGGGCCCAGACTGCGGCCCTGCCGGCCCTCGGAGAGGGCCCACGCGTGTCTGCTCGGGCTCAGGAGGCCACGGTGGGACAGCCAGTACCCCAGCACCGAGCTCATCTCGCGTGGACCACCCAGTGGGCGTCAGGAGTAGGTGTGTCCCAGCAGCAGCCGCCCCCCACCCCGGGAACGGCCCCTCCCTAGACAAGCCTTTCCTGTGAGGAGTCCTGGACTGCGCACGCGCGAGCCGGCGAGCCCGCCAGCCAGAGGGAGATGAGGCCTGGGGCTCCTCTTGCCTCAGAGAATGCTTGTGCGGCCTGGGGGCGCCCGCAGGTGTGCTCCGAGGCCTGCCGCGGCCTCTAGCTAGCACCTGGGGCCAGTTGGCAGTGCCGGCTGGCCAGCCTCCTAGAGCCAGGGCTGGCTGCAGCAGGCTCCGCGGGCGGGCGGGCGAAGGGCGAAGGGCGAAGGGCAGACGGAAGCCCAAGGGGGCCCGCCCGCCCGCTCCGCTGTGAAGCGCGCCCGCCCTGGAGGCCAGGACCCCAGGGGGCAGAAGTGGGTCTGGCTTTGCATTGCCCGACCAGCGGGAGGGAGCCAGCCAGGGGCAGCCAGTTGCATCCTCCCGGGAACTGCCAGCGGAGGCTTTTGGGGAGCGCGCTGCCAACTCTTGGCTTGGCCGGGGGAGACCTGCCGTCTCTGTGGCTCCAGCCGGCCAGCAGGCTGCAGGGTCGGGCGCAGGGGCCGTGGGGCTCTGGAGCTTGCTGCCTTGCCCGTGGGCAGGGCCTCCACGGGCCAGCCAGGTGGCACAGGGTTCCTGGGGCTGCGCCTCCTCCCGGCCCGGCCCGGCCCAAGGGAGGTGGGGGGAACCTCGGAGGCGCCCAGGAACGCAAGAGGGCCCAGACTGCGGCCCTGCCGGCCCTCGGAGAGGGCCCACGCGTGTCTGCTTGGGCTCAGGAGGCCACGGTGGGACAGCCAGTACCCCAGCACCGAGCTCATCTCGCGTGGACCACCCAGTGCGCGTCAGGAGTAGGTGTGTCCCAGCAGGAGCCCCTAGGAACAGCCCTGCCCTACCAGCTCTTAGCACAGGGAGTCCTGGTCTGCACATGCATGAGCCAGAGAGCCAGAGAGCCAGAGGAGGACGCTGCCGTGGGCTCTAACTGTCCTCAGAGAATGTTGGTATGACCCGGGGATCCAAGGGAGGTGGGGGGAACCTCGGAGGCGCCCAGGAACGCAGGAGGGCCCAGACTGCGGCCCTGCCGGCCCTCGGAGAGGGCCCACGCGTGTCTGCTCGGGCTCAGGAGGCCACGGTGGGACAGCCAGTACCCCAGCACCGAGCTCATCTCGCGTGGACCACCCAGTGCGCGTCAGGAGTAGGTGTGTCCCAGCAGGAGCCCCTAGGAACAGCCCTGCCCTACCAGCTCTTAGCACAGGGAGTCCTGGTCTGCACATGCATGAGCCAGGGAGCCAGAGAGCCAGAGGAGGACGCTGCCGTGGGCTCTAACTGTCCTCAGAGAATGTTGGTATGACCCGGGGATCCAAGGGAGGTGGGGGGAACCTCGGAGGCGCCCAGGAACGCAGGAGGGCCCAGACTGCGGCCCTGCCGGCCCTCGGAGAGGGCCCACGCGTGTCTGCTCGGGCTCAGGAGGCCACGGTGGGACAGCCAGTACCCCAGCACCGAGCTCATCTCGCGTGGACCACCCAGTGGGCGTCAGGAGTAGGTGTGTCCCAGCAGCAGCCGCCCCCCACCCCGGGAACGGCCCCTCCCTAGACAAGCCTTTCCTGTGAGGAGTCCTGGACTGCGCACGCGCGAGCCGGCGAGCCCGCCAGCCAGAGGGAGATGAGGCCTGGGGCTCCTCTTGCCTCAGAGAATGCTTGTGCGGCCTGGGGGCGCCCGCAGGTGTGCTCCGAGGCCTGCCGCGGCCTCTAGCTAGCACCTGGGGCCAGTTGGCAGTGCCGGCTGGCCAGCCTCCTAGAGCCAGGGCTGGCTGCAGCAGGCTCCGCGGGCGGGCGGGCGAAGGGCGAAGGGCGAAGGGCAGACGGAAGCCCAAGGGGGCCCGCCCGCCCGCTCCGCTGCGAAGCGCGCCCGCCCTGGAGGCCAGGACCCCAGGGGGCAGAAGTGGGTCTGGCTTTGCATTGCCCGACCAGCGGGAGGGAGCCAGCCAGGGGCAGCCAGTTGCATCCTCCCGGGAACTGCCAGCGGAGGCTTTTGGGGAGCGCGCTGCCAACTCTTGGCTTGGCCGGGGGAGACCTGCCGTCTCTGTGGCTCCAGCCGGCCAGCAGGCTGCAGGGTCGGGCGCAGGGGCCGTGGGGCTCTGGAGCTTGCTGCCTTGCCCGTGGGCAGGGCCTCCACGGGCCAGCCAGGTGGCACAGGGTTCCTGGGGCTGCGCCTCCTCCCGGCCCGGCCCGGCCCAAGGGAGGTGGGGGGAACCTCGGAGGCGCCCAGGAACGCAAGAGGGCCCAGACTGCGGCCCTGCCGGCCCTCGGAGAGGGCCCACGCGTGTCTGCTCGGGCTCAGGAGGCCACGGTGGGACAGCCAGTACCCCAGCACCGAGCTCATCTCGCGTGGACCACCCAGTGCGCGTCAGGAGTAGGTGTGTCCCAGCAGGAGCCCCTAGGAACAGCCCTGCCCTACCAGCTCTTAGCACAGGGAGTCCTGGTCTGCACATGCATGAGCCAGAGAGCCAGAGAGCCAGAGGAGGACGCTGCCGTGGGCTCTAACTGTCCTCAGAGAATGTTGGTATGACCCGGGGATCCAAGGGAGGTGGGGGGAACCTCGGAGGCGCCCAGGAACGCAGGAGGGCCCAGACTGCGGCCCTGCCGGCCCTCGGAGAGGGCCCACGCGTGTCTGCTCGGGCTCAGGAGGCCACGGTGGGACAGCCAGTACCCCAGCACCGAGCTCATCTCGCGTGGACCACCCAGTGGGCGTCAGGAGTAGGTGTGTCCCAGCAGGAGCCCCTAGGAACAGCCCTGCCCTACCAGCTCTTAGCACAGGGAGTCCTGGTCTGCACATGCATGAGCCAGAGAGCCAGAGAGCCAGAGGAGGACGCTGCCGTGGGCTCTAACTGTCCTCAGAGAATGTTGGTATGACCCGGGGATCCAAGGGAGGTGGGGGGAACCTCGGAGGCGCCCAGGAACGCAGGAGGGCCCAGACTGCGGCCCTGCCGGCCCTCGGAGAGGGCCCACGCGTGTCTGCTCGGGCTCAGGAGGCCACGGTGGGACAGCCAGTACCCCAGCACCGAGCTCATCTCGCGTGGACCACCCAGTGGGCGTCAGGAGTAGGTGTGTCCCAGCAGCAGCCGCCCCCCACCCCGGGAACGGCCCCTCCCTAGACAAGCCTTTCCTGTGAGGAGTCCTGGACTGCGCACGCGCGAGCCGGCGAGCCCGCCAGCCAGAGGGAGATGAGGCCTGGGGCTCCTCTTGCCTCAGAGAATGCTTGTGCGGCCTGGGGGCGCCCGCAGGTGTGCTCCGAGGCCTGCCGCGGCCTCTAGCTAGCACCTGGGGCCAGTTGGCAGTGCCGGCTGGCCAGCCTCCTAGAGCCAGGGCTGGCTGCAGCAGGCTCCGCGGGCGGGCGGGCGGGCGGGCGAAGGGCGAAGGGCAGACGGAAGCCCAAGGGGGCCCGCCCGCCCGCTCCGCTGCGAAGCGCGCCCGCCCTGGAGGCCAGGACCCCAGGGGGCAGAAGTGGGTCTGGCTTTGCATTGCCCGACCAGCGGGAGGGAGCCAGCCAGGGGCAGCCAGTTGCATCCTCCCGGGAACTGCCAGCGGAGGCTTTTGGGGAGCGCGCTGCCAACTCTTGGCTTGGCCGGGGGAGACCTGCCGTCTCTGTGGCTCCAGCCGGCCAGCAGGCTGCAGGGTCGGGCGCAGCGGCCGTGGGGCTCTGGAGCTTGCTGCCCTGCCCGTGGGCGGAGCCTCCACGGGCCAGCCAGGTGGCACAGGGTTCCTGGGGCTGCGCCTCCTCCCGGCCCGGCCCAGCCCAAGGGAGGTGGGGGGAACCTCGGAGGCGCCCAGGAACGCAGGAGGGCCCAGACTGCGGCCCTGCCGGCCCTCGGAGAGGGCCCACGCGTGTCTGCTCGGGCTCAGGAGGCCACGGTGGGACAGCCAGTACCCCAGCACCGAGCTCATCTCGCGTGGACCACCCAGTGGGCGTCAGGAGTAGGTGTGTCCCAGCAGGAGCCCCTAGGAACAGCCCTGCCCTACCAGCTCTTAGCACAGGGAGTCCTGGTCTGCACATGCATGAGCCAGGGAGCCAGAGAGCCAGAGGAGGACGCTGCCGTGGGCTCTAACTGTCCTCAGAGAATGTTGGTATGACCCGGGGATCCAAGGGAGGTGGGGGGAACCTCGGAGGCGCCCAGGAACGCAGGAGGGCCCAGACTGCGGCCCTGCCGGCCCTCGGAGAGGGCCCACGCGTGTCTGCTCGGGCTCAGGAGGCCACGGTGGGACAGCCAGTACCCCAGCACCGAGCTCATCTCGCGTGGACCACCCAGTGCGCGTCAGGAGTAGGTGTGTCCCAGCAGGAGCCCCTAGGAACAGCCCTGCCCTACCAGCTCTTAGCACAGGGAGTCCTGGTCTGCACATGCATGAGCCAGGGAGCCAGAGAGCCAGAGGAGGACGCTGCCGTGGGCTCTAACTGTCCTCAGAGAATGTTGGTATGACCCGGGGATCCAAGGGAGGTGGGGGGAACCTCGGAGGCGCCCAGGAACGCAGGAGGGCCCAGACTGCGGCCCTGCCGGCCCTCGGAGAGGGCCCACGCGTGTCTGCTCGGGCTCAGGAGGCCACGGTGGGACAGCCAGTACCCCAGCACCGAGCTCATCTCGCGTGGACCACCCAGTGGGCGTCAGGAGTAGGTGTGTCCCAGCAGCAGCCGCCCCCCACCCCGGGAACGGCCCCTCCCTAGACAAGCCTTTCCTGTGAGGAGTCCTGGACTGCGCACGCGCGAGCCGGCGAGCCCGCCAGCCAGAGGGAGATGAGGCCTGGGGCTCCTCTTGCCTCAGAGAATGCTTGTGCGGCCTGGGGGCGCCCGCAGGTGTGCTCCGAGGCCTGCCGCGGCCTCTAGCTAGCACCTGGGGCCAGTTGGCAGTGCCGGCTGGCCAGCCTCCTAGAGCCAGGGCTGGCTGCAGCAGGCTCCGCGGGCGGGCGGGCGAAGGGCGAAGGGCGAAGGGCAGACGGAAGCCCAAGGGGGCCCGCCCACCCGCTCCGCTGTGAAGCGCGCCCGCCCTGGAGGCCAGGACCCCAGGGGGCAGAAGTGGGTCTGGCTTTGCATTGCCCGACCAGCGGGAGGGAGCCAGCCAGGGGCAGCCAGTTGCATCCTCCCGGGAACTGCCAGCGGAGGCTTTTGGGGAGCGCGCTGCCAACTCTTGGCTTGGCCGGGGGAGACCTGCCGTCTCTGTGGCTCCAGCCGGCCAGCAGGCTGCAGGGTCGGGCGCAGCGGCCGTGGGGCTCTGGAGCTTGCTGCCCTGCCCGTGGGCGGGGCCTCCACGGGCCAGCCAGGTGGCACAGGGTTCCTGGGGCTTCGCCTCGTCCCGGCCCGCCCCGGCCCAAGGGAGGTGGGGGGAACCTCGGAGGCGCCCAGGAACGCAAGAGGGCCCAGACTGCGGCCCTGCCGGCCCTCGGAGAGGGCCCACGCGTGTCTGCTCGGGCTCAGGAGGCCACGGTGGGACAGCCAGTACCCCAGCACCGAGCTCATCTCGCGTGGACCACCCAGTGCGCGTCAGGAGTAGGTGTGTCCCAGCAGGAGCCCCTAGGAACAGCCCTGCCCTACCAGCTCTTAGCACAGGGAGTCCTGGTCTGCACATGCATGAGCCAGGGAGCCAGAGAGCCAGAGGAGGACGCTGCCGTGGGCTCTAACTGTCCTCAGAGAATGTTGGTATGACCCGGGGATCCAAGGGAGGTGGGGGGAACCTCGGAGGCGCCCAGGAACGCAGGAGGGCCCAGACTGCGGCCCTGCCGGCCCTCGGAGAGGGCCCACGCGTGTCTGCTCGGGCTCAGGAGGCCACGGTGGGACAGCCAGTACCCCAGCACCGAGCTCATCTCGCGTGGACCACCCAGTGGGCGTCAGGAGTAGGTGTGTCCCAGCAGCAGCCGCCCCCCACCCCGGGAACGGCCCCTCCCTAGACAAGCCTTTCCTGTGAGGAGTCCTGGACTGCGCACGCGCGAGCCGGCGAGCCCGCCAGCCAGAGGGAGATGAGGCCTGGGGCTCCTCTTGCCTCAGAGAATGCTTGTGCGGCCTGGGGGCGCCCGCAGGTGTGCTCCGAGGCCTGCCGCGGCCTCTAGCTAGCACCTGGGGCCAGTTGGCAGTGCCGGCTGGCCAGCCTCCTAGAGCCAGGGCTGGCTGCAGCAGGCTCCGCGGGCGGGCGGGCGAAGGGCGAAGGGCGAAGGGCAGACGGAAGCCCAAGGGGGCCCGCCCACCCGCTCCGCTGTGAAGCGCGCCCGCCCTGGAGGCCAGGACCCCAGGGGGCAGAAGTGGGTCTGGCTTTGCATTGCCCGACCAGCGGGAGGGAGCCAGCCAGGGGCAGCCAGTTGCATCCTCCCGGGAACTGCCAGCGGAGGCTTTTGGGGAGCGCGCTGCCAACTCTTGGCTTGGCCGGGGGAGACCTGCCGTCTCTGTGGCTCCAGCCGGCCAGCAGGCTGCAGGGTCGGGCGCAGGGGCCGTGGGGCTCTGGAGCTTGCTGCCTTGCCCGTGGGCAGGGCCTCCACGGGCCAGCCAGGTGGCACAGGGTTCCTGGGGCTGCGCCTCCTCCCGGCCCGGCCCGGCCCAAGGGAGGTGGGGGGAACCTCGGAGGCGCCCAGGAACGCAAGAGGGCCCAGACTGCGGCCCTGCCGGCCCTCGGAGAGGGCCCACGCGTGTCTGCTCGGGCTCAGGAGGCCACGGTGGGACAGCCAGTACCCCAGCACCGAGCTCATCTCGCGTGGACCACCCAGTGCGCGTCAGGAGTAGGTGTGTCCCAGCAGGAGCCCCTAGGAACAGCCCTGCCCTACCAGCTCTTAGCACAGGGAGTCCTGGTCTGCACATGCATGAGCCAGGGAGCCAGAGAGCCAGAGGAGGACGCTGCCGTGGGCTCTAACTGTCCTCAGAGAATGTTGGTATGACCCGGGGATCCAAGGGAGGTGGGGGGAACCTCGGAGGCGCCCAGGAACGCAGGAGGGCCCAGACTGCGGCCCTGCCGGCCCTCGGAGAGGGCCCACGCGTGTCTGCTCGGGCTCAGGAGGCCACGGTGGGACAGCCAGTACCCCAGCACCGAGCTCATCTCGCGTGGACCACCCAGTGAGCGTCAGGAGTAGGTGTGTCCCAGCAGGAGCCCCTAGGAACAGCCCTGCCCTACCAGCTCTTAGCACAGGGAGTCCTGGTCTGCACATGCATGAGCCAGGGAGCCAGAGAGCCAGAGGAGGACGCTGCCGTGGGCTCTAACTGTCCTCAGAGAATGTTGGTATGACCCGGGGATCCAAGGGAGGTGGGGGGAACCTCGGAGGCGCCCAGGAACGCAGGAGGGCCCAGACTGCGGCCCTGCCGGCCCTCGGAGAGGGCCCACGCGTGTCTGCTCGGGCTCAGGAGGCCACGGTGGGACAGCCAGTACCCCAGCACCGAGCTCATCTCGCGTGGACCACCCAGTGCGCGTCAGGAGTAGGTGTGTCCCAGCAGCAGCCGCCCCCCACCCCGGGAACGGCCCCTCCCTAGACAAGCCTTTCCTGTGAGGAGTCCTGGACTGCGCACGCGCGAGCCGGCGAGCCCGCCAGCCAGAGGGAGATGAGGCCTGGGGCTCCTCTTGCCTCAGAGAATGCTTGTGCGGCCTGGGGGCGCCCGCAGGTGTTCTCCGAGGCCTGCCGCGGCCTCTAGCTAGCACCTGGGGCCAGTTGGCAGTGCCGGCTGGCCAGCCTCCTAGAGCCAGGGCTGGCTGCAGCAGGCTCCGCGGGCGGGCGAAGGGCAGACGGAAGCCCAAGGGGGCCCGCCCACCCGCTCCGCTGTGAAGCGCGCCCGCCCTGGAGGCCAGGACCCCAGGGGGCAGAAGTGGGTCTGGCTTTGCATTGCCCGACCAGCGGGAGGGAGCCAGCCAGGGGCAGCCAGTTGCATCCTCCCGGGAACTGCCAGCGGAGGCTTTTGGGGAGCGCGCTGCCAACTCTTGGCTTGGCCGGGGGAGACCTGCCGTCTCTGTGGCTCCAGCCGGCCAGCAGGCTGCAGGGTCGGGCGCAGGGGCCGTGGGGCTCTGGAGCTTGCTGCCTTGCCCGTGGGCAGGGCCTCCACGGGCCAGCCAGGTGGCACAGGGTTCCTGGGGCTGCGCCTCGTCCCGGCCCGGCCCGGCCCAAGGGAGGTGGGGGGAACCTCGGAGGCGCCCAGGAACGCAAGAGGGCCCAGACTGCGGCCCTGCCGGCCCTCGGAGAGGGCCCACGCGTGTCTGCTCGGGCTCAGGAGGCCACGGTGGGACAGCCAGTACCCCAGCACCGAGCTCATCTCGCGTGGACCACCCAGTGGGCGTCAGGAGTAGGTGTGTCCCAGCAGCAGCCGCCCCCCACCCCGGGAACGGCCCCTCCCTAGACAAGCCTTTCCTGTGAGGAGTCCTGGACTGCGCACGCGCGAGCCGGCGAGCCCGCCAGCCAGAGGGAGATGAGGCCTGGGGCTCCTCTTGCCTCAGAGAATGCTTGTGCGGCCTGGGGGCGCCCGCAGGTGTGCTCCGAGGCCTGCCGCGGCCTCTAGCTAGCACCTGGGGCCAGTTGGCAGTGCCGGCTGGCCAGCCTCCTAGAGCCAGGGCTGGCTGCAGCAGGCTCCGCGGGCGGGCGGGCGAAGGGCGAAGGGCGAAGGGCAGACGGAAGCCCAAGGGGGCCCGCCCGCCCGCTCCGCTGTGAAGCGCGCCCGCCCTGGAGGCCAGGACCCCAGGGGGCAGAAGTGGGTCTGGCTTTGCATTGCCCGACCAGCGGGAGGGAGCCAGCCAGGGGCAGCCAGTTGCATCCTCCCGGGAACTGCCAGCGGAGGCTTTTGGGGAGCGCGCTGCCAACTCTTGGCTTGGCCGGGGGAGACCTGCCGTCTCTGTGGCTCCAGCCGGCCAGCAGGCTGCAGGGTCGGGCGCAGGGGCCGTGGGGCTCTGGAGCTTGCTGCCTTGCCCGTGGGCAGGGCCTCCACGGGCCAGCCAGGTGGCACAGGGTTCCTGGGGCTGCGCCTCCTCCCGGCCCGGCCCGGCCCAAGGGAGGTGGGGGGAACCTCGGAGGCGCCCAGGAACGCAAGAGGGCCCAGACTGCGGCCCTGCCGGCCCTCGGAGAGGGCCCACGCGTGTCTGCTCGGGCTCAGGAGGCCACGGTGGGACAGCCAGTACCCCAGCACCGAGCTCATCTCGCGTGGACCACCCAGTGCGCGTCAGGAGTAGGTGTGTCCCAGCAGGAGCCCCTAGGAACAGCCCTGCCCTACCAGCTCTTAGCACAGGGAGTCCTGGTCTGCACATGCATGAGCCAGGGAGCCAGAGAGCCAGAGGAGGACGCTGCCGTGGGCTCTAACTGTCCTCAGAGAATGTTGGTATGACCCGGGGATCCAAGGGAGGTGGGGGGAACCTCGGAGGCGCCCAGGAACGCAGGAGGGCCCAGACTGCGGCCCTGCCGGCCCTCGGAGAGGGCCCACGCGTGTCTGCTCGGGCTCAGGAGGCCACGGTGGGACAGCCAGTACCCCAGCACCGAGCTCATCTCGCGTGGACCACCCAGTGAGCGTCAGGAGTAGGTGTGTCCCAGCAGGAGCCCCTAGGAACAGCCCTGCCCTACCAGCTCTTAGCACAGGGAGTCCTGGTCTGCACATGCATGAGCCAGGGAGCCAGAGAGCCAGAGGAGGACGCTGCCGTGGGCTCTAACTGTCCTCAGAGAATGTTGGTATGACCCGGGGATCCAAGGGAGGTGGGGGGAACCTCGGAGGCGCCCAGGAACGCAGGAGGGCCCAGACTGCGGCCCTGCCGGCCCTCGGAGAGGGCCCACGCGTGTCTGCTCGGGCTCAGGAGGCCACGGTGGGACAGCCAGTACCCCAGCACCGAGCTCATCTCGCGTGGACCACCCAGTGCGCGTCAGGAGTAGGTGTGTCCCAGCAGCAGCCGCCCCCCACCCCGGGAACGGCCCCTCCCTAGACAAGCCTTTCCTGTGAGGAGTCCTGGACTGCGCACGCGCGAGCCGGCGAGCCCGCCAGCCAGAGGGAGATGAGGCCTGGGGCTCCTCTTGCCTCAGAGAATGCTTGTGCGGCCTGGGGGCGCCCGCAGGTGTTCTCCGAGGCCTGCCGCGGCCTCTAGCTAGCACCTGGGGCCAGTTGGCAGTGCCGGCTGGCCAGCCTCCTAGAGCCAGGGCTGGCTGCAGCAGGCTCCGCGGGCGGGCGAAGGGCAGACGGAAGCCCAAGGGGGCCCGCCCACCCGCTCCGCTGTGAAGCGCGCCCGCCCTGGAGGCCAGGACCCCAGGGGGCAGAAGTGGGTCTGGCTTTGCATTGCCCGACCAGCGGGAGGGAGCCAGCCAGGGGCAGCCAGTTGCATCCTCCCGGGAACTGCCAGCGGAGGCTTTTGGGGAGCGCGCTGCCAACTCTTGGCTTGGCCGGGGGAGACCTGCCGTCTCTGTGGCTCCAGCCGGCCAGCAGGCTGCAGGGTCGGGCGCAGGGGCCGTGGGGCTCTGGAGCTTGCTGCCTTGCCCGTGGGCAGGGCCTCCACGGGCCAGCCAGGTGGCACAGGGTTCCTGGGGCTGCGCCTCGTCCCGGCCCGGCCCGGCCCAAGGGAGGTGGGGGGAACCTCGGAGGCGCCCAGGAACGCAAGAGGGCCCAGACTGCGGCCCTGCCGGCCCTCGGAGAGGGCCCACGCGTGTCTGCTCGGGCTCAGGAGGCCACGGTGGGACAGCCAGTACCCCAGCACCGAGCTCATCTCGCGTGGACCACCCAGTGGGCGTCAGGAGTAGGTGTGTCCCAGCAGCAGCCGCCCCCCACCCCGGGAACGGCCCCTCCCTAGACAAGCCTTTCCTGTGAGGAGTCCTGGACTGCGCACGCGCGAGCCGGCGAGCCCGCCAGCCAGAGGGAGATGAGGCCTGGGGCTCCTCTTGCCTCAGAGAATGCTTGTGCGGCCTGGGGGCGCCCGCAGGTGTGCTCCGAGGCCTGCCGCGGCCTCTAGCTAGCACCTGGGGCCAGTTGGCAGTGCCGGCTGGCCAGCCTCCTAGAGCCAGGGCTGGCTGCAGCAGGCTCCGCGGGCGGGCGGGCGAAGGGCGAAGGGCGAAGGGCAGACGGAAGCCCAAGGGGGCCCGCCCGCCCGCTCCGCTGTGAAGCGCGCCCGCCCTGGAGGCCAGGACCCCAGGGGGCAGAAGTGGGTCTGGCTTTGCATTGCCCGACCAGCGGGAGGGAGCCAGCCAGGGGCAGCCAGTTGCATCCTCCCGGGAACTGCCAGCGGAGGCTTTTGGGGAGCGCGCTGCCAACTCTTGGCTTGGCCGGGGGAGACCTGCCGTCTCTGTGGCTCCAGCCGGCCAGCAGGCTGCAGGGTCGGGCGCAGGGGCCGTGGGGCTCTGGAGCTTGCTGCCTTGCCCGTGGGCAGGGCCTCCACGGGCCAGCCAGGTGGCACAGGGTTCCTGGGGCTGCGCCTCCTCCCGGCCCGGCCCGGCCCAAGGGAGGTGGGGGGAACCTCGGAGGCGCCCAGGAACGCAAGAGGGCCCAGACTGCGGCCCTGCCGGCCCTCGGAGAGGGCCCACGCGTGTCTGCTCGGGCTCAGGAGGCCACGGTGGGACAGCCAGTACCCCAGCACCGAGCTCATCTCGCGTGGACCACCCAGTGCGCGTCAGGAGTAGGTGTGTCCCAGCAGGAGCCCCTAGGAACAGCCCTGCCCTACCAGCTCTTAGCACAGGGAGTCCTGGTCTGCACATGCATGAGCCAGAGAGCCAGAGAGCCAGAGGAGGACGCTGCCGTGGGCTCTAACTGTCCTCAGAGAATGTTGGTATGACCCGGGGATCCAAGGGAGGTGGGGGGAACCTCGGAGGCGCCCAGGAACGCAGGAGGGCCCAGACTGCGGCCCTGCCGGCCCTCGGAGAGGGCCCACGCGTGTCTGCTCGGGCTCAGGAGGCCACGGTGGGACAGCCAGTACCCCAGCACCGAGCTCATCTCGCGTGGACCACCCAGTGCGCGTCAGGAGTAGGTGTGTCCCAGCAGGAGCCCCTAGGAACAGCCCTGCCCTACCAGCTCTTAGCACAGGGAGTCCTGGTCTGCACATGCATGAGCCAGGGAGCCAGAGAGCCAGAGGAGGACGCTGCCGTGGGCTCTAACTGTCCTCAGAGAATGTTGGTATGACCCGGGGATCCAAGGGAGGTGGGGGGAACCTCGGAGGCGCCCAGGAACGCAGGAGGGCCCAGACTGCGGCCCTGCCGGCCCTCGGAGAGGGCCCACGCGTGTCTGCTCGGGCTCAGGAGGCCACGGTGGGACAGCCAGTACCCCAGCACCGAGCTCATCTCGCGTGGACCACCCAGTGGGCGTCAGGAGTAGGTGTGTCCCAGCAGCAGCCGCCCCCCACCCCGGGAACGGCCCCTCCCTAGACAAGCCTTTCCTGTGAGGAGTCCTGGACTGCGCACGCGCGAGCCGGCGAGCCCGCCAGCCAGAGGGAGATGAGGCCTGGGGCTCCTCTTGCCTCAGAGAATGCTTGTGCGGCCTGGGGGCGCCCGCAGGTGTGCTCCGAGGCCTGCCGCGGCCTCTAGCTAGCACCTGGGGCCAGTTGGCAGTGCCGGCTGGCCAGCCTCCTAGAGCCAGGGCTGGCTGCAGCAGGCTCCGCGGGCGGGCGGGCGAAGGGCGAAGGGCGAAGGGCAGACGGAAGCCCAAGGGGGCCCGCCCGCCCGCTCCGCTGTGAAGCGCGCCCGCCCTGGAGGCCAGGACCCCAGGGGGCAGAAGTGGGTCTGGCTTTGCATTGCCCGACCAGCGGGAGGGAGCCAGCCAGGGGCAGCCAGTTGCATCCTCCCGGGAACTGCCAGCGGAGGCTTTTGGGGAGCGCGCTGCCAACTCTTGGCTTGGCCGGGGGAGACCTGCCGTCTCTGTGGCTCCAGCCGGCCAGCAGGCTGCAGGGTCGGGCGCAGGGGCCGTGGGGCTCTGGAGCTTGCTGCCTTGCCCGTGGGCAGGGCCTCCACGGGCCAGCCAGGTGGCACAGGGTTCCTGGGGCTGCGCCTCCTCCCGGCCCGGCCCGGCCCAAGGGAGGTGGGGGGAACCTCGGAGGCGCCCAGGAACGCAAGAGGGCCCAGACTGCGGCCCTGCCGGCCCTCGGAGAGGGCCCACGCGTGTCTGCTTGGGCTCAGGAGGCCACGGTGGGACAGCCAGTACCCCAGCACCGAGCTCATCTCGCGTGGACCACCCAGTGCGCGTCAGGAGTAGGTGTGTCCCAGCAGGAGCCCCTAGGAACAGCCCTGCCCTACCAGCTCTTAGCACAGGGAGTCCTGGTCTGCACATGCATGAGCCAGAGAGCCAGAGAGCCAGAGGAGGACGCTGCCGTGGGCTCTAACTGTCCTCAGAGAATGTTGGTATGACCCGGGGATCCAAGGGAGGTGGGGGGAACCTCGGAGGCGCCCAGGAACGCAGGAGGGCCCAGACTGCGGCCCTGCCGGCCCTCGGAGAGGGCCCACGCGTGTCTGCTCGGGCTCAGGAGGCCACGGTGGGACAGCCAGTACCCCAGCACCGAGCTCATCTCGCGTGGACCACCCAGTGCGCGTCAGGAGTAGGTGTGTCCCAGCAGGAGCCCCTAGGAACAGCCCTGCCCTACCAGCTCTTAGCACAGGGAGTCCTGGTCTGCACATGCATGAGCCAGGGAGCCAGAGAGCCAGAGGAGGACGCTGCCGTGGGCTCTAACTGTCCTCAGAGAATGTTGGTATGACCCGGGGATCCAAGGGAGGTGGGGGGAACCTCGGAGGCGCCCAGGAACGCAGGAGGGCCCAGACTGCGGCCCTGCCGGCCCTCGGAGAGGGCCCACGCGTGTCTGCTCGGGCTCAGGAGGCCACGGTGGGACAGCCAGTACCCCAGCACCGAGCTCATCTCGCGTGGACCACCCAGTGGGCGTCAGGAGTAGGTGTGTCCCAGCAGCAGCCGCCCCCCACCCCGGGAACGGCCCCTCCCTAGACAAGCCTTTCCTGTGAGGAGTCCTGGACTGCGCACGCGCGAGCCGGCGAGCCCGCCAGCCAGAGGGAGATGAGGCCTGGGGCTCCTCTTGCCTCAGAGAATGCTTGTGCGGCCTGGGGGCGCCCGCAGGTGTGCTCCGAGGCCTGCCGCGGCCTCTAGCTAGCACCTGGGGCCAGTTGGCAGTGCCGGCTGGCCAGCCTCCTAGAGCCAGGGCTGGCTGCAGCAGGCTCCGCGGGCGGGCGGGCGAAGGGCGAAGGGCGAAGGGCAGACGGAAGCCCAAGGGGGCCCGCCCGCCCGCTCCGCTGTGAAGCGCGCCCGCCCTGGAGGCCAGGACCCCAGGGGGCAGAAGTGGGTCTGGCTTTGCATTGCCCGACCAGCGGGAGGGAGCCAGCCAGGGGCAGCCAGTTGCATCCTCCCGGGAACTGCCAGCGGAGGCTTTTGGGGAGCGCGCTGCCAACTCTTGGCTTGGCCGGGGGAGACCTGCCGTCTCTGTGGCTCCAGCCGGCCAGCAGGCTGCAGGGTCGGGCGCAGGGGCCGTGGGGCTCTGGAGCTTGCTGCCTTGCCCGTGGGCAGGGCCTCCACGGGCCAGCCAGGTGGCACAGGGTTCCTGGGGCTGCGCCTCCTCCCGGCCCGGCCCGGCCCAAGGGAGGTGGGGGGAACCTCGGAGGCGCCCAGGAACGCAAGAGGGCCCAGACTGCGGCCCTGCCGGCCCTCGGAGAGGGCCCACGCGTGTCTGCTTGGGCTCAGGAGGCCACGGTGGGACAGCCAGTACCCCAGCACCGAGCTCATCTCGCGTGGACCACCCAGTGCGCGTCAGGAGTAGGTGTGTCCCAGCAGGAGCCCCTAGGAACAGCCCTGCCCTACCAGCTCTTAGCACAGGGAGTCCTGGTCTGCACATGCATGAGCCAGAGAGCCAGAGAGCCAGAGGAGGACGCTGCCGTGGGCTCTAACTGTCCTCAGAGAATGTTGGTATGACCCGGGGATCCAAGGGAGGTGGGGGGAACCTCGGAGGCGCCCAGGAACGCAGGAGGGCCCAGACTGCGGCCCTGCCGGCCCTCGGAGAGGGCCCACGCGTGTCTGCTCGGGCTCAGGAGGCCACGGTGGGACAGCCAGTACCCCAGCACCGAGCTCATCTCGCGTGGACCACCCAGTGCGCGTCAGGAGTAGGTGTGTCCCAGCAGGAGCCCCTAGGAACAGCCCTGCCCTACCAGCTCTTAGCACAGGGAGTCCTGGTCTGCACATGCATGAGCCAGGGAGCCAGAGAGCCAGAGGAGGACGCTGCCGTGGGCTCTAACTGTCCTCAGAGAATGTTGGTATGACCCGGGGATCCAAGGGAGGTGGGGGGAACCTCGGAGGCGCCCAGGAACGCAGGAGGGCCCAGACTGCGGCCCTGCCGGCCCTCGGAGAGGGCCCACGCGTGTCTGCTCGGGCTCAGGAGGCCACGGTGGGACAGCCAGTACCCCAGCACCGAGCTCATCTCGCGTGGACCACCCAGTGGGCGTCAGGAGTAGGTGTGTCCCAGCAGCAGCCGCCCCCCACCCCGGGAACGGCCCCTCCCTAGACAAGCCTTTCCTGTGAGGAGTCCTGGACTGCGCACGCGCGAGCCGGCGAGCCCGCCAGCCAGAGGGAGATGAGGCCTGGGGCTCCTCTTGCCTCAGAGAATGCTTGTGCGGCCTGGGGGCGCCCGCAGGTGTGCTCCGAGGCCTGCCGCGGCCTCTAGCTAGCACCTGGGGCCAGTTGGCAGTGCCGGCTGGCCAGCCTCCTAGAGCCAGGGCTGGCTGCAGCAGGCTCCGCGGGCGGGCGGGCGAAGGGCGAAGGGCGAAGGGCAGACGGAAGCCCAAGGGGGCCCGCCCGCCCGCTCCGCTGTGAAGCGCGCCCGCCCTGGAGGCCAGGACCCCAGGGGGCAGAAGTGGGTCTGGCTTTGCATTGCCCGACCAGCGGGAGGGAGCCAGCCAGGGGCAGCCAGTTGCATCCTCCCGGGAACTGCCAGCGGAGGCTTTTGGGGAGCGCGCTGCCAACTCTTGGCTTGGCCGGGGGAGACCTGCCGTCTCTGTGGCTCCAGCCGGCCAGCAGGCTGCAGGGTCGGGCGCAGGGGCCGTGGGGCTCTGGAGCTTGCTGCCTTGCCCGTGGGCAGGGCCTCCACGGGCCAGCCAGGTGGCACAGGGTTCCTGGGGCTGCGCCTCCTCCCGGCCCGGCCCGGCCCAAGGGAGGTGGGGGGAACCTCGGAGGCGCCCAGGAACGCAAGAGGGCCCAGACTGCGGCCCTGCCGGCCCTCGGAGAGGGCCCACGCGTGTCTGCTTGGGCTCAGGAGGCCACGGTGGGACAGCCAGTACCCCAGCACCGAGCTCATCTCGCGTGGACCACCCAGTGCGCGTCAGGAGTAGGTGTGTCCCAGCAGGAGCCCCTAGGAACAGCCCTGCCCTACCAGCTCTTAGCACAGGGAGTCCTGGTCTGCACATGCATGAGCCAGAGAGCCAGAGAGCCAGAGGAGGACGCTGCCGTGGGCTCTAACTGTCCTCAGAGAATGTTGGTATGACCCGGGGATCCAAGGGAGGTGGGGGGAACCTCGGAGGCGCCCAGGAACGCAGGAGGGCCCAGACTGCGGCCCTGCCGGCCCTCGGAGAGGGCCCACGCGTGTCTGCTCGGGCTCAGGAGGCCACGGTGGGACAGCCAGTACCCCAGCACCGAGCTCATCTCGCGTGGACCACCCAGTGCGCGTCAGGAGTAGGTGTGTCCCAGCAGGAGCCCCTAGGAACAGCCCTGCCCTACCAGCTCTTAGCACAGGGAGTCCTGGTCTGCACATGCATGAGCCAGGGAGCCAGAGAGCCAGAGGAGGACGCTGCCGTGGGCTCTAACTGTCCTCAGAGAATGTTGGTATGACCCGGGGATCCAAGGGAGGTGGGGGGAACCTCGGAGGCGCCCAGGAACGCAGGAGGGCCCAGACTGCGGCCCTGCCGGCCCTCGGAGAGGGCCCACGCGTGTCTGCTCGGGCTCAGGAGGCCACGGTGGGACAGCCAGTACCCCAGCACCGAGCTCATCTCGCGTGGACCACCCAGTGGGCGTCAGGAGTAGGTGTGTCCCAGCAGCAGCCGCCCCCCACCCCGGGAACGGCCCCTCCCTAGACAAGCCTTTCCTGTGAGGAGTCCTGGACTGCGCACGCGCGAGCCGGCGAGCCCGCCAGCCAGAGGGAGATGAGGCCTGGGGCTCCTCTTGCCTCAGAGAATGCTTGTGCGGCCTGGGGGCGCCCGCAGGTGTGCTCCGAGGCCTGCCGCGGCCTCTAGCTAGCACCTGGGGCCAGTTGGCAGTGCCGGCTGGCCAGCCTCCTAGAGCCAGGGCTGGCTGCAGCAGGCTCCGCGGGCGGGCGGGCGAAGGGCGAAGGGCGAAGGGCAGACGGAAGCCCAAGGGGGCCCGCCCGCCCGCTCCGCTGTGAAGCGCGCCCGCCCTGGAGGCCAGGACCCCAGGGGGCAGAAGTGGGTCTGGCTTTGCATTGCCCGACCAGCGGGAGGGAGCCAGCCAGGGGCAGCCAGTTGCATCCTCCCGGGAACTGCCAGCGGAGGCTTTTGGGGAGCGCGCTGCCAACTCTTGGCTTGGCCGGGGGAGACCTGCCGTCTCTGTGGCTCCAGCCGGCCAGCAGGCTGCAGGGTCGGGCGCAGGGGCCGTGGGGCTCTGGAGCTTGCTGCCTTGCCCGTGGGCAGGGCCTCCACGGGCCAGCCAGGTGGCACAGGGTTCCTGGGGCTGCGCCTCCTCCCGGCCCGGCCCGGCCCAAGGGAGGTGGGGGGAACCTCGGAGGCGCCCAGGAACGCAAGAGGGCCCAGACTGCGGCCCTGCCGGCCCTCGGAGAGGGCCCACGCGTGTCTGCTCGGGCTCAGGAGGCCACGGTGGGACAGCCAGTACCCCAGCACCGAGCTCATCTCGCGTGGACCACCCAGTGCGCGTCAGGAGTAGGTGTGTCCCAGCAGGAGCCCCTAGGAACAGCCCTGCCCTACCAGCTCTTAGCACAGGGAGTCCTGGTCTGCACATGCATGAGCCAGAGAGCCAGAGAGCCAGAGGAGGACGCTGCCGTGGGCTCTAACTGTCCTCAGAGAATGTTGGTATGACCCGGGGATCCAAGGGAGGTGGGGGGAACCTCGGAGGCGCCCAGGAACGCAGGAGGGCCCAGACTGCGGCCCTGCCGGCCCTCAGAGAGGGCCCACGCGTGTCTGCTCGGGCTCAGGAGGCCACGGTGGGACAGCCAGTACCCCAGCACCGAGCTCATCTCGCGTGGACCACCCAGTGCGCGTCAGGAGTAGGTGTGTCCCAGCAGGAGCCCCTAGGAACAGCCCTGCCCTACCAGCTCTTAGCACAGGGAGTCCTGGTCTGCACATGCATGAGCCAGGGAGCCAGAGAGCCAGAGGAGGACGCTGCCGTGGGCTCTAACTGTCCTCAGAGAATGTTGGTATGACCCGGGGATCCAAGGGAGGTGGGGGGAACCTCGGAGGCGCCCAGGAACGCAGGAGGGCCCAGACTGCGGCCCTGCCGGCCCTCGGAGAGGGCCCACGCGTGTCTGCTCGGGCTCAGGAGGCCACGGTGGGACAGCCAGTACCCCAGCACCGAGCTCATCTCGCGTGGACCACCCAGTGGGCGTCAGGAGTAGGTGTGTCCCAGCAGCAGCCGCCCCCCACCCCGGGAACGGCCCCTCCCTAGACAAGCCTTTCCTGTGAGGAGTCCTGGACTGCGCACGCGCGAGCCGGCGAGCCCGCCAGCCAGAGGGAGATGAGGCCTGGGGCTCCTCTTGCCTCAGAGAATGCTTGTGCGGCCTGGGGGCGCCCGCAGGTGTGCTCCGAGGCCTGCCGCGGCCTCTAGCTAGCACCTGGGGCCAGTTGGCAGTGCCGGCTGGCCAGCCTCCTAGAGCCAGGGCTGGCTGCAGCAGGCTCCGCGGGCGGGCGGGCGAAGGGCGAAGGGCGAAGGGCAGACGGAAGCCCAAGGGGGCCCGCCCGCCCGCTCCGCTGCGAAGCGCGCCCGCCCTGGAGGCCAGGACCCCAGGGGGCAGAAGTGGGTCTGGCTTTGCATTGCCCGACCAGCGGGAGGGAGCCAGCCAGGGGCAGCCAGTTGCATCCTCCCGGGAACTGCCAGCGGAGGCTTTTGGGGAGCGCGCTGCCAACTCTTGGCTTGGCCGGGGGAGACCTGCCGTCTCTGTGGCTCCAGCCGGCCAGCAGGCTGCAGGGTCGGGCGCAGGGGCCGTGGGGCTCTGGAGCTTGCTGCCTTGCCCGTGGGCAGGGCCTCCACGGGCCAGCCAGGTGGCACAGGGTTCCTGGGGCTGCGCCTCCTCCCGGCCCGGCCCGGCCCAAGGGAGGTGGGGGGAACCTCGGAGGCGCCCAGGAACGCAAGAGGGCCCAGACTGCGGCCCTGCCGGCCCTCGGAGAGGGCCCACGCGTGTCTGCTCGGGCTCAGGAGGCCACGGTGGGACAGCCAGTACCCCAGCACCGAGCTCATCTCGCGTGGACCACCCAGTGCGCGTCAGGAGTAGGTGTGTCCCAGCAGGAGCCCCTAGGAACAGCCCTGCCCTACCAGCTCTTAGCACAGGGAGTCCTGGTCTGCACATGCATGAGCCAGAGAGCCAGAGAGCCAGAGGAGGACGCTGCCGTGGGCTCTAACTGTCCTCAGAGAATGTTGGTATGACCCGGGGATCCAAGGGAGGTGGGGGGAACCTCGGAGGCGCCCAGGAACGCAGGAGGGCCCAGACTGCGGCCCTGCCGGCCCTCGGAGAGGGCCCACGCGTGTCTGCTCGGGCTCAGGAGGCCACGGTGGGACAGCCAGTACCCCAGCACCGAGCTCATCTCGCGTGGACCACCCAGTGCGCGTCAGGAGTAGGTGTGTCCCAGCAGGAGCCCCTAGGAACAGCCCTGCCCTACCAGCTCTTAGCACAGGGAGTCCTGGTCTGCACATGCATGAGCCAGGGAGCCAGAGAGCCAGAGGAGGACGCTGCCGTGGGCTCTAACTGTCCTCAGAGAATGTTGGTATGACCCGGGGATCCAAGGGAGGTGGGGGGAACCTCGGAGGCGCCCAGGAACGCAGGAGGGCCCAGACTGCGGCCCTGCCGGCCCTCGGAGAGGGCCCACGCGTGTCTGCTCGGGCTCAGGAGGCCACGGTGGGACAGCCAGTACCCCAGCACCGAGCTCATCTCGCGTGGACCACCCAGTGGGCGTCAGGAGTAGGTGTGTCCCAGCAGCAGCCGCCCCCCACCCCGGGAACGGCCCCTCCCTAGACAAGCCTTTCCTGTGAGGAGTCCTGGACTGCGCACGCGCGAGCCGGCGAGCCCGCCAGCCAGAGGGAGATGAGGCCTGGGGCTCCTCTTGCCTCAGAGAATGCTTGTGCGGCCTGGGGGCGCCCGCAGGTGTGCTCCGAGGCCTGCCGCGGCCTCTAGCTAGCACCTGGGGCCAGTTGGCAGTGCCGGCTGGCCAGCCTCCTAGAGCCAGGGCTGGCTGCAGCAGGCTCCGCGGGCGGGCGGTCGGGCGGGCGAAGGGCGAAGGGCAGACGGAAGCCCAAGGGGGCCCGCCCGCCCGCTCCGCTGCGAAGCGCGCCCGCCCTGGAGGCCAGGACCCCAGGGGGCAGAAGTGGGTCTGGCTTTGCATTGCCCGACCAGCGGGAGGGAGCCAGCCAGGGGCAGCCAGTTGCATCCTCCCGGGAACTGCCAGCGGAGGCTTTTGGGGAGCGCGCTGCCAACTCTTGGCTTGGCCGGGGGAGACCTGCCGTCTCTGTGGCTCCAGCCGGCCAGCAGGCTGCAGGGTCGGGCGCAGGGGCCGTGGGGCTCTGGAGCTTGCTGCCTTGCCCGTGGGCAGGGCCTCCACGGGCCAGCCAGGTGGCACAGGGTTCCTGGGGCTGCGCCTCGTCCCGGCCCGGCCCGGCCCAAGGGAGGTGGGGGGAACCTCGGAGGCGCCCAGGAACGCAAGAGGGCCCAGACTGCGGCCCTGCCGGCCCTCGGAGAGGGCCCACGCGTGTCTGCTCGGGCTCAGGAGGCCACGGTGGGACAGCCAGTACCCCAGCACCGAGCTCATCTCGCGTGGACCACCCAGTGGGCGTCAGGAGTAGGTGTGTCCCAGCAGCAGCCGCCCCCCACCCCGGGAACGGCCCCTCCCTAGACAAGCCTTTCCTGTGAGGAGTCCTGGACTGCGCACGCGCGAGCCGGCGAGCCCGCCAGCCAGAGGGAGATGAGGCCTGGGGCTCCTCTTGCCTCAGAGAATGCTTGTGCGGCCTGGGGGCGCCCGCAGGTGTGCTCCGAGGCCTGCCGCGGCCTCTAGCTAGCACCTGGGGCCAGTTGGCAGTGCCGGCTGGCCAGCCTCCTAGAGCCAGGGCTGGCTGCAGCAGGCTCCGCGGGCGGGCGGGCGAAGGGCGAAGGGCGAAGGGCAGACGGAAGCCCAAGGGGGCCCGCCCGCCCGCTCCGCTGTGAAGCGCGCCCGCCCTGGAGGCCAGGACCCCAGGGGGCAGAAGTGGGTCTGGCTTTGCATTGCCCGACCAGCGGGAGGGAGCCAGCCAGGGGCAGCCAGTTGCATCCTCCCGGGAACTGCCAGCGGAGGCTTTTGGGGAGCGCGCTGCCAACTCTTGGCTTGGCCGGGGGAGACCTGCCGTCTCTGTGGCTCCAGCCGGCCAGCAGGCTGCAGGGTCGGGCGCAGGGGCCGTGGGGCTCTGGAGCTTGCTGCCTTGCCCGTGGGCAGGGCCTCCACGGGCCAGCCAGGTGGCACAGGGTTCCTGGGGCTGCGCCTCCTCCCGGCCCGGCCCGGCCCAAGGGAGGTGGGGGGAACCTCGGAGGCGCCCAGGAACGCAAGAGGGCCCAGACTGCGGCCCTGCCGGCCCTCGGAGAGGGCCCACGCGTGTCTGCTTGGGCTCAGGAGGCCACGGTGGGACAGCCAGTACCCCAGCACCGAGCTCATCTCGCGTGGACCACCCAGTGCGCGTCAGGAGTAGGTGTGTCCCAGCAGGAGCCCCTAGGAACAGCCCTGCCCTACCAGCTCTTAGCACAGGGAGTCCTGGTCTGCACATGCATGAGCCAGAGAGCCAGAGAGCCAGAGGAGGACGCTGCCGTGGGCTCTAACTGTCCTCAGAGAATGTTGGTATGACCCGGGGATCCAAGGGAGGTGGGGGGAACCTCGGAGGCGCCCAGGAACGCAGGAGGGCCCAGACTGCGGCCCTGCCGGCCCTCGGAGAGGGCCCACGCGTGTCTGCTCGGGCTCAGGAGGCCACGGTGGGACAGCCAGTACCCCAGCACCGAGCTCATCTCGCGTGGACCACCCAGTGCGCGTCAGGAGTAGGTGTGTCCCAGCAGGAGCCCCTAGGAACAGCCCTGCCCTACCAGCTCTTAGCACAGGGAGTCCTGGTCTGCACATGCATGAGCCAGGGAGCCAGAGAGCCAGAGGAGGACGCTGCCGTGGGCTCTAACTGTCCTCAGAGAATGTTGGTATGACCCGGGGATCCAAGGGAGGTGGGGGGAACCTCGGAGGCGCCCAGGAACGCAGGAGGGCCCAGACTGCGGCCCTGCCGGCCCTCGGAGAGGGCCCACGCGTGTCTGCTCGGGCTCAGGAGGCCACGGTGGGACAGCCAGTACCCCAGCACCGAGCTCATCTCGCGTGGACCACCCAGTGGGCGTCAGGAGTAGGTGTGTCCCAGCAGCAGCCGCCCCCCACCCCGGGAACGGCCCCTCCCTAGACAAGCCTTTCCTGTGAGGAGTCCTGGACTGCGCACGCGCGAGCCGGCGAGCCCGCCAGCCAGAGGGAGATGAGGCCTGGGGCTCCTCTTGCCTCAGAGAATGCTTGTGCGGCCTGGGGGCGCCCGCAGGTGTGCTCCGAGGCCTGCCGCGGCCTCTAGCTAGCACCTGGGGCCAGTTGGCAGTGCCGGCTGGCCAGCCTCCTAGAGCCAGGGCTGGCTGCAGCAGGCTCCGCGGGCGGGCGGGCGAAGGGCGAAGGGCGAAGGGCAGACGGAAGCCCAAGGGGGCCCGCCCGCCCGCTCCGCTGCGAAGCGCGCCCGCCCTGGAGGCCAGGACCCCAGGGGGCAGAAGTGGGTCTGGCTTTGCATTGCCCGACCAGCGGGAGGGAGCCAGCCAGGGGCAGCCAGTTGCATCCTCCCGGGAACTGCCAGCGGAGGCTTTTGGGGAGCGCGCTGCCAACTCTTGGCTTGGCCGGGGGAGACCTGCCGTCTCTGTGGCTCCAGCCGGCCAGCAGGCTGCAGGGTCGGGCGCAGGGGCCGTGGGGCTCTGGAGCTTGCTGCCTTGCCCGTGGGCAGGGCCTCCACGGGCCAGCCAGGTGGCACAGGGTTCCTGGGGCTGCGCCTCCTCCCGGCCCGGCCCGGCCCAAGGGAGGTGGGGGGAACCTCGGAGGCGCCCAGGAACGCAAGAGGGCCCAGACTGCGGCCCTGCCGGCCCTCGGAGAGGGCCCACGCGTGTCTGCTCGGGCTCAGGAGGCCACGGTGGGACAGCCAGTACCCCAGCACCGAGCTCATCTCGCGTGGACCACCCAGTGCGCGTCAGGAGTAGGTGTGTCCCAGCAGGAGCCCCTAGGAACAGCCCTGCCCTACCAGCTCTTAGCACAGGGAGTCCTGGTCTGCACATGCATGAGCCAGAGAGCCAGAGAGCCAGAGGAGGACGCTGCCGTGGGCTCTAACTGTCCTCAGAGAATGTTGGTATGACCCGGGGATCCAAGGGAGGTGGGGGGAACCTCGGAGGCGCCCAGGAACGCAGGAGGGCCCAGACTGCGGCCCTGCCGGCCCTCGGAGAGGGCCCACGCGTGTCTGCTCGGGCTCAGGAGGCCACGGTGGGACAGCCAGTACCCCAGCACCGAGCTCATCTCGCGTGGACCACCCAGTGGGCGTCAGGAGTAGGTGTGTCCCAGCAGCAGCCGCCCCCCACCCCGGGAACGGCCCCTCCCTAGACAAGCCTTTCCTGTGAGGAGTCCTGGACTGCGCACGCGCGAGCCGGCGAGCCCGCCAGCCAGAGGGAGATGAGGCCTGGGGCTCCTCTTGCCTCAGAGAATGCTTGTGCGGCCTGGGGGCGCCCGCAGGTGTGCTCCGAGGCCTGCCGCGGCCTCTAGCTAGCACCTGGGGCCAGTTGGCAGTGCCGGCTGGCCAGCCTCCTAGAGCCAGGGCTGGCTGCAGCAGGCTCCGCGGGCGGGCGGGCGAAGGGCGAAGGGCGAAGGGCAGACGGAAGCCCAAGGGGGCCCGCCCACCCGCTCCGCTGTGAAGCGCGCCCGCCCTGGAGGCCAGGACCCCAGGGGGCAGAAGTGGGTCTGGCTTTGCATTGCCCGACCAGCGGGAGGGAGCCAGCCAGGGGCAGCCAGTTGCATCCTCCCGGGAACTGCCAGCGGAGGCTTTTGGGGAGCGCGCTGCCAACTCTTGGCTTGGCCGGGGGAGACCTGCCGTCTCTGTGGCTCCAGCCGGCCAGCAGGCTGCAGGGTCGGGCGCAGCGGCCGTGGGGCTCTGGAGCTTGCTGCCCTGCCCGTGGGCGGGGCCTCCACGGGCCAGCCAGGTGGCACAGGGTTCCTGGGGCTTCGCCTCGTCCCGGCCCGCCCCGGCCCAAGGGAGGTGGGGGGAACCTCGGAGGCGCCCAGGAACGCAAGAGGGCCCAGACTGCGGCCCTGCCGGCCCTCGGAGAGGGCCCACGCGTGTCTGCTCGGGCTCAGGAGGCCACGGTGGGACAGCCAGTACCCCAGCACCGAGCTCATCTCGCGTGGACCACCCAGTGCGCGTCAGGAGTAGGTGTGTCCCAGCAGGAGCCCCTAGGAACAGCCCTGCCCTACCAGCTCTTAGCACAGGGAGTCCTGGTCTGCACATGCATGAGCCAGGGAGCCAGAGAGCCAGAGGAGGACGCTGCCGTGGGCTCTAACTGTCCTCAGAGAATGTTGGTATGACCCGGGGATCCAAGGGAGGTGGGGGGAACCTCGGAGGCGCCCAGGAACGCAGGAGGGCCCAGACTGCGGCCCTGCCGGCCCTCGGAGAGGGCCCACGCGTGTCTGCTCGGGCTCAGGAGGCCACGGTGGGACAGCCAGTACCCCAGCACCGAGCTCATCTCGCGTGGACCACCCAGTGGGCGTCAGGAGTAGGTGTGTCCCAGCAGCAGCCGCCCCCCACCCCGGGAACGGCCCCTCCCTAGACAAGCCTTTCCTGTGAGGAGTCCTGGACTGCGCACGCGCGAGCCGGCGAGCCCGCCAGCCAGAGGGAGATGAGGCCTGGGGCTCCTCTTGCCTCAGAGAATGCTTGTGCGGCCTGGGGGCGCCCGCAGGTGTGCTCCGAGGCCTGCCGCGGCCTCTAGCTAGCACCTGGGGCCAGTTGGCAGTGCCGGCTGGCCAGCCTCCTAGAGCCAGGGCTGGCTGCAGCAGGCTCCGCGGGCGGGCGGGCGAAGGGCGAAGGGCGAAGGGCAGACGGAAGCCCAAGGGGGCCCGCCCGCCCGCTCCGCTGTGAAGCGCGCCCGCCCTGGAGGCCAGGACCCCAGGGGGCAGAAGTGGGTCTGGCTTTGCATTGCCCGACCAGCGGGAGGGAGCCAGCCAGGGGCAGCCAGTTGCATCCTCCCGGGAACTGCCAGCGGAGGCTTTTGGGGAGCGCGCTGCCAACTCTTGGCTTGGCCGGGGGAGACCTGCCGTCTCTGTGGCTCCAGCCGGCCAGCAGGCTGCAGGGTCGGGCGCAGGGGCCGTGGGGCTCTGGAGCTTGCTGCCCTGCCCGTGGGCAGGGCCTCCACGGGCCAGCCAGGTGGCACAGGGTTCCTGGGGCTGCGCCTCCTCCCGGCCCGGCCCGGCCCAAGGGAGGTGGGGGGAACCTCGGAGGCGCCCAGGAACGCAAGAGGGCCCAGACTGCGGCCCTGCCGGCCCTCGGAGAGGGCCCACGCGTGTCTGCTCGGGCTCAGGAGGCCACGGTGGGACAGCCAGTACCCCAGCACCGAGCTCATCTCGCGTGGACCACCCAGTGCGCGTCAGGAGTAGGTGTGTCCCAGCAGGAGCCCCTAGGAACAGCCCTGCCCTACCAGCTCTTAGCACAGGGAGTCCTGGTCTGCACATGCATGAGCCAGAGAGCCAGAGAGCCAGAGGAGGACGCTGCCGTGGGCTCTAACTGTCCTCAGAGAATGTTGGTATGACCCGGGGATCCAAGGGAGGTGGGGGGAACCTCGGAGGCGCCCAGGAACGCAGGAGGGCCCAGACTGCGGCCCTGCCGGCCCTCGGAGAGGGCCCACGCGTGTCTGCTCGGGCTCAGGAGGCCACGGTGGGACAGCCAGTACCCCAGCACCGAGCTCATCTCGCGTGGACCACCCAGTGCGCGTCAGGAGTAGGTGTGTCCCAGCAGGAGCCCCTAGGAACAGCCCTGCCCTACCAGCTCTTAGCACAGGGAGTCCTGGTCTGCACATGCATGAGCCAGGGAGCCAGAGAGCCAGAGGAGGACGCTGCCGTGGGCTCTAACTGTCCTCAGAGAATGTTGGTATGACCCGGGGATCCAAGGGAGGTGGGGGGAACCTCGGAGGCGCCCAGGAACGCAGGAGGGCCCAGACTGCGGCCCTGCCGGCCCTCGGAGAGGGCCCACGCGTGTCTGCTCGGGCTCAGGAGGCCACGGTGGGACAGCCAGTACCCCAGCACCGAGCTCATCTCGCGTGGACCACCCAGTGGGCGTCAGGAGTAGGTGTGTCCCAGCAGCAGCCGCCCCCCACCCCGGGAACGGCCCCTCCCTAGACAAGCCTTTCCTGTGAGGAGTCCTGGACTGCGCACGCGCGAGCCGGCGAGCCCGCCAGCCAGAGGGAGATGAGGCCTGGGGCTCCTCTTGCCTCAGAGAATGCTTGTGCGGCCTGGGGGCGCCCGCAGGTGTGCTCCGAGGCCTGCCGCGGCCTCTAGCTAGCACCTGGGGCCAGTTGGCAGTGCCGGCTGGCCAGCCTCCTAGAGCCAGGGCTGGCTGCAGCAGGCTCCGCGGGCGGGCGGGCGAAGGGCGAAGGGCGAAGGGCAGACGGAAGCCCAAGGGGGCCCGCCCGCCCGCTCCGCTGCGAAGCGCGCCCGCCCTGGAGGCCAGGACCCCAGGGGGCAGAAGTGGGTCTGGCTTTGCATTGCCCGACCAGCGGGAGGGAGCCAGCCAGGGGCAGCCAGTTGCATCCTCCCGGGAACTGCCAGCGGAGGCTTTTGGGGAGCGCGCTGCCAACTCTTGGCTTGGCCGGGGGAGACCTGCCGTCTCTGTGGCTCCAGCCGGCCAGCAGGCTGCAGGGTCGGGCGCAGGGGCCGTGGGGCTCTGGAGCTTGCTGCCTTGCCCGTGGGCAGGGCCTCCACGGGCCAGCCAGGTGGCACAGGGTTCCTGGGGCTGCGCCTCCTCCCGGCCCGGCCCGGCCCAAGGGAGGTGGGGGGAACCTCGGAGGCGCCCAGGAACGCAAGAGGGCCCAGACTGCGGCCCTGCCGGCCCTCGGAGAGGGCCCACGCGTGTCTGCTCGGGCTCAGGAGGCCACGGTGGGACAGCCAGTACCCCAGCACCGAGCTCATCTCGCGTGGACCACCCAGTGCGCGTCAGGAGTAGGTGTGTCCCAGCAGGAGCCCCTAGGAACAGCCCTGCCCTACCAGCTCTTAGCACAGGGAGTCCTGGTCTGCACATGCATGAGCCAGAGAGCCAGAGAGCCAGAGGAGGACGCTGCCGTGGGCTCTAACTGTCCTCAGAGAATGTTGGTATGACCCGGGGATCCAAGGGAGGTGGGGGGAACCTCGGAGGCGCCCAGGAACGCAGGAGGGCCCAGACTGCGGCCCTGCCGGCCCTCGGAGAGGGCCCACGCGTGTCTGCTCGGGCTCAGGAGGCCACGGTGGGACAGCCAGTACCCCAGCACCGAGCTCATCTCGCGTGGACCACCCAGTGCGCGTCAGGAGTAGGTGTGTCCCAGCAGGAGCCCCTAGGAACAGCCCTGCCCTACCAGCTCTTAGCACAGGGAGTCCTGGTCTGCACATGCATGAGCCAGGGAGCCAGAGAGCCAGAGGAGGACGCTGCCGTGGGCTCTAACTGTCCTCAGAGAATGTTGGTATGACCCGGGGATCCAAGGGAGGTGGGGGGAACCTCGGAGGCGCCCAGGAACGCAGGAGGGCCCAGACTGCGGCCCTGCCGGCCCTCGGAGAGGGCCCACGCGTGTCTGCTCGGGCTCAGGAGGCCACGGTGGGACAGCCAGTACCCCAGCACCGAGCTCATCTCGCGTGGACCACCCAGTGGGCGTCAGGAGTAGGTGTGTCCCAGCAGCAGCCGCCCCCCACCCCGGGAACGGCCCCTCCCTAGACAAGCCTTTCCTGTGAGGAGTCCTGGACTGCGCACGCGCGAGCCGGCGAGCCCGCCAGCCAGAGGGAGATGAGGCCTGGGGCTCCTCTTGCCTCAGAGAATGCTTGTGCGGCCTGGGGGCGCCCGCAGGTGTGCTCCGAGGCCTGCCGCGGCCTCTAGCTAGCACCTGGGGCCAGTTGGCAGTGCCGGCTGGCCAGCCTCCTAGAGCCAGGGCTGGCTGCAGCAGGCTCCGCGGGCGGGCGGGCGAAGGGCGAAGGGCGAAGGGCAGACGGAAGCCCAAGGGGGCCCGCCCGCCCGCTCCGCTGCGAAGCGCGCCCGCCCTGGAGGCCAGGACCCCAGGGGGCAGAAGTGGGTCTGGCTTTGCATTGCCCGACCAGCGGGAGGGAGCCAGCCAGGGGCAGCCAGTTGCATCCTCCCGGGAACTGCCAGCGGAGGCTTTTGGGGAGCGCGCTGCCAACTCTTGGCTTGGCCGGGGGAGACCTGCCGTCTCTGTGGCTCCAGCCGGCCAGCAGGCTGCAGGGTCGGGCGCAGGGGCCGTGGGGCTCTGGAGCTTGCTGCCTTGCCCGTGGGCAGGGCCTCCACGGGCCAGCCAGGTGGCACAGGGTTCCTGGGGCTGCGCCTCCTCCCGGCCCGGCCCGGCCCAAGGGAGGTGGGGGGAACCTCGGAGGCGCCCAGGAACGCAAGAGGGCCCAGACTGCGGCCCTGCCGGCCCTCGGAGAGGGCCCACGCGTGTCTGCTCGGGCTCAGGAGGCCACGGTGGGACAGCCAGTACCCCAGCACCGAGCTCATCTCGCGTGGACCACCCAGTGCGCGTCAGGAGTAGGTGTGTCCCAGCAGGAGCCCCTAGGAACAGCCCTGCCCTACCAGCTCTTAGCACAGGGAGTCCTGGTCTGCACATGCATGAGCCAGAGAGCCAGAGAGCCAGAGGAGGACGCTGCCGTGGGCTCTAACTGTCCTCAGAGAATGTTGGTATGACCCGGGGATCCAAGGGAGGTGGGGGGAACCTCGGAGGCGCCCAGGAACGCAGGAGGGCCCAGACTGCGGCCCTGCCGGCCCTCGGAGAGGGCCCACGCGTGTCTGCTCGGGCTCAGGAGGCCACGGTGGGACAGCCAGTACCCCAGCACCGAGCTCATCTCGCGTGGACCACCCAGTGCGCGTCAGGAGTAGGTGTGTCCCAGCAGGAGCCCCTAGGAACAGCCCTGCCCTACCAGCTCTTAGCACAGGGAGTCCTGGTCTGCACATGCATGAGCCAGAGAGCCAGAGAGCCAGAGGAGGACGCTGCCGTGGGCTCTAACTGTCCTCAGAGAATGTTGGTATGACCCGGGGATCCAAGGGAGGTGGGGGGAACCTCGGAGGCGCCCAGGAACGCAGGAGGGCCCAGACTGCGGCCCTGCCGGCCCTCGGAGAGGGCCCACGCGTGTCTGCTCGGGCTCAGGAGGCCACGGTGGGACAGCCAGTACCCCAGCACCGAGCTCATCTCGCGTGGACCACCCAGTGGGCGTCAGGAGTAGGTGTGTCCCAGCAGCAGCCGCCCCCCACCCCGGGAACGGCCCCTCCCTAGACAAGCCTTTCCTGTGAGGAGTCCTGGACTGCGCACGCGCGAGCCGGCGAGCCCGCCAGCCAGAGGGAGATGAGGCCTGGGGCTCCTCTTGCCTCAGAGAATGCTTGTGCGGCCTGGGGGCGCCCGCAGGTGTGCTCCGAGGCCTGCCGCTGCCTCTAGCTAGCACCTGGGGCCAGTTGGCAGTGCCGGCTGGCCAGCCTCCTAGAGCCAGGGCTGGCTGCAGCAGGCTCCGCGGGCGGGCGGGCGGGCGAAGGGCAGACGGAAGCCCAAGGGGGCCCGCCCGCCCGCTCCGCTGCGAAGCGCGCCCGCCCTGGAGGCCAGGACCCCAGGGGGCAGAAGTGGGTCTGGCTTTGCATTGCCCGACCAGCGGGAGGGAGCCAGCCAGGGGCAGCCAGTTGCATCCTCCCGGGAACTGCCAGCGGAGGCTTTTGGGGAGCGCGCTGCCAACTCTTGGCTTGGCCGGGGGAGACCTGCCGTCTCTGTGGCTCCAGCCGGCCAGCAGGCTGCAGGGTCGGGCGCAGCGGCCGTGGGGCTCTGGAGCTTGCTGCCCTGCCCGTGGGCGGAGCCTCCACGGGCCAGCCAGGTGGCACAGGGTTCCTGGGGCTGCGCCTCCTCCCGGCCCGGCCCAGCCCAAGGGAGGTGGGGGGAACCTCGGAGGCGCCCAGGAACGCAGGAGGGCCCAGACTGCGGCCCTGCCGGCCCTCGGAGAGGGCCCACGCGTGTCTGCTCGGGCTCAGGAGGCCACGGTGGGACAGCCAGTACCCCAGCACCGAGCTCATCTCGCGTGGACCACCCAGTGGGCGTCAGGAGTAGGTGTGTCCCAGCAGGAGCCCCTAGGAACAGCCCTGCCCTACCAGCTCTTAGCACAGGGAGTCCTGGTCTGCACATGCATGAGCCAGGGAGCCAGAGAGCCAGAGGAGGACGCTGCCGTGGGCTCTAACTGTCCTCAGAGAATGTTGGTATGACCCGGGGATCCAAGGGAGGTGGGGGGAACCTCGGAGGCGCCCAGGAACGCAGGAGGGCCCAGACTGCGGCCCTGCCGGCCCTCGGAGAGGGCCCACGCGTGTCTGCTCGGGCTCAGGAGGCCACGGTGGGACAGCCAGTACCCCAGCACCGAGCTCATCTCGCGTGGACCACCCAGTGCGCGTCAGGAGTAGGTGTGTCCCAGCAGGAGCCCCTAGGAACAGCCCTGCCCTACCAGCTCTTAGCACAGGGAGTCCTGGTCTGCACATGCATGAGCCAGGGAGCCAGAGAGCCAGAGGAGGACGCTGCCGTGGGCTCTAACTGTCCTCAGAGAATGTTGGTATGACCCGGGGATCCAAGGGAGGTGGGGGGAACCTCGGAGGCGCCCAGGAACGCAGGAGGGCCCAGACTGCGGCCCTGCCGGCCCTCGGAGAGGGCCCACGCGTGTCTGCTCGGGCTCAGGAGGCCACGGTGGGACAGCCAGTACCCCAGCACCGAGCTCATCTCGCGTGGACCACCCAGTGGGCGTCAGGAGTAGGTGTGTCCCAGCAGCAGCCGCCCCCCACCCCGGGAACGGCCCCTCCCTAGACAAGCCTTTCCTGTGAGGAGTCCTGGACTGCGCACGCGCGAGCCGGCGAGCCCGCCAGCCAGAGGGAGATGAGGCCTGGGGCTCCTCTTGCCTCAGAGAATGCTTGTGCGGCCTGGGGGCGCCCGCAGGTGTGCTCCGAGGCCTGCCGCGGCCTCTAGCTAGCACCTGGGGCCAGTTGGCAGTGCCGGCTGGCCAGCCTCCTAGAGCCAGGGCTGGCTGCAGCAGGCTCCGCGGGCGGGCGGGCGAAGGGCGAAGGGCGAAGGGCAGACGGAAGCCCAAGGGGGCCCGCCCGCCCGCTCCGCTGTGAAGCGCGCCCGCCCTGGAGGCCAGGACCCCAGGGGGCAGAAGTGGGTCTGGCTTTGCATTGCCCGACCAGCGGGAGGGAGCCAGCCAGGGGCAGCCAGTTGCATCCTCCCGGGAACTGCCAGCGGAGGCTTTTGGGGAGCGCGCTGCCAACTCTTGGCTTGGCCGGGGGAGACCTGCCGTCTCTGTGGCTCCAGCCGGCCAGCAGGCTGCAGGGTCGGGCGCAGGGGCCGTGGGGCTCTGGAGCTTGCTGCCTTGCCCGTGGGCAGGGCCTCCACGGGCCAGCCAGGTGGCACAGGGTTCCTGGGGCTGCGCCTCCTCCCGGCCCGGCCCGGCCCAAGGGAGGTGGGGGGAACCTCGGAGGCGCCCAGGAACGCAAGAGGGCCCAGACTGCGGCCCTGCCGGCCCTCGGAGAGGGCCCACGCGTGTCTGCTCGGGCTCAGGAGGCCACGGTGGGACAGCCAGTACCCCAGCACCGAGCTCATCTCGCGTGGACCACCCAGTGCGCGTCAGGAGTAGGTGTGTCCCAGCAGGAGCCCCTAGGAACAGCCCTGCCCTACCAGCTCTTAGCACAGGGAGTCCTGGTCTGCACATGCATGAGCCAGAGAGCCAGAGAGCCAGAGGAGGACGCTGCCGTGGGCTCTAACTGTCCTCAGAGAATGTTGGTATGACCCGGGGATCCAAGGGAGGTGGGGGGAACCTCGGAGGCGCCCAGGAACGCAGGAGGGCCCAGACTGCGGCCCTGCCGGCCCTCGGAGAGGGCCCACGCGTGTCTGCTCGGGCTCAGGAGGCCACGGTGGGACAGCCAGTACCCCAGCACCGAGCTCATCTCGCGTGGACCACCCAGTGCGCGTCAGGAGTAGGTGTGTCCCAGCAGGAGCCCCTAGGAACAGCCCTGCCCTACCAGCTCTTAGCACAGGGAGTCCTGGTCTGCACATGCATGAGCCAGAGAGCCAGAGAGCCAGAGGAGGACGCTGCCGTGGGCTCTAACTGTCCTCAGAGAATGTTGGTATGACCCGGGGATCCAAGGGAGGTGGGGGGAACCTCGGAGGCGCCCAGGAACGCAGGAGGGCCCAGACTGCGGCCCTGCCGGCCCTCGGAGAGGGCCCACGCGTGTCTGCTCGGGCTCAGGAGGCCACGGTGGGACAGCCAGTACCCCAGCACCGAGCTCATCTCGCGTGGACCACCCAGTGGGCGTCAGGAGTAGGTGTGTCCCAGCAGCAGCCGCCCCCCACCCCGGGAACGGCCCCTCCCTAGACAAGCCTTTCCTGTGAGGAGTCCTGGACTGCGCACGCGCGAGCCGGCGAGCCCGCCAGCCAGAGGGAGATGAGGCCTGGGGCTCCTCTTGCCTCAGAGAATGCTTGTGCGGCCTGGGGGCGCCCGCAGGTGTGCTCCGAGGCCTGCCGCTGCCTCTAGCTAGCACCTGGGGCCAGTTGGCAGTGCCGGCTGGCCAGCCTCCTAGAGCCAGGGCTGGCTGCAGCAGGCTCCGCGGGCGGGCGGGCGGGCGAAGGGCAGACGGAAGCCGAAGGGGACCCGCCCGCCCGCTCCGCTGCGAAGCGCGCCCGCCCTGGAGGCCAGGACCCCAGGGGGCAGAAGTGGGTCTGGCTTTGCATTGCCCGACCAGCGGGAGGGAGCCAGCCAGGGGCAGCCAGTTGCATCCTCCCGGGAACTGCCAGCGGAGGCTTTTGGGGAGCGCGCTGCCAACTCTTGGCTTGGCCGGGGGAGACCTGCCGTCTCTGTGGCTCCAGCCGGCCAGCAGGCTGCAGGGTCGGGCGCAGCGGCCGTGGGGCTCTGGAGCTTGCTGCCCTGCCCGTGGGCGGAGCCTCCACGGGCCAGCCAGGTGGCACAGGGTTCCTGGGGCTGCGCCTCCTCCCGGCCCGGCCCAGCCCAAGGGAGGTGGGGGGAACCTCGGAGGCGCCCAGGAACGCAGGAGGGCCCAGACTGCGGCCCTGCCGGCCCTCGGAGAGGGCCCACGCGTGTCTGCTCGGGCTCAGGAGGCCACGGTGGGACAGCCAGTACCCCAGCACCGAGCTCATCTCGCGTGGACCACCCAGTGGGCGTCAGGAGTAGGTGTGTCCCAGCAGGAGCCCCTAGGAACAGCCCTGCCCTACCAGCTCTTAGCACAGGGAGTCCTGGTCTGCACATGCATGAGCCAGGGAGCCAGAGAGCCAGAGGAGGACGCTGCCGTGGGCTCTAACTGTCCTCAGAGAATGTTGGTATGACCCGGGGATCCAAGGGAGGTGGGGGGAACCTCGGAGGCGCCCAGGAACGCAGGAGGGCCCAGACTGCGGCCCTGCCGGCCCTCGGAGAGGGCCCACGCGTGTCTGCTCGGGCTCAGGAGGCCACGGTGGGACAGCCAGTACCCCAGCACCGAGCTCATCTCGCGTGGACCACCCAGTGGGCGTCAGGAGTAGGTGTGTCCCAGCAGGAGCCCCTAGGAACAGCCCTGCCCTACCAGCTCTTAGCACAGGGAGTCCTGGTCTGCACATGCATGAGCCAGGGAGCCAGAGAGCCAGAGGAGGACGCTGCCGTGGGCTCTAACTGTCCTCAGAGAATGTTGGTATGACCCGGGGATCCAAGGGAGGTGGGGGGAACCTCGGAGGCGCCCAGGAACGCAGGAGGGCCCAGACTGCGGCCCTGCCGGCCCTCGGAGAGGGCCCACGCGTGTCTGCTCGGGCTCAGGAGGCCACGGTGGGACAGCCAGTACCCCAGCACCGAGCTCATCTCGCGTGGACCACCCAGTGGGCGTCAGGAGTAGGTGTGTCCCAGCAGCAGCCGCCCCCCACCCCGGGAACGGCCCCTCCCTAGACAAGCCTTTCCTGTGAGGAGTCCTGGACTGCGCACGCGCGAGCCGGCGAGCCCGCCAGCCAGAGGGAGATGAGGCCTGGGGCTCCTCTTGCCTCAGAGAATGCTTGTGCGGCCTGGGGGCGCCCGCAGGTGTGCTCCGAGGCCTGCCGCGGCCTCTAGCTAGCACCTGGGGCCAGTTGGCAGTGCCGGCTGGCCAGCCTCCTAGAGCCAGGGCTGGCTGCAGCAGGCTCCGCGGGCGGGCGGGCGAAGGGCGAAGGGCGAAGGGCAGACGGAAGCCCAAGGGGGCCCGCCCGCCCGCTCCGCTGTGAAGCGCGCCCGCCCTGGAGGCCAGGACCCCAGGGGGCAGAAGTGGGTCTGGCTTTGCATTGCCCGACCAGCGGGAGGGAGCCAGCCAGGGGCAGCCAGTTGCATCCTCCCGGGAACTGCCAGCGGAGGCTTTTGGGGAGCGCGCTGCCAACTCTTGGCTTGGCCGGGGGAGACCTGCCGTCTCTGTGGCTCCAGCCGGCCAGCAGGCTGCAGGGTCGGGCGCAGGGGCCGTGGGGCTCTGGAGCTTGCTGCCTTGCCCGTGGGCAGGGCCTCCACGGGCCAGCCAGGTGGCACAGGGTTCCTGGGGCTGCGCCTCCTCCCGGCCCGGCCCGGCCCAAGGGAGGTGGGGGGAACCTCGGAGGCGCCCAGGAACGCAAGAGGGCCCAGACTGCGGCCCTGCCGGCCCTCGGAGAGGGCCCACGCGTGTCTGCTCGGGCTCAGGAGGCCACGGTGGGACAGCCAGTACCCCAGCACCGAGCTCATCTCGCGTGGACCACCCAGTGCGCGTCAGGAGTAGGTGTGTCCCAGCAGGAGCCCCTAGGAACAGCCCTGCCCTACCAGCTCTTAGCACAGGGAGTCCTGGTCTGCACATGCATGAGCCAGAGAGCCAGAGAGCCAGAGGAGGACGCTGCCGTGGGCTCTAACTGTCCTCAGAGAATGTTGGTATGACCCGGGGATCCAAGGGAGGTGGGGGGAACCTCGGAGGCGCCCAGGAACGCAGGAGGGCCCAGACTGCGGCCCTGCCGGCCCTCGGAGAGGGCCCACGCGTGTCTGCTCGGGCTCAGGAGGCCACGGTGGGACAGCCAGTACCCCAGCACCGAGCTCATCTCGCGTGGACCACCCAGTGCGCGTCAGGAGTAGGTGTGTCCCAGCAGGAGCCCCTAGGAACAGCCCTGCCCTACCAGCTCTTAGCACAGGGAGTCCTGGTCTGCACATGCATGAGCCAGGGAGCCAGAGAGCCAGAGGAGGACGCTGCCGTGGGCTCTAACTGTCCTCAGAGAATGTTGGTATGACCCGGGGATCCAAGGGAGGTGGGGGGAACCTCGGAGGCGCCCAGGAACGCAGGAGGGCCCAGACTGCGGCCCTGCCGGCCCTCGGAGAGGGCCCACGCGTGTCTGCTCGGGCTCAGGAGGCCACGGTGGGACAGCCAGTACCCCAGCACCGAGCTCATCTCGCGTGGACCACCCAGTGGGCGTCAGGAGTAGGTGTGTCCCAGCAGCAGCCGCCCCCCACCCCGGGAACGGCCCCTCCCTAGACAAGCCTTTCCTGTGAGGAGTCCTGGACTGCGCACGCGCGAGCCGGCGAGCCCGCCAGCCAGAGGGAGATGAGGCCTGGGGCTCCTCTTGCCTCAGAGAATGCTTGTGCGGCCTGGGGGCGCCCGCAGGTGTGCTCCGAGGCCTGCCGCGGCCTCTAGCTAGCACCTGGGGCCAGTTGGCAGTGCCGGCTGGCCAGCCTCCTAGAGCCAGGGCTGGCTGCAGCAGGCTCCGCGGGCGGGCGGTCGGGCGGGCGAAGGGCGAAGGGCAGACGGAAGCCCAAGGGGGCCCGCCCGCCCGCTCCGCTGCGAAGCGCGCCCGCCCTGGAGGCCAGGACCCCAGGGGGCAGAAGTGGGTCTGGCTTTGCATTGCCCGACCAGCGGGAGGGAGCCAGCCAGGGGCAGCCAGTTGCATCCTCCCGGGAACTGCCAGCGGAGGCTTTTGGGGAGCGCGCTGCCAACTCTTGGCTTGGCCGGGGGAGACCTGCCGTCTCTGTGGCTCCAGCCGGCCAGCAGGCTGCAGGGTCGGGCGCAGGGGCCGTGGGGCTCTGGAGCTTGCTGCCTTGCCCGTGGGCAGGGCCTCCACGGGCCAGCCAGGTGGCACAGGGTTCCTGGGGCTGCGCCTCCTCCCGGCCCGGCCCGGCCCAAGGGAGGTGGGGGGAACCTCGGAGGCGCCCAGGAACGCAAGAGGGCCCAGACTGCGGCCCTGCCGGCCCTCGGAGAGGGCCCACGCGTGTCTGCTCGGGCTCAGGAGGCCACGGTGGGACAGCCAGTACCCCAGCACCGAGCTCATCTCGCGTGGACCACCCAGTGCGCGTCAGGAGTAGGTGTGTCCCAGCAGGAGCCCCTAGGAACAGCCCTGCCCTACCAGCTCTTAGCACAGGGAGTCCTGGTCTGCACATGCATGAGCCAGAGAGCCAGAGAGCCAGAGGAGGACGCTGCCGTGGGCTCTAACTGTCCTCAGAGAATGTTGGTATGACCCGGGGATCCAAGGGAGGTGGGGGGAACCTCGGAGGCGCCCAGGAACGCAGGAGGGCCCAGACTGCGGCCCTGCCGGCCCTCGGAGAGGGCCCACGCGTGTCTGCTCGGGCTCAGGAGGCCACGGTGGGACAGCCAGTACCCCAGCACCGAGCTCATCTCGCGTGGACCACCCAGTGCGCGTCAGGAGTAGGTGTGTCCCAGCAGGAGCCCCTAGGAACAGCCCTGCCCTACCAGCTCTTAGCACAGGGAGTCCTGGTCTGCACATGCATGAGCCAGAGAGCCAGAGAGCCAGAGGAGGACGCTGCCGTGGGCTCTAACTGTCCTCAGAGAATGTTGGTATGACCCGGGGATCCAAGGGAGGTGGGGGGAACCTCGGAGGCGCCCAGGAACGCAGGAGGGCCCAGACTGCGGCCCTGCCGGCCCTCGGAGAGGGCCCACGCGTGTCTGCTCGGGCTCAGGAGGCCACGGTGGGACAGCCAGTACCCCAGCACCGAGCTCATCTCGCGTGGACCACCCAGTGGGCGTCAGGAGTAGGTGTGTCCCAGCAGCAGCCGCCCCCCACCCCGGGAACGGCCCCTCCCTAGACAAGCCTTTCCTGTGAGGAGTCCTGGACTGCGCACGCGCGAGCCGGCGAGCCCGCCAGCCAGAGGGAGATGAGGCCTGGGGCTCCTCTTGCCTCAGAGAATGCTTGTGCGGCCTGGGGGCGCCCGCAGGTGTGCTCCGAGGCCTGCCGCTGCCTCTAGCTAGCACCTGGGGCCAGTTGGCAGTGCCGGCTGGCCAGCCTCCTAGAGCCAGGGCTGGCTGCAGCAGGCTCCGCGGGCGGGCGGGCGGGCGAAGGGCAGACGGAAGCCGAAGGGGACCCGCCCGCCCGCTCCGCTGCGAAGCGCGCCCGCCCTGGAGGCCAGGACCCCAGGGGGCAGAAGTGGGTCTGGCTTTGCATTGCCCGACCAGCGGGAGGGAGCCAGCCAGGGGCAGCCAGTTGCATCCTCCCGGGAACTGCCAGCGGAGGCTTTTGGGGAGCGCGCTGCCAACTCTTGGCTTGGCCGGGGGAGACCTGCCGTCTCTGTGGCTCCAGCCGGCCAGCAGGCTGCAGGGTCGGGCGCAGCGGCCGTGGGGCTCTGGAGCTTGCTGCCCTGCCCGTGGGCGGAGCCTCCACGGGCCAGCCAGGTGGCACAGGGTTCCTGGGGCTGCGCCTCCTCCCGGCCCGGCCCAGCCCAAGGGAGGTGGGGGGAACCTCGGAGGCGCCCAGGAACGCAGGAGGGCCCAGACTGCGGCCCTGCCGGCCCTCGGAGAGGGCCCACGCGTGTCTGCTCGGGCTCAGGAGGCCACGGTGGGACAGCCAGTACCCCAGCACCGAGCTCATCTCGCGTGGACCACCCAGTGGGCGTCAGGAGTAGGTGTGTCCCAGCAGGAGCCCCTAGGAACAGCCCTGCCCTACCAGCTCTTAGCACAGGGAGTCCTGGTCTGCACATGCATGAGCCAGGGAGCCAGAGAGCCAGAGGAGGACGCTGCCGTGGGCTCTAACTGTCCTCAGAGAATGTTGGTATGACCCGGGGATCCAAGGGAGGTGGGGGGAACCTCGGAGGCGCCCAGGAACGCAGGAGGGCCCAGACTGCGGCCCTGCCGGCCCTCGGAGAGGGCCCACGCGTGTCTGCTCGGGCTCAGGAGGCCACGGTGGGACAGCCAGTACCCCAGCACCGAGCTCATCTCGCGTGGACCACCCAGTGCGCGTCAGGAGTAGGTGTGTCCCAGCAGGAGCCCCTAGGAACAGCCCTGCCCTACCAGCTCTTAGCACAGGGAGTCCTGGTCTGCACATGCATGAGCCAGGGAGCCAGAGAGCCAGAGGAGGACGCTGCCGTGGGCTCTAACTGTCCTCAGAGAATGTTGGTATGACCCGGGGATCCAAGGGAGGTGGGGGGAACCTCGGAGGCGCCCAGGAACGCAGGAGGGCCCAGACTGCGGCCCTGCCGGCCCTCGGAGAGGGCCCACGCGTGTCTGCTCGGGCTCAGGAGGCCACGGTGGGACAGCCAGTACCCCAGCACCGAGCTCATCTCGCGTGGACCACCCAGTGGGCGTCAGGAGTAGGTGTGTCCCAGCAGCAGCCGCCCCCCACCCCGGGAACGGCCCCTCCCTAGACAAGCCTTTCCTGTGAGGAGTCCTGGACTGCGCACGCGCGAGCCGGCGAGCCCGCCAGCCAGAGGGAGATGAGGCCTGGGGCTCCTCTTGCCTCAGAGAATGCTTGTGCGGCCTGGGGGCGCCCGCAGGTGTGCTCCGAGGCCTGCCGCGGCCTCTAGCTAGCACCTGGGGCCAGTTGGCAGTGCCGGCTGGCCAGCCTCCTAGAGCCAGGGCTGGCTGCAGCAGGCTCCGCGGGCGGGCGGGCGAAGGGCGAAGGGCGAAGGGCAGACGGAAGCCCAAGGGGGCCCGCCCGCCCGCTCCGCTGTGAAGCGCGCCCGCCCTGGAGGCCAGGACCCCAGGGGGCAGAAGTGGGTCTGGCTTTGCATTGCCCGACCAGCGGGAGGGAGCCAGCCAGGGGCAGCCAGTTGCATCCTCCCGGGAACTGCCAGCGGAGGCTTTTGGGGAGCGCGCTGCCAACTCTTGGCTTGGCCGGGGGAGACCTGCCGTCTCTGTGGCTCCAGCCGGCCAGCAGGCTGCAGGGTCGGGCGCAGGGGCCGTGGGGCTCTGGAGCTTGCTGCCTTGCCCGTGGGCAGGGCCTCCACGGGCCAGCCAGGTGGCACAGGGTTCCTGGGGCTGCGCCTCCTCCCGGCCCGGCCCGGCCCAAGGGAGGTGGGGGGAACCTCGGAGGCGCCCAGGAACGCAAGAGGGCCCAGACTGCGGCCCTGCCGGCCCTCGGAGAGGGCCCACGCGTGTCTGCTCGGGCTCAGGAGGCCACGGTGGGACAGCCAGTACCCCAGCACCGAGCTCATCTCGCGTGGACCACCCAGTGCGCGTCAGGAGTAGGTGTGTCCCAGCAGGAGCCCCTAGGAACAGCCCTGCCCTACCAGCTCTTAGCACAGGGAGTCCTGGTCTGCACATGCATGAGCCAGAGAGCCAGAGAGCCAGAGGAGGACGCTGCCGTGGGCTCTAACTGTCCTCAGAGAATGTTGGTATGACCCGGGGATCCAAGGGAGGTGGGGGGAACCTCGGAGGCGCCCAGGAACGCAGGAGGGCCCAGACTGCGGCCCTGCCGGCCCTCGGAGAGGGCCCACGCGTGTCTGCTCGGGCTCAGGAGGCCACGGTGGGACAGCCAGTACCCCAGCACCGAGCTCATCTCGCGTGGACCACCCAGTGCGCGTCAGGAGTAGGTGTGTCCCAGCAGGAGCCCCTAGGAACAGCCCTGCCCTACCAGCTCTTAGCACAGGGAGTCCTGGTCTGCACATGCATGAGCCAGGGAGCCAGAGAGCCAGAGGAGGACGCTGCCGTGGGCTCTAACTGTCCTCAGAGAATGTTGGTATGACCCGGGGATCCAAGGGAGGTGGGGGGAACCTCGGAGGCGCCCAGGAACGCAGGAGGGCCCAGACTGCGGCCCTGCCGGCCCTCGGAGAGGGCCCACGCGTGTCTGCTCGGGCTCAGGAGGCCACGGTGGGACAGCCAGTACCCCAGCACCGAGCTCATCTCGCGTGGACCACCCAGTGGGCGTCAGGAGTAGGTGTGTCCCAGCAGCAGCCGCCCCCCACCCCGGGAACGGCCCCTCCCTAGACAAGCCTTTCCTGTGAGGAGTCCTGGACTGCGCACGCGCGAGCCGGCGAGCCCGCCAGCCAGAGGGAGATGAGGCCTGGGGCTCCTCTTGCCTCAGAGAATGCTTGTGCGGCCTGGGGGCGCCCGCAGGTGTGCTCCGAGGCCTGCCGCGGCCTCTAGCTAGCACCTGGGGCCAGTTGGCAGTGCCGGCTGGCCAGCCTCCTAGAGCCAGGGCTGGCTGCAGCAGGCTCCGCGGGCGGGCGGGCGAAGGGCGAAGGGCGAAGGGCAGACGGAAGCCCAAGGGGGCCCGCCCGCCCGCTCCGCTGCGAAGCGCGCCCGCCCTGGAGGCCAGGACCCCAGGGGGCAGAAGTGGGTCTGGCTTTGCATTGCCCGACCAGCGGGAGGGAGCCAGCCAGGGGCAGCCAGTTGCATCCTCCCGGGAACTGCCAGCGGAGGCTTTTGGGGAGCGCGCTGCCAACTCTTGGCTTGGCCGGGGGAGACCTGCCGTCTCTGTGGCTCCAGCCGGCCAGCAGGCTGCAGGGTCGGGCGCAGGGGCCGTGGGGCTCTGGAGCTTGCTGCCTTGCCCGTGGGCAGGGCCTCCACGGGCCAGCCAGGTGGCACAGGGTTCCTGGGGCTGCGCCTCCTCCCGGCCCGGCCCGGCCCAAGGGAGGTGGGGGGAACCTCGGAGGCGCCCAGGAACGCAAGAGGGCCCAGACTGCGGCCCTGCCGGCCCTCGGAGAGGGCCCACGCGTGTCTGCTCGGGCTCAGGAGGCCACGGTGGGACAGCCAGTACCCCAGCACCGAGCTCATCTCGCGTGGACCACCCAGTGCGCGTCAGGAGTAGGTGTGTCCCAGCAGGAGCCCCTAGGAACAGCCCTGCCCTACCAGCTCTTAGCACAGGGAGTCCTGGTCTGCACATGCATGAGCCAGAGAGCCAGAGAGCCAGAGGAGGACGCTGCCGTGGGCTCTAACTGTCCTCAGAGAATGTTGGTATGACCCGGGGATCCAAGGGAGGTGGGGGGAACCTCGGAGGCGCCCAGGAACGCAGGAGGGCCCAGACTGCGGCCCTGCCGGCCCTCGGAGAGGGCCCACGCGTGTCTGCTCGGGCTCAGGAGGCCACGGTGGGACAGCCAGTACCCCAGCACCGAGCTCATCTCGCGTGGACCACCCAGTGCGCGTCAGGAGTAGGTGTGTCCCAGCAGGAGCCCCTAGGAACAGCCCTGCCCTACCAGCTCTTAGCACAGGGAGTCCTGGTCTGCACATGCATGAGCCAGGGAGCCAGAGAGCCAGAGGAGGACGCTGCCGTGGGCTCTAACTGTCCTCAGAGAATGTTGGTATGACCCGGGGATCCAAGGGAGGTGGGGGGAACCTCGGAGGCGCCCAGGAACGCAGGAGGGCCCAGACTGCGGCCCTGCCGGCCCTCGGAGAGGGCCCACGCGTGTCTGCTCGGGCTCAGGAGGCCACGGTGGGACAGCCAGTACCCCAGCACCGAGCTCATCTCGCGTGGACCACCCAGTGGGCGTCAGGAGTAGGTGTGTCCCAGCAGCAGCCGCCCCCCACCCCGGGAACGGCCCCTCCCTAGACAAGCCTTTCCTGTGAGGAGTCCTGGACTGCGCACGCGCGAGCCGGCGAGCCCGCCAGCCAGAGGGAGATGAGGCCTGGGGCTCCTCTTGCCTCAGAGAATGCTTGTGCGGCCTGGGGGCGCCCGCAGGTGTGCTCCGAGGCCTGCCGCGGCCTCTAGCTAGCACCTGGGGCCAGTTGGCAGTGCCGGCTGGCCAGCCTCCTAGAGCCAGGGCTGGCTGCAGCAGGCTCCGCGGGCGGGCGGTCGGGCGGGCGAAGGGCGAAGGGCAGACGGAAGCCCAAGGGGGCCCGCCCGCCCGCTCCGCTGCGAAGCGCGCCCGCCCTGGAGGCCAGGACCCCAGGGGGCAGAAGTGGGTCTGGCTTTGCATTGCCCGACCAGCGGGAGGGAGCCAGCCAGGGGCAGCCAGTTGCATCCTCCCGGGAACTGCCAGCGGAGGCTTTTGGGGAGCGCGCTGCCAACTCTTGGCTTGGCCGGGGGAGACCTGCCGTCTCTGTGGCTCCAGCCGGCCAGCAGGCTGCAGGGTCGGGCGCAGGGGCCGTGGGGCTCTGGAGCTTGCTGCCTTGCCCGTGGGCAGGGCCTCCACGGGCCAGCCAGGTGGCACAGGGTTCCTGGGGCTGCGCCTCGTCCCGGCCCGGCCCGGCCCAAGGGAGGTGGGGGGAACCTCGGAGGCGCCCAGGAACGCAAGAGGGCCCAGACTGCGGCCCTGCCGGCCCTCGGAGAGGGCCCACGCGTGTCTGCTCGGGCTCAGGAGGCCACGGTGGGACAGCCAGTACCCCAGCACCGAGCTCATCTCGCGTGGACCACCCAGTGGGCGTCAGGAGTAGGTGTGTCCCAGCAGCAGCCGCCCCCCACCCCGGGAACGGCCCCTCCCTAGACAAGCCTTTCCTGTGAGGAGTCCTGGACTGCGCACGCGCGAGCCGGCGAGCCCGCCAGCCAGAGGGAGATGAGGCCTGGGGCTCCTCTTGCCTCAGAGAATGCTTGTGCGGCCTGGGGGCGCCCGCAGGTGTGCTCCGAGGCCTGCCGCGGCCTCTAGCTAGCACCTGGGGCCAGTTGGCAGTGCCGGCTGGCCAGCCTCCTAGAGCCAGGGCTGGCTGCAGCAGGCTCCGCGGGCGGGCGGGCGAAGGGCGAAGGGCGAAGGGCAGACGGAAGCCCAAGGGGGCCCGCCCGCCCGCTCCGCTGTGAAGCGCGCCCGCCCTGGAGGCCAGGACCCCAGGGGGCAGAAGTGGGTCTGGCTTTGCATTGCCCGACCAGCGGGAGGGAGCCAGCCAGGGGCAGCCAGTTGCATCCTCCCGGGAACTGCCAGCGGAGGCTTTTGGGGAGCGCGCTGCCAACTCTTGGCTTGGCCGGGGGAGACCTGCCGTCTCTGTGGCTCCAGCCGGCCAGCAGGCTGCAGGGTCGGGCGCAGGGGCCGTGGGGCTCTGGAGCTTGCTGCCTTGCCCGTGGGCAGGGCCTCCACGGGCCAGCCAGGTGGCACAGGGTTCCTGGGGCTGCGCCTCCTCCCGGCCCGGCCCGGCCCAAGGGAGGTGGGGGGAACCTCGGAGGCGCCCAGGAACGCAAGAGGGCCCAGACTGCGGCCCTGCCGGCCCTCGGAGAGGGCCCACGCGTGTCTGCTTGGGCTCAGGAGGCCACGGTGGGACAGCCAGTACCCCAGCACCGAGCTCATCTCGCGTGGACCACCCAGTGCGCGTCAGGAGTAGGTGTGTCCCAGCAGGAGCCCCTAGGAACAGCCCTGCCCTACCAGCTCTTAGCACAGGGAGTCCTGGTCTGCACATGCATGAGCCAGAGAGCCAGAGAGCCAGAGGAGGACGCTGCCGTGGGCTCTAACTGTCCTCAGAGAATGTTGGTATGACCCGGGGATCCAAGGGAGGTGGGGGGAACCTCGGAGGCGCCCAGGAACGCAGGAGGGCCCAGACTGCGGCCCTGCCGGCCCTCGGAGAGGGCCCACGCGTGTCTGCTCGGGCTCAGGAGGCCACGGTGGGACAGCCAGTACCCCAGCACCGAGCTCATCTCGCGTGGACCACCCAGTGCGCGTCAGGAGTAGGTGTGTCCCAGCAGGAGCCCCTAGGAACAGCCCTGCCCTACCAGCTCTTAGCACAGGGAGTCCTGGTCTGCACATGCATGAGCCAGGGAGCCAGAGAGCCAGAGGAGGACGCTGCCGTGGGCTCTAACTGTCCTCAGAGAATGTTGGTATGACCCGGGGATCCAAGGGAGGTGGGGGGAACCTCGGAGGCGCCCAGGAACGCAGGAGGGCCCAGACTGCGGCCCTGCCGGCCCTCGGAGAGGGCCCACGCGTGTCTGCTCGGGCTCAGGAGGCCACGGTGGGACAGCCAGTACCCCAGCACCGAGCTCATCTCGCGTGGACCACCCAGTGGGCGTCAGGAGTAGGTGTGTCCCAGCAGCAGCCGCCCCCCACCCCGGGAACGGCCCCTCCCTAGACAAGCCTTTCCTGTGAGGAGTCCTGGACTGCGCACGCGCGAGCCGGCGAGCCCGCCAGCCAGAGGGAGATGAGGCCTGGGGCTCCTCTTGCCTCAGAGAATGCTTGTGCGGCCTGGGGGCGCCCGCAGGTGTGCTCCGAGGCCTGCCGCGGCCTCTAGCTAGCACCTGGGGCCAGTTGGCAGTGCCGGCTGGCCAGCCTCCTAGAGCCAGGGCTGGCTGCAGCAGGCTCCGCGGGCGGGCGGGCGAAGGGCGAAGGGCGAAGGGCAGACGGAAGCCCAAGGGGGCCCGCCCGCCCGCTCCGCTGCGAAGCGCGCCCGCCCTGGAGGCCAGGACCCCAGGGGGCAGAAGTGGGTCTGGCTTTGCATTGCCCGACCAGCGGGAGGGAGCCAGCCAGGGGCAGCCAGTTGCATCCTCCCGGGAACTGCCAGCGGAGGCTTTTGGGGAGCGCGCTGCCAACTCTTGGCTTGGCCGGGGGAGACCTGCCGTCTCTGTGGCTCCAGCCGGCCAGCAGGCTGCAGGGTCGGGCGCAGGGGCCGTGGGGCTCTGGAGCTTGCTGCCTTGCCCGTGGGCAGGGCCTCCACGGGCCAGCCAGGTGGCACAGGGTTCCTGGGGCTGCGCCTCCTCCCGGCCCGGCCCGGCCCAAGGGAGGTGGGGGGAACCTCGGAGGCGCCCAGGAACGCAAGAGGGCCCAGACTGCGGCCCTGCCGGCCCTCGGAGAGGGCCCACGCGTGTCTGCTCGGGCTCAGGAGGCCACGGTGGGACAGCCAGTACCCCAGCACCGAGCTCATCTCGCGTGGACCACCCAGTGCGCGTCAGGAGTAGGTGTGTCCCAGCAGGAGCCCCTAGGAACAGCCCTGCCCTACCAGCTCTTAGCACAGGGAGTCCTGGTCTGCACATGCATGAGCCAGAGAGCCAGAGAGCCAGAGGAGGACGCTGCCGTGGGCTCTAACTGTCCTCAGAGAATGTTGGTATGACCCGGGGATCCAAGGGAGGTGGGGGGAACCTCGGAGGCGCCCAGGAACGCAGGAGGGCCCAGACTGCGGCCCTGCCGGCCCTCGGAGAGGGCCCACGCGTGTCTGCTCGGGCTCAGGAGGCCACGGTGGGACAGCCAGTACCCCAGCACCGAGCTCATCTCGCGTGGACCACCCAGTGGGCGTCAGGAGTAGGTGTGTCCCAGCAGGAGCCCCTAGGAACAGCCCTGCCCTACCAGCTCTTAGCACAGGGAGTCCTGGTCTGCACATGCATGAGCCAGAGAGCCAGAGGAGGACGCTGCCGTGGGCTCTAACTGTCCTCAGAGAATGTTGGTATGACCCGGGGATCCAAGGGAGGTGGGGGGAACCTCGGAGGCGCCCAGGAACGCAGGAGGGCCCAGACTGCGGCCCTGCCGGCCCTCGGAGAGGGCCCACGCGTGTCTGCTCGGGCTCAGGAGGCCACGGTGGGACAGCCAGTACCCCAGCACCGAGCTCATCTCGCGTGGACCACCCAGTGGGCGTCAGGAGTAGGTGTGTCCCAGCAGCAGCCGCCCCCCACCCCGGGAACGGCCCCTCCCTAGACAAGCCTTTCCTGTGAGGAGTCCTGGACTGCGCACGCGCGAGCCGGCGAGCCCGCCAGCCAGAGGGAGATGAGGCCTGGGGCTCCTCTTGCCTCAGAGAATGCTTGTGCGGCCTGGGGGCGCCCGCAGGTGTGCTCCGAGGCCTGCCGCGGCCTCTAGCTAGCACCTGGGGCCAGTTGGCAGTGCCGGCTGGCCAGCCTCCTAGAGCCAGGGCTGGCTGCAGCAGGCTCCGCGGGCGGGCGGGCGAAGGGCGAAGGGCGAAGGGCAGACGGAAGCCCAAGGGGGCCCGCCCACCCGCTCCGCTGTGAAGCGCGCCCGCCCTGGAGGCCAGGACCCCAGGGGGCAGAAGTGGGTCTGGCTTTGCATTGCCCGACCAGCGGGAGGGAGCCAGCCAGGGGCAGCCAGTTGCATCCTCCCGGGAACTGCCAGCGGAGGCTTTTGGGGAGCGCGCTGCCAACTCTTGGCTTGGCCGGGGGAGACCTGCCGTCTCTGTGGCTCCAGCCGGCCAGCAGGCTGCAGGGTCGGGCGCAGCGGCCGTGGGGCTCTGGAGCTTGCTGCCCTGCCCGTGGGCGGGGCCTCCACGGGCCAGCCAGGTGGCACAGGGTTCCTGGGGCTTCGCCTCGTCCCGGCCCGCCCCGGCCCAAGGGAGGTGGGGGGAACCTCGGAGGCGCCCAGGAACGCAAGAGGGCCCAGACTGCGGCCCTGCCGGCCCTCGGAGAGGGCCCACGCGTGTCTGCTCGGGCTCAGGAGGCCACGGTGGGACAGCCAGTACCCCAGCACCGAGCTCATCTCGCGTGGACCACCCAGTGCGCGTCAGGAGTAGGTGTGTCCCAGCAGGAGCCCCTAGGAACAGCCCTGCCCTACCAGCTCTTAGCACAGGGAGTCCTGGTCTGCACATGCATGAGCCAGGGAGCCAGAGAGCCAGAGGAGGACGCTGCCGTGGGCTCTAACTGTCCTCAGAGAATGTTGGTATGACCCGGGGATCCAAGGGAGGTGGGGGGAACCTCGGAGGCGCCCAGGAACGCAGGAGGGTCCAGACTGCGGCCCTGCCGGCCCTCGGAGAGGGCCCACGCGTGTCTGCTCGGGCTCAGGAGGCCACGGTGGGACAGCCAGTACCCCAGCACCGAGCTCATCTCGCGTGGACCACCCAGTGGGCGTCAGGAGTAGGTGTGTCCCAGCAGCAGCCGCCCCCCACCCCGGGAACGGCCCCTCCCTAGACAAGCCTTTCCTGTGAGGAGTCCTGGACTGCGCACGCGCGAGCCGGCGAGCCCGCCAGCCAGAGGGAGATGAGGCCTGGGGCTCCTCTTGCCTCAGAGAATGCTTGTGCGGCCTGGGGGCGCCCGCAGGTGTGCTCCGAGGCCTGCCGCGGCCTCTAGCTAGCACCTGGGGCCAGTTGGCAGTGCCGGCTGGCCAGCCTCCTAGAGCCAGGGCTGGCTGCAGCAGGCTCCGCGGGCGGGCGGGCGAAGGGCGAAGGGCGAAGGGCAGACGGAAGCCCAAGGGGGCCCGCCCGCCCGCTCCGCTGTGAAGCGCGCCCGCCCTGGAGGCCAGGACCCCAGGGGGCAGAAGTGGGTCTGGCTTTGCATTGCCCGACCAGCGGGAGGGAGCCAGCCAGGGGCAGCCAGTTGCATCCTCCCGGGAACTGCCAGCGGAGGCTTTTGGGGAGCGCGCTGCCAACTCTTGGCTTGGCCGGGGGAGACCTGCCGTCTCTGTGGCTCCAGCCGGCCAGCAGGCTGCAGGGTCGGGCGCAGGGGCCGTGGGGCTCTGGAGCTTGCTGCCTTGCCCGTGGGCAGGGCCTCCACGGGCCAGCCAGGTGGCACAGGGTTCCTGGGGCTGCGCCTCCTCCCGGCCCGGCCCGGCCCAAGGGAGGTGGGGGGAACCTCGGAGGCGCCCAGGAACGCAAGAGGGCCCAGACTGCGGCCCTGCCGGCCCTCGGAGAGGGCCCACGCGTGTCTGCTCGGGCTCAGGAGGCCACGGTGGGACAGCCAGTACCCCAGCACCGAGCTCATCTCGCGTGGACCACCCAGTGCGCGTCAGGAGTAGGTGTGTCCCAGCAGGAGCCCCTAGGAACAGCCCTGCCCTACCAGCTCTTAGCACAGGGAGTCCTGGTCTGCACATGCATGAGCCAGAGAGCCAGAGAGCCAGAGGAGGACGCTGCCGTGGGCTCTAACTGTCCTCAGAGAATGTTGGTATGACCCGGGGATCCAAGGGAGGTGGGGGGAACCTCGGAGGCGCCCAGGAACGCAGGAGGGCCCAGACTGCGGCCCTGCCGGCCCTCGGAGAGGGCCCACGCGTGTCTGCTCGGGCTCAGGAGGCCACGGTGGGACAGCCAGTACCCCAGCACCGAGCTCATCTCGCGTGGACCACCCAGTGCGCGTCAGGAGTAGGTGTGTCCCAGCAGGAGCCCCTAGGAACAGCCCTGCCCTACCAGCTCTTAGCACAGGGAGTCCTGGTCTGCACATGCATGAGCCAGGGAGCCAGAGAGCCAGAGGAGGACGCTGCCGTGGGCTCTAACTGTCCTCAGAGAATGTTGGTATGACCCGGGGATCCAAGGGAGGTGGGGGGAACCTCGGAGGCGCCCAGGAACGCAGGAGGGCCCAGACTGCGGCCCTGCCGGCCCTCGGAGAGGGCCCACGCGTGTCTGCTCGGGCTCAGGAGGCCACGGTGGGACAGCCAGTACCCCAGCACCGAGCTCATCTCGCGTGGACCACCCAGTGGGCGTCAGGAGTAGGTGTGTCCCAGCAGCAGCCGCCCCCCACCCCGGGAACGGCCCCTCCCTAGACAAGCCTTTCCTGTGAGGAGTCCTGGACTGCGCACGCGCGAGCCGGCGAGCCCGCCAGCCAGAGGGAGATGAGGCCTGGGGCTCCTCTTGCCTCAGAGAATGCTTGTGCGGCCTGGGGGCGCCCGCAGGTGTGCTCCGAGGCCTGCCGCGGCCTCTAGCTAGCACCTGGGGCCAGTTGGCAGTGCCGGCTGGCCAGCCTCCTAGAGCCAGGGCTGGCTGCAGCAGGCTCCGCGGGCGGGCGGGCGAAGGGCGAAGGGCGAAGGGCAGACGGAAGCCCAAGGGGGCCCGCCCGCCCGCTCCGCTGCGAAGCGCGCCCGCCCTGGAGGCCAGGACCCCAGGGGGCAGAAGTGGGTCTGGCTTTGCATTGCCCGACCAGCGGGAGGGAGCCAGCCAGGGGCAGCCAGTTGCATCCTCCCGGGAACTGCCAGCGGAGGCTTTTGGGGAGCGCGCTGCCAACTCTTGGCTTGGCCGGGGGAGACCTGCCGTCTCTGTGGCTCCAGCCGGCCAGCAGGCTGCAGGGTCGGGCGCAGGGGCCGTGGGGCTCTGGAGCTTGCTGCCTTGCCCGTGGGCAGGGCCTCCACGGGCCAGCCAGGTGGCACAGGGTTCCTGGGGCTGCGCCTCCTCCCGGCCCGGCCCGGCCCAAGGGAGGTGGGGGGAACCTCGGAGGCGCCCAGGAACGCAAGAGGGCCCAGACTGCGGCCCTGCCGGCCCTCGGAGAGGGCCCACGCGTGTCTGCTCGGGCTCAGGAGGCCACGGTGGGACAGCCAGTACCCCAGCACCGAGCTCATCTCGCGTGGACCACCCAGTGCGCGTCAGGAGTAGGTGTGTCCCAGCAGGAGCCCCTAGGAACAGCCCTGCCCTACCAGCTCTTAGCACAGGGAGTCCTGGTCTGCACATGCATGAGCCAGAGAGCCAGAGAGCCAGAGGAGGACGCTGCCGTGGGCTCTAACTGTCCTCAGAGAATGTTGGTATGACCCGGGGATCCAAGGGAGGTGGGGGGAACCTCGGAGGCGCCCAGGAACGCAGGAGGGCCCAGACTGCGGCCCTGCCGGCCCTCGGAGAGGGCCCACGCGTGTCTGCTCGGGCTCAGGAGGCCACGGTGGGACAGCCAGTACCCCAGCACCGAGCTCATCTCGCGTGGACCACCCAGTGCGCGTCAGGAGTAGGTGTGTCCCAGCAGGAGCCCCTAGGAACAGCCCTGCCCTACCAGCTCTTAGCACAGGGAGTCCTGGTCTGCACATGCATGAGCCAGGGAGCCAGAGAGCCAGAGGAGGACGCTGCCGTGGGCTCTAACTGTCCTCAGAGAATGTTGGTATGACCCGGGGATCCAAGGGAGGTGGGGGGAACCTCGGAGGCGCCCAGGAACGCAGGAGGGCCCAGACTGCGGCCCTGCCGGCCCTCGGAGAGGGCCCACGCGTGTCTGCTCGGGCTCAGGAGGCCACGGTGGGACAGCCAGTACCCCAGCACCGAGCTCATCTCGCGTGGACCACCCAGTGGGCGTCAGGAGTAGGTGTGTCCCAGCAGCAGCCGCCCCCCACCCCGGGAACGGCCCCTCCCTAGACAAGCCTTTCCTGTGAGGAGTCCTGGACTGCGCACGCGCGAGCCGGCGAGCCCGCCAGCCAGAGGGAGATGAGGCCTGGGGCTCCTCTTGCCTCAGAGAATGCTTGTGCGGCCTGGGGGCGCCCGCAGGTGTGCTCCGAGGCCTGCCGCGGCCTCTAGCTAGCACCTGGGGCCAGTTGGCAGTGCCGGCTGGCCAGCCTCCTAGAGCCAGGGCTGGCTGCAGCAGGCTCCGCGGGCGGGCGGGCGAAGGGCGAAGGGCGAAGGGCAGACGGAAGCCCAAGGGGGCCCGCCCGCCCGCTCCGCTGCGAAGCGCGCCCGCCCTGGAGGCCAGGACCCCAGGGGGCAGAAGTGGGTCTGGCTTTGCATTGCCCGACCAGCGGGAGGGAGCCAGCCAGGGGCAGCCAGTTGCATCCTCCCGGGAACTGCCAGCGGAGGCTTTTGGGGAGCGCGCTGCCAACTCTTGGCTTGGCCGGGGGAGACCTGCCGTCTCTGTGGCTCCAGCCGGCCAGCAGGCTGCAGGGTCGGGCGCAGGGGCCGTGGGGCTCTGGAGCTTGCTGCCTTGCCCGTGGGCAGGGCCTCCACGGGCCAGCCAGGTGGCACAGGGTTCCTGGGGCTGCGCCTCCTCCCGGCCCGGCCCGGCCCAAGGGAGGTGGGGGGAACCTCGGAGGCGCCCAGGAACGCAAGAGGGCCCAGACTGCGGCCCTGCCGGCCCTCGGAGAGGGCCCACGCGTGTCTGCTCGGGCTCAGGAGGCCACGGTGGGACAGCCAGTACCCCAGCACCGAGCTCATCTCGCGTGGACCACCCAGTGCGCGTCAGGAGTAGGTGTGTCCCAGCAGGAGCCCCTAGGAACAGCCCTGCCCTACCAGCTCTTAGCACAGGGAGTCCTGGTCTGCACATGCATGAGCCAGAGAGCCAGAGAGCCAGAGGAGGACGCTGCCGTGGGCTCTAACTGTCCTCAGAGAATGTTGGTATGACCCGGGGATCCAAGGGAGGTGGGGGGAACCTCGGAGGCGCCCAGGAACGCAGGAGGGCCCAGACTGCGGCCCTGCCGGCCCTCGGAGAGGGCCCACGCGTGTCTGCTCGGGCTCAGGAGGCCACGGTGGGACAGCCAGTACCCCAGCACCGAGCTCATCTCGCGTGGACCACCCAGTGCGCGTCAGGAGTAGGTGTGTCCCAGCAGGAGCCCCTAGGAACAGCCCTGCCCTACCAGCTCTTAGCACAGGGAGTCCTGGTCTGCACATGCATGAGCCAGAGAGCCAGAGAGCCAGAGGAGGACGCTGCCGTGGGCTCTAACTGTCCTCAGAGAATGTTGGTATGACCCGGGGATCCAAGGGAGGTGGGGGGAACCTCGGAGGCGCCCAGGAACGCAGGAGGGCCCAGACTGCGGCCCTGCCGGCCCTCGGAGAGGGCCCACGCGTGTCTGCTCGGGCTCAGGAGGCCACGGTGGGACAGCCAGTACCCCAGCACCGAGCTCATCTCGCGTGGACCACCCAGTGGGCGTCAGGAGTAGGTGTGTCCCAGCAGCAGCCGCCCCCCACCCCGGGAACGGCCCCTCCCTAGACAAGCCTTTCCTGTGAGGAGTCCTGGACTGCGCACGCGCGAGCCGGCGAGCCCGCCAGCCAGAGGGAGATGAGGCCTGGGGCTCCTCTTGCCTCAGAGAATGCTTGTGCGGCCTGGGGGCGCCCGCAGGTGTGCTCCGAGGCCTGCCGCTGCCTCTAGCTAGCACCTGGGGCCAGTTGGCAGTGCCGGCTGGCCAGCCTCCTAGAGCCAGGGCTGGCTGCAGCAGGCTCCGCGGGCGGGCGGGCGGGCGAAGGGCAGACGGAAGCCGAAGGGGACCCGCCCGCCCGCTCCGCTGCGAAGCGCGCCCGCCCTGGAGGCCAGGACCCCAGGGGGCAGAAGTGGGTCTGGCTTTGCATTGCCCGACCAGCGGGAGGGAGCCAGCCAGGGGCAGCCAGTTGCATCCTCCCGGGAACTGCCAGCGGAGGCTTTTGGGGAGCGCGCTGCCAACTCTTGGCTTGGCCGGGGGAGACCTGCCGTCTCTGTGGCTCCAGCCGGCCAGCAGGCTGCAGGGTCGGGCGCAGCGGCCGTGGGGCTCTGGAGCTTGCTGCCCTGCCCGTGGGCGGAGCCTCCACGGGCCAGCCAGGTGGCACAGGGTTCCTGGGGCTGCGCCTCCTCCCGGCCCGGCCCAGCCCAAGGGAGGTGGGGGGAACCTCGGAGGCGCCCAGGAACGCAGGAGGGCCCAGACTGCGGCCCTGCCGGCCCTCGGAGAGGGCCCACGCGTGTCTGCTCGGGCTCAGGAGGCCACGGTGGGACAGCCAGTACCCCAGCACCGAGCTCATCTCGCGTGGACCACCCAGTGGGCGTCAGGAGTAGGTGTGTCCCAGCAGGAGCCCCTAGGAACAGCCCTGCCCTACCAGCTCTTAGCACAGGGAGTCCTGGTCTGCACATGCATGAGCCAGGGAGCCAGAGAGCCAGAGGAGGACGCTGCCGTGGGCTCTAACTGTCCTCAGAGAATGTTGGTATGACCCGGGGATCCAAGGGAGGTGGGGGGAACCTCGGAGGCGCCCAGGAACGCAGGAGGGCCCAGACTGCGGCCCTGCCGGCCCTCGGAGAGGGCCCACGCGTGTCTGCTCGGGCTCAGGAGGCCACGGTGGGACAGCCAGTACCCCAGCACCGAGCTCATCTCGCGTGGACCACCCAGTGCGCGTCAGGAGTAGGTGTGTCCCAGCAGGAGCCCCTAGGAACAGCCCTGCCCTACCAGCTCTTAGCACAGGGAGTCCTGGTCTGCACATGCATGAGCCAGGGAGCCAGAGAGCCAGAGGAGGACGCTGCCGTGGGCTCTAACTGTCCTCAGAGAATGTTGGTATGACCCGGGGATCCAAGGGAGGTGGGGGGAACCTCGGAGGCGCCCAGGAACGCAGGAGGGCCCAGACTGCGGCCCTGCCGGCCCTCGGAGAGGGCCCACGCGTGTCTGCTCGGGCTCAGGAGGCCACGGTGGGACAGCCAGTACCCCAGCACCGAGCTCATCTCGCGTGGACCACCCAGTGGGCGTCAGGAGTAGGTGTGTCCCAGCAGCAGCCGCCCCCCACCCCGGGAACGGCCCCTCCCTAGACAAGCCTTTCCTGTGAGGAGTCCTGGACTGCGCACGCGCGAGCCGGCGAGCCCGCCAGCCAGAGGGAGATGAGGCCTGGGGCTCCTCTTGCCTCAGAGAATGCTTGTGCGGCCTGGGGGCGCCCGCAGGTGTGCTCCGAGGCCTGCCGCGGCCTCTAGCTAGCACCTGGGGCCAGTTGGCAGTGCCGGCTGGCCAGCCTCCTAGAGCCAGGGCTGGCTGCAGCAGGCTCCGCGGGCGGGCGGGCGAAGGGCGAAGGGCGAAGGGCAGACGGAAGCCCAAGGGGGCCCGCCCGCCCGCTCCGCTGTGAAGCGCGCCCGCCCTGGAGGCCAGGACCCCAGGGGGCAGAAGTGGGTCTGGCTTTGCATTGCCCGACCAGCGGGAGGGAGCCAGCCAGGGGCAGCCAGTTGCATCCTCCCGGGAACTGCCAGCGGAGGCTTTTGGGGAGCGCGCTGCCAACTCTTGGCTTGGCCGGGGGAGACCTGCCGTCTCTGTGGCTCCAGCCGGCCAGCAGGCTGCAGGGTCGGGCGCAGGGGCCGTGGGGCTCTGGAGCTTGCTGCCTTGCCCGTGGGCAGGGCCTCCACGGGCCAGCCAGGTGGCACAGGGTTCCTGGGGCTGCGCCTCCTCCCGGCCCGGCCCGGCCCAAGGGAGGTGGGGGGAACCTCGGAGGCGCCCAGGAACGCAAGAGGGCCCAGACTGCGGCCCTGCCGGCCCTCGGAGAGGGCCCACGCGTGTCTGCTCGGGCTCAGGAGGCCACGGTGGGACAGCCAGTACCCCAGCACCGAGCTCATCTCGCGTGGACCACCCAGTGCGCGTCAGGAGTAGGTGTGTCCCAGCAGGAGCCCCTAGGAACAGCCCTGCCCTACCAGCTCTTAGCACAGGGAGTCCTGGTCTGCACATGCATGAGCCAGAGAGCCAGAGAGCCAGAGGAGGACGCTGCCGTGGGCTCTAACTGTCCTCAGAGAATGTTGGTATGACCCGGGGATCCAAGGGAGGTGGGGGGAACCTCGGAGGCGCCCAGGAACGCAGGAGGGCCCAGACTGCGGCCCTGCCGGCCCTCGGAGAGGGCCCACGCGTGTCTGCTCGGGCTCAGGAGGCCACGGTGGGACAGCCAGTACCCCAGCACCGAGCTCATCTCGCGTGGACCACCCAGTGCGCGTCAGGAGTAGGTGTGTCCCAGCAGGAGCCCCTAGGAACAGCCCTGCCCTACCAGCTCTTAGCACAGGGAGTCCTGGTCTGCACATGCATGAGCCAGAGAGCCAGAGAGCCAGAGGAGGACGCTGCCGTGGGCTCTAACTGTCCTCAGAGAATGTTGGTATGACCCGGGGATCCAAGGGAGGTGGGGGGAACCTCGGAGGCGCCCAGGAACGCAGGAGGGCCCAGACTGCGGCCCTGCCGGCCCTCGGAGAGGGCCCACGCGTGTCTGCTCGGGCTCAGGAGGCCACGGTGGGACAGCCAGTACCCCAGCACCGAGCTCATCTCGCGTGGACCACCCAGTGGGCGTCAGGAGTAGGTGTGTCCCAGCAGCAGCCGCCCCCCACCCCGGGAACGGCCCCTCCCTAGACAAGCCTTTCCTGTGAGGAGTCCTGGACTGCGCACGCGCGAGCCGGCGAGCCCGCCAGCCAGAGGGAGATGAGGCCTGGGGCTCCTCTTGCCTCAGAGAATGCTTGTGCGGCCTGGGGGCGCCCGCAGGTGTGCTCCGAGGCCTGCCGCTGCCTCTAGCTAGCACCTGGGGCCAGTTGGCAGTGCCGGCTGGCCAGCCTCCTAGAGCCAGGGCTGGCTGCAGCAGGCTCCGCGGGCGGGCGGGCGGGCGAAGGGCAGACGGAAGCCGAAGGGGACCCGCCCGCCCGCTCCGCTGCGAAGCGCGCCCGCCCTGGAGGCCAGGACCCCAGGGGGCAGAAGTGGGTCTGGCTTTGCATTGCCCGACCAGCGGGAGGGAGCCAGCCAGGGGCAGCCAGTTGCATCCTCCCGGGAACTGCCAGCGGAGGCTTTTGGGGAGCGCGCTGCCAACTCTTGGCTTGGCCGGGGGAGACCTGCCGTCTCTGTGGCTCCAGCCGGCCAGCAGGCTGCAGGGTCGGGCGCAGCGGCCGTGGGGCTCTGGAGCTTGCTGCCCTGCCCGTGGGCGGAGCCTCCACGGGCCAGCCAGGTGGCACAGGGTTCCTGGGGCTGCGCCTCCTCCCGGCCCGGCCCAGCCCAAGGGAGGTGGGGGGAACCTCGGAGGCGCCCAGGAACGCAGGAGGGCCCAGACTGCGGCCCTGCCGGCCCTCGGAGAGGGCCCACGCGTGTCTGCTCGGGCTCAGGAGGCCACGGTGGGACAGCCAGTACCCCAGCACCGAGCTCATCTCGCGTGGACCACCCAGTGCGCGTCAGGAGTAGGTGTGTCCCAGCAGGAGCCCCTAGGAACAGCCCTGCCCTACCAGCTCTTAGCACAGGGAGTCCTGGTCTGCACATGCATGAGCCAGAGAGCCAGAGAGCCAGAGGAGGACGCTGCCGTGGGCTCTAACTGTCCTCAGAGAATGTTGGTATGACCCGGGGATCCAAGGGAGGTGGGGGGAACCTCGGAGGCGCCCAGGAACGCAGGAGGGCCCAGACTGCGGCCCTGCCGGCCCTCGGAGAGGGCCCACGCGTGTCTGCTCGGGCTCAGGAGGCCACGGTGGGACAGCCAGTACCCCAGCACCGAGCTCATCTCGCGTGGACCACCCAGTGCGCGTCAGGAGTAGGTGTGTCCCAGCAGGAGCCCCTAGGAACAGCCCTGCCCTACCAGCTCTTAGCACAGGGAGTCCTGGTCTGCACATGCATGAGCCAGGGAGCCAGAGAGCCAGAGGAGGACGCTGCCGTGGGCTCTAACTGTCCTCAGAGAATGTTGGTATGACCCGGGGATCCAAGGGAGGTGGGGGGAACCTCGGAGGCGCCCAGGAACGCAGGAGGGCCCAGACTGCGGCCCTGCCGGCCCTCGGAGAGGGCCCACGCGTGTCTGCTCGGGCTCAGGAGGCCACGGTGGGACAGCCAGTACCCCAGCACCGAGCTCATCTCGCGTGGACCACCCAGTGGGCGTCAGGAGTAGGTGTGTCCCAGCAGCAGCCGCCCCCCACCCCGGGAACGGCCCCTCCCTAGACAAGCCTTTCCTGTGAGGAGTCCTGGACTGCGCACGCGCGAGCCGGCGAGCCCGCCAGCCAGAGGGAGATGAGGCCTGGGGCTCCTCTTGCCTCAGAGAATGCTTGTGCGGCCTGGGGGCGCCCGCAGGTGTGCTCCGAGGCCTGCCGCGGCCTCTAGCTAGCACCTGGGGCCAGTTGGCAGTGCCGGCTGGCCAGCCTCCTAGAGCCAGGGCTGGCTGCAGCAGGCTCCGCGGGCGGGCGGTCGGGCGGGCGAAGGGCGAAGGGCAGACGGAAGCCCAAGGGGGCCCGCCCGCCCGCTCCGCTGCGAAGCGCGCCCGCCCTGGAGGCCAGGACCCCAGGGGGCAGAAGTGGGTCTGGCTTTGCATTGCCCGACCAGCGGGAGGGAGCCAGCCAGGGGCAGCCAGTTGCATCCTCCCGGGAACTGCCAGCGGAGGCTTTTGGGGAGCGCGCTGCCAACTCTTGGCTTGGCCGGGGGAGACCTGCCGTCTCTGTGGCTCCAGCCGGCCAGCAGGCTGCAGGGTCGGGCGCAGGGGCCGTGGGGCTCTGGAGCTTGCTGCCTTGCCCGTGGGCAGGGCCTCCACGGGCCAGCCAGGTGGCACAGGGTTCCTGGGGCTGCGCCTCCTCCCGGCCCGGCCCGGCCCAAGGGAGGTGGGGGGAACCTCGGAGGCGCCCAGGAACGCAAGAGGGCCCAGACTGCGGCCCTGCCGGCCCTCGGAGAGGGCCCACGCGTGTCTGCTCGGGCTCAGGAGGCCACGGTGGGACAGCCAGTACCCCAGCACCGAGCTCATCTCGCGTGGACCACCCAGTGCGCGTCAGGAGTAGGTGTGTCCCAGCAGGAGCCCCTAGGAACAGCCCTGCCCTACCAGCTCTTAGCACAGGGAGTCCTGGTCTGCACATGCATGAGCCAGAGAGCCAGAGAGCCAGAGGAGGACGCTGCCGTGGGCTCTAACTGTCCTCAGAGAATGTTGGTATGACCCGGGGATCCAAGGGAGGTGGGGGGAACCTCGGAGGCGCCCAGGAACGCAGGAGGGCCCAGACTGCGGCCCTGCCGGCCCTCGGAGAGGGCCCACGCGTGTCTGCTCGGGCTCAGGAGGCCACGGTGGGACAGCCAGTACCCCAGCACCGAGCTCATCTCGCGTGGACCACCCAGTGCGCGTCAGGAGTAGGTGTGTCCCAGCAGGAGCCCCTAGGAACAGCCCTGCCCTACCAGCTCTTAGCACAGGGAGTCCTGGTCTGCACATGCATGAGCCAGAGAGCCAGAGAGCCAGAGGAGGACGCTGCCGTGGGCTCTAACTGTCCTCAGAGAATGTTGGTATGACCCGGGGATCCAAGGGAGGTGGGGGGAACCTCGGAGGCGCCCAGGAACGCAGGAGGGCCCAGACTGCGGCCCTGCCGGCCCTCGGAGAGGGCCCACGCGTGTCTGCTCGGGCTCAGGAGGCCACGGTGGGACAGCCAGTACCCCAGCACCGAGCTCATCTCGCGTGGACCACCCAGTGGGCGTCAGGAGTAGGTGTGTCCCAGCAGCAGCCGCCCCCCACCCCGGGAACGGCCCCTCCCTAGACAAGCCTTTCCTGTGAGGAGTCCTGGACTGCGCACGCGCGAGCCGGCGAGCCCGCCAGCCAGAGGGAGATGAGGCCTGGGGCTCCTCTTGCCTCAGAGAATGCTTGTGCGGCCTGGGGGCGCCCGCAGGTGTGCTCCGAGGCCTGCCGCTGCCTCTAGCTAGCACCTGGGGCCAGTTGGCAGTGCCGGCTGGCCAGCCTCCTAGAGCCAGGGCTGGCTGCAGCAGGCTCCGCGGGCGGGCGGGCGGGCGAAGGGCAGACGGAAGCCGAAGGGGACCCGCCCGCCCGCTCCGCTGCGAAGCGCGCCCGCCCTGGAGGCCAGGACCCCAGGGGGCAGAAGTGGGTCTGGCTTTGCATTGCCCGACCAGCGGGAGGGAGCCAGCCAGGGGCAGCCAGTTGCATCCTCCCGGGAACTGCCAGCGGAGGCTTTTGGGGAGCGCGCTGCCAACTCTTGGCTTGGCCGGGGGAGACCTGCCGTCTCTGTGGCTCCAGCCGGCCAGCAGGCTGCAGGGTCGGGCGCAGCGGCCGTGGGGCTCTGGAGCTTGCTGCCCTGCCCGTGGGCGGAGCCTCCACGGGCCAGCCAGGTGGCACAGGGTTCCTGGGGCTGCGCCTCCTCCCGGCCCGGCCCAGCCCAAGGGAGGTGGGGGGAACCTCGGAGGCGCCCAGGAACGCAGGAGGGCCCAGACTGCGGCCCTGCCGGCCCTCGGAGAGGGCCCACGCGTGTCTGCTCGGGCTCAGGAGGCCACGGTGGGACAGCCAGTACCCCAGCACCGAGCTCATCTCGCGTGGACCACCCAGTGGGCGTCAGGAGTAGGTGTGTCCCAGCAGGAGCCCCTAGGAACAGCCCTGCCCTACCAGCTCTTAGCACAGGGAGTCCTGGTCTGCACATGCATGAGCCAGGGAGCCAGAGAGCCAGAGGAGGACGCTGCCGTGGGCTCTAACTGTCCTCAGAGAATGTTGGTATGACCCGGGGATCCAAGGGAGGTGGGGGGAACCTCGGAGGCGCCCAGGAACGCAGGAGGGCCCAGACTGCGGCCCTGCCGGCCCTCGGAGAGGGCCCACGCGTGTCTGCTCGGGCTCAGGAGGCCACGGTGGGACAGCCAGTACCCCAGCACCGAGCTCATCTCGCGTGGACCACCCAGTGCGCGTCAGGAGTAGGTGTGTCCCAGCAGGAGCCCCTAGGAACAGCCCTGCCCTACCAGCTCTTAGCACAGGGAGTCCTGGTCTGCACATGCATGAGCCAGGGAGCCAGAGAGCCAGAGGAGGACGCTGCCGTGGGCTCTAACTGTCCTCAGAGAATGTTGGTATGACCCGGGGATCCAAGGGAGGTGGGGGGAACCTCGGAGGCGCCCAGGAACGCAGGAGGGCCCAGACTGCGGCCCTGCCGGCCCTCGGAGAGGGCCCACGCGTGTCTGCTCGGGCTCAGGAGGCCACGGTGGGACAGCCAGTACCCCAGCACCGAGCTCATCTCGCGTGGACCACCCAGTGGGCGTCAGGAGTAGGTGTGTCCCAGCAGCAGCCGCCCCCCACCCCGGGAACGGCCCCTCCCTAGACAAGCCTTTCCTGTGAGGAGTCCTGGACTGCGCACGCGCGAGCCGGCGAGCCCGCCAGCCAGAGGGAGATGAGGCCTGGGGCTCCTCTTGCCTCAGAGAATGCTTGTGCGGCCTGGGGGCGCCCGCAGGTGTGCTCCGAGGCCTGCCGCGGCCTCTAGCTAGCACCTGGGGCCAGTTGGCAGTGCCGGCTGGCCAGCCTCCTAGAGCCAGGGCTGGCTGCAGCAGGCTCCGCGGGCGGGCGGGCGAAGGGCGAAGGGCGAAGGGCAGACGGAAGCCCAAGGGGGCCCGCCCGCCCGCTCCGCTGTGAAGCGCGCCCGCCCTGGAGGCCAGGACCCCAGGGGGCAGAAGTGGGTCTGGCTTTGCATTGCCCGACCAGCGGGAGGGAGCCAGCCAGGGGCAGCCAGTTGCATCCTCCCGGGAACTGCCAGCGGAGGCTTTTGGGGAGCGCGCTGCCAACTCTTGGCTTGGCCGGGGGAGACCTGCCGTCTCTGTGGCTCCAGCCGGCCAGCAGGCTGCAGGGTCGGGCGCAGGGGCCGTGGGGCTCTGGAGCTTGCTGCCTTGCCCGTGGGCAGGGCCTCCACGGGCCAGCCAGGTGGCACAGGGTTCCTGGGGCTGCGCCTCCTCCCGGCCCGGCCCGGCCCAAGGGAGGTGGGGGGAACCTCGGAGGCGCCCAGGAACGCAAGAGGGCCCAGACTGCGGCCCTGCCGGCCCTCGGAGAGGGCCCACGCGTGTCTGCTCGGGCTCAGGAGGCCACGGTGGGACAGCCAGTACCCCAGCACCGAGCTCATCTCGCGTGGACCACCCAGTGCGCGTCAGGAGTAGGTGTGTCCCAGCAGGAGCCCCTAGGAACAGCCCTGCCCTACCAGCTCTTAGCACAGGGAGTCCTGGTCTGCACATGCATGAGCCAGAGAGCCAGAGAGCCAGAGGAGGACGCTGCCGTGGGCTCTAACTGTCCTCAGAGAATGTTGGTATGACCCGGGGATCCAAGGGAGGTGGGGGGAACCTCGGAGGCGCCCAGGAACGCAGGAGGGCCCAGACTGCGGCCCTGCCGGCCCTCGGAGAGGGCCCACGCGTGTCTGCTCGGGCTCAGGAGGCCACGGTGGGACAGCCAGTACCCCAGCACCGAGCTCATCTCGCGTGGACCACCCAGTGCGCGTCAGGAGTAGGTGTGTCCCAGCAGGAGCCCCTAGGAACAGCCCTGCCCTACCAGCTCTTAGCACAGGGAGTCCTGGTCTGCACATGCATGAGCCAGGGAGCCAGAGAGCCAGAGGAGGACGCTGCCGTGGGCTCTAACTGTCCTCAGAGAATGTTGGTATGACCCGGGGATCCAAGGGAGGTGGGGGGAACCTCGGAGGCGCCCAGGAACGCAGGAGGGCCCAGACTGCGGCCCTGCCGGCCCTCGGAGAGGGCCCACGCGTGTCTGCTCGGGCTCAGGAGGCCACGGTGGGACAGCCAGTACCCCAGCACCGAGCTCATCTCGCGTGGACCACCCAGTGGGCGTCAGGAGTAGGTGTGTCCCAGCAGCAGCCGCCCCCCACCCCGGGAACGGCCCCTCCCTAGACAAGCCTTTCCTGTGAGGAGTCCTGGACTGCGCACGCGCGAGCCGGCGAGCCCGCCAGCCAGAGGGAGATGAGGCCTGGGGCTCCTCTTGCCTCAGAGAATGCTTGTGCGGCCTGGGGGCGCCCGCAGGTGTGCTCCGAGGCCTGCCGCGGCCTCTAGCTAGCACCTGGGGCCAGTTGGCAGTGCCGGCTGGCCAGCCTCCTAGAGCCAGGGCTGGCTGCAGCAGGCTCCGCGGGCGGGCGGTCGGGCGGGCGAAGGGCGAAGGGCAGACGGAAGCCCAAGGGGGCCCGCCCGCCCGCTCCGCTGCGAAGCGCGCCCGCCCTGGAGGCCAGGACCCCAGGGGGCAGAAGTGGGTCTGGCTTTGCATTGCCCGACCAGCGGGAGGGAGCCAGCCAGGGGCAGCCAGTTGCATCCTCCCGGGAACTGCCAGCGGAGGCTTTTGGGGAGCGCGCTGCCAACTCTTGGCTTGGCCGGGGGAGACCTGCCGTCTCTGTGGCTCCAGCCGGCCAGCAGGCTGCAGGGTCGGGCGCAGGGGCCGTGGGGCTCTGGAGCTTGCTGCCTTGCCCGTGGGCAGGGCCTCCACGGGCCAGCCAGGTGGCACAGGGTTCCTGGGGCTGCGCCTCGTCCCGGCCCGGCCCGGCCCAAGGGAGGTGGGGGGAACCTCGGAGGCGCCCAGGAACGCAAGAGGGCCCAGACTGCGGCCCTGCCGGCCCTCGGAGAGGGCCCACGCGTGTCTGCTCGGGCTCAGGAGGCCACGGTGGGACAGCCAGTACCCCAGCACCGAGCTCATCTCGCGTGGACCACCCAGTGCGCGTCAGGAGTAGGTGTGTCCCAGCAGGAGCCCCTAGGAACAGCCCTGCCCTACCAGCTCTTAGCACAGGGAGTCCTGGTCTGCACATGCATGAGCCAGAGAGCCAGAGAGCCAGAGGAGGACGCTGCCGTGGGCTCTAACTGTCCTCAGAGAATGTTGGTATGACCCGGGGATCCAAGGGAGGTGGGGGGAACCTCGGAGGCGCCCAGGAACGCAGGAGGGCCCAGACTGCGGCCCTGCCGGCCCTCGGAGAGGGCCCACGCGTGTCTGCTCGGGCTCAGGAGGCCACGGTGGGACAGCCAGTACCCCAGCACCGAGCTCATCTCGCGTGGACCACCCAGTGCGCGTCAGGAGTAGGTGTGTCCCAGCAGGAGCCCCTAGGAACAGCCCTGCCCTACCAGCTCTTAGCACAGGGAGTCCTGGTCTGCACATGCATGAGCCAGGGAGCCAGAGAGCCAGAGGAGGACGCTGCCGTGGGCTCTAACTGTCCTCAGAGAATGTTGGTATGACCCGGGGATCCAAGGGAGGTGGGGGGAACCTCGGAGGCGCCCAGGAACGCAGGAGGGCCCAGACTGCGGCCCTGCCGGCCCTCGGAGAGGGCCCACGCGTGTCTGCTCGGGCTCAGGAGGCCACGGTGGGACAGCCAGTACCCCAGCACCGAGCTCATCTCGCGTGGACCACCCAGTGGGCGTCAGGAGTAGGTGTGTCCCAGCAGCAGCCGCCCCCCACCCCGGGAACGGCCCCTCCCTAGACAAGCCTTTCCTGTGAGGAGTCCTGGACTGCGCACGCGCGAGCCGGCGAGCCCGCCAGCCAGAGGGAGATGAGGCCTGGGGCTCCTCTTGCCTCAGAGAATGCTTGTGCGGCCTGGGGGCGCCCGCAGGTGTGCTCCGAGGCCTGCCGCGGCCTCTAGCTAGCACCTGGGGCCAGTTGGCAGTGCCGGCTGGCCAGCCTCCTAGAGCCAGGGCTGGCTGCAGCAGGCTCCGCGGGCGGGCGGGCGGGCGGGCGAAGGGCGAAGGGCAGACGGAAGCCCAAGGGGGCCCGCCCGCCCGCTCCGCTGCGAAGCGCGCCCGCCCTGGAGGCCAGGACCCCAGGGGGCAGAAGTGGGTCTGGCTTTGCATTGCCCGACCAGCGGGAGGGAGCCAGCCAGGGGCAGCCAGTTGCATCCTCCCGGGAACTGCCAGCGGAGGCTTTTGGGGAGCGCGCTGCCAACTCTTGGCTTGGCCGGGGGAGACCTGCCGTCTCTGTGGCTCCAGCCGGCCAGCAGGCTGCAGGGTCGGGCGCAGGGGCCGTGGGGCTCTGGAGCTTGCTGCCTTGCCCGTGGGCAGGGCCTCCACGGGCCAGCCAGGTGGCACAGGGTTCCTGGGGCTGCGCCTCCTCCCGGCCCGGCCCGGCCCAAGGGAGGTGGGGGGAACCTCGGAGGCGCCCAGGAACGCAAGAGGGCCCAGACTGCGGCCCTGCCGGCCCTCGGAGAGGGCCCACGCGTGTCTGCTCGGGCTCAGGAGGCCACGGTGGGACAGCCAGTACCCCAGCACCGAGCTCATCTCGCGTGGACCACCCAGTGCGCGTCAGGAGTAGGTGTGTCCCAGCAGGAGCCCCTAGGAACAGCCCTGCCCTACCAGCTCTTAGCACAGGGAGTCCTGGTCTGCACATGCATGAGCCAGAGAGCCAGAGAGCCAGAGGAGGACGCTGCCGTGGGCTCTAACTGTCCTCAGAGAATGTTGGTATGACCCGGGGATCCAAGGGAGGTGGGGGGAACCTCGGAGGCGCCCAGGAACGCAGGAGGGCCCAGACTGCGGCCCTGCCGGCCCTCGGAGAGGGCCCACGCGTGTCTGCTCGGGCTCAGGAGGCCACGGTGGGACAGCCAGTACCCCAGCACCGAGCTCATCTCGCGTGGACCACCCAGTGCGCGTCAGGAGTAGGTGTGTCCCAGCAGGAGCCCCTAGGAACAGCCCTGCCCTACCAGCTCTTAGCACAGGGAGTCCTGGTCTGCACATGCATGAGCCAGGGAGCCAGAGAGCCAGAGGAGGACGCTGCCGTGGGCTCTAACTGTCCTCAGAGAATGTTGGTATGACCCGGGGATCCAAGGGAGGTGGGGGGAACCTCGGAGGCGCCCAGGAACGCAGGAGGGCCCAGACTGCGGCCCTGCCGGCCCTCGGAGAGGGCCCACGCGTGTCTGCTCGGGCTCAGGAGGCCACGGTGGGACAGCCAGTACCCCAGCACCGAGCTCATCTCGCGTGGACCACCCAGTGCGCGTCAGGAGTAGGTGTGTCCCAGCAGGAGCCCCTAGGAACAGCCCTGCCCTACCAGCTCTTAGCACAGGGAGTCCTGGTCTGCACATGCATGAGCCAGAGAGCCAGAGAGCCAGAGGAGGACGCTGCCGTGGGCTCTAACTGTCCTCAGAGAATGTTGGTATGACCCGGGGATCCAAGGGAGGTGGGGGGAACCTCGGAGGCGCCCAGGAACGCAGGAGGGCCCAGACTGCGGCCCTGCCGGCCCTCGGAGAGGGCCCACGCGTGTCTGCTCGGGCTCAGGAGGCCACGGTGGGACAGCCAGTACCCCAGCACCGAGCTCATCTCGCGTGGACCACCCAGTGGGCGTCAGGAGTAGGTGTGTCCCAGCAGCAGCCGCCCCCCACCCCGGGAACGGCCCCTCCCTAGACAAGCCTTTCCTGTGAGGAGTCCTGGACTGCGCACGCGCGAGCCGGCGAGCCCGCCAGCCAGAGGGAGATGAGGCCTGGGGCTCCTCTTGCCTCAGAGAATGCTTGTGCGGCCTGGGGGCGCCCGCAGGTGTGCTCCGAGGCCTGCCGCGGCCTCTAGCTAGCACCTGGGGCCAGTTGGCAGTGCCGGCTGGCCAGCCTCCTAGAGCCAGGGCTGGCTGCAGCAGGCTCCGCGGGCGGGCGGGCGGGCGGGCGAAGGGCAGACGGAAGCCCAAGGGGGCCCGCCCGCCCGCTCCGCTGCGAAGCGCGCCCGCCCTGGAGGCCAGGACCCCAGGGGGCAGAAGTGGGTCTGGCTTTGCATTGCCCGACCAGCGGGAGGGAGCCAGCCAGGGGCAGCCAGTTGCATCCTCCCGGGAACTGCCAGCGGAGGCTTTTGGGGAGCGCGCTGCCAACTCTTGGCTTGGCCGGGGGAGACCTGCCGTCTCTGTGGCTCCAGCCGGCCAGCAGGCTGCAGGGTCGGGCGCAGCGGCCGTGGGGCTCTGGAGCTTGCTGCCCTGCCCGTGGGCGGAGCCTCCACGGGCCAGCCAGGTGGCACAGGGTTCCTGGGGCTGCGCCTCCTCCCGGCCCGGCCCAGCCCAAGGGAGGTGGGGGGAACCTCGGAGGCGCCCAGGAACGCAGGAGGGCCCAGACTGCGGCCCTGCCGGCCCTCGGAGAGGGCCCACGCGTGTCTGCTCGGGCTCAGGAGGCCACGGTGGGACAGCCAGTACCCCAGCACCGAGCTCATCTCGCGTGGACCACCCAGTGGGCGTCAGGAGTAGGTGTGTCCCAGCAGGAGCCCCTAGGAACAGCCCTGCCCTACCAGCTCTTAGCACAGGGAGTCCTGGTCTGCACATGCATGAGCCAGGGAGCCAGAGAGCCAGAGGAGGACGCTGCCGTGGGCTCTAACTGTCCTCAGAGAATGTTGGTATGACCCGGGGATCCAAGGGAGGTGGGGGGAACCTCGGAGGCGCCCAGGAACGCAGGAGGGCCCAGACTGCGGCCCTGCCGGCCCTCGGAGAGGGCCCACGCGTGTCTGCTCGGGCTCAGGAGGCCACGGTGGGACAGCCAGTACCCCAGCACCGAGCTCATCTCGCGTGGACCACCCAGTGCGCGTCAGGAGTAGGTGTGTCCCAGCAGGAGCCCCTAGGAACAGCCCTGCCCTACCAGCTCTTAGCACAGGGAGTCCTGGTCTGCACATGCATGAGCCAGGGAGCCAGAGAGCCAGAGGAGGACGCTGCCGTGGGCTCTAACTGTCCTCAGAGAATGTTGGTATGACCCGGGGATCCAAGGGAGGTGGGGGGAACCTCGGAGGCGCCCAGGAACGCAGGAGGGCCCAGACTGCGGCCCTGCCGGCCCTCGGAGAGGGCCCACGCGTGTCTGCTCGGGCTCAGGAGGCCACGGTGGGACAGCCAGTACCCCAGCACCGAGCTCATCTCGCGTGGACCACCCAGTGGGCGTCAGGAGTAGGTGTGTCCCAGCAGCAGCCGCCCCCCACCCCGGGAACGGCCCCTCCCTAGACAAGCCTTTCCTGTGAGGAGTCCTGGACTGCGCACGCGCGAGCCGGCGAGCCCGCCAGCCAGAGGGAGATGAGGCCTGGGGCTCCTCTTGCCTCAGAGAATGCTTGTGCGGCCTGGGGGCGCCCGCAGGTGTGCTCCGAGGCCTGCCGCGGCCTCTAGCTAGCACCTGGGGCCAGTTGGCAGTGCCGGCTGGCCAGCCTCCTAGAGCCAGGGCTGGCTGCAGCAGGCTCCGCGGGCGGGCGGGCGAAGGGCGAAGGGCGAAGGGCAGACGGAAGCCCAAGGGGGCCCGCCCACCCGCTCCGCTGTGAAGCGCGCCCGCCCTGGAGGCCAGGACCCCAGGGGGCAGAAGTGGGTCTGGCTTTGCATTGCCCGACCAGCGGGAGGGAGCCAGCCAGGGGCAGCCAGTTGCATCCTCCCGGGAACTGCCAGCGGAGGCTTTTGGGGAGCGCGCTGCCAACTCTTGGCTTGGCCGGGGGAGACCTGCCGTCTCTGTGGCTCCAGCCGGCCAGCAGGCTGCAGGGTCGGGCGCAGGGGCCGTGGGGCTCTGGAGCTTGCTGCCTTGCCCGTGGGCAGGGCCTCCACGGGCCAGCCAGGTGGCACAGGGTTCCTGGGGCTGCGCCTCCTCCCGGCCCGGCCCGGCCCAAGGGAGGTGGGGGGAACCTCGGAGGCGCCCAGGAACGCAAGAGGGCCCAGACTGCGGCCCTGCCGGCCCTCGGAGAGGGCCCACGCGTGTCTGCTCGGGCTCAGGAGGCCACGGTGGGACAGCCAGTACCCCAGCACCGAGCTCATCTCGCGTGGACCACCCAGTGCGCGTCAGGAGTAGGTGTGTCCCAGCAGGAGCCCCTAGGAACAGCCCTGCCCTACCAGCTCTTAGCACAGGGAGTCCTGGTCTGCACATGCATGAGCCAGAGAGCCAGAGAGCCAGAGGAGGACGCTGCCGTGGGCTCTAACTGTCCTCAGAGAATGTTGGTATGACCCGGGGATCCAAGGGAGGTGGGGGGAACCTCGGAGGCGCCCAGGAACGCAGGAGGGCCCAGACTGCGGCCCTGCCGGCCCTCGGAGAGGGCCCACGCGTGTCTGCTCGGGCTCAGGAGGCCACGGTGGGACAGCCAGTACCCCAGCACCGAGCTCATCTCGCGTGGACCACCCAGTGGGCGTCAGGAGTAGGTGTGTCCCAGCAGCAGCCGCCCCCCACCCCGGGAACGGCCCCTCCCTAGACAAGCCTTTCCTGTGAGGAGTCCTGGACTGCGCACGCGCGAGCCGGCGAGCCCGCCAGCCAGAGGGAGATGAGGCCTGGGGCTCCTCTTGCCTCAGAGAATGCTTGTGCGGCCTGGGGGCGCCCGCAGGTGTGCTCCGAGGCCTGCCGCGGCCTCTAGCTAGCACCTGGGGCCAGTTGGCAGTGCCGGCTGGCCAGCCTCCTAGAGCCAGGGCTGGCTGCAGCAGGCTCCGCGGGCGGGCGGGCGGGCGGGCGAAGGGCGAAGGGCAGACGGAAGCCCAAGGGGGCCCGCCCGCCCGCTCCGCTGCGAAGCGCGCCCGCCCTGGAGGCCAGGACCCCAGGGGGCAGAAGTGGGTCTGGCTTTGCATTGCCCGACCAGCGGGAGGGAGCCAGCCAGGGGCAGCCAGTTGCATCCTCCCGGGAACTGCCAGCGGAGGCTTTTGGGGAGCGCGCTGCCAACTCTTGGCTTGGCCGGGGGAGACCTGCCGTCTCTGTGGCTCCAGCCGGCCAGCAGGCTGCAGGGTCGGGCGCAGCGGCCGTGGGGCTCTGGAGCTTGCTGCCCTGCCCGTGGGCGGAGCCTCCACGGGCCAGCCAGGTGGCACAGGGTTCCTGGGGCTGCGCCTCCTCCCGGCCCGGCCCAGCCCAAGGGAGGTGGGGGGAACCTCGGAGGCGCCCAGGAACGCAGGAGGGCCCAGACTGCGGCCCTGCCGGCCCTCGGAGAGGGCCCACGCGTGTCTGCTCGGGCTCAGGAGGCCACGGTGGGACAGCCAGTACCCCAGCACCGAGCTCATCTCGCGTGGACCACCCAGTGGGCGTCAGGAGTAGGTGTGTCCCAGCAGGAGCCCCTAGGAACAGCCCTGCCCTACCAGCTCTTAGCACAGGGAGTCCTGGTCTGCACATGCATGAGCCAGGGAGCCAGAGAGCCAGAGGAGGACGCTGCCGTGGGCTCTAACTGTCCTCAGAGAATGTTGGTATGACCCGGGGATCCAAGGGAGGTGGGGGGAACCTCGGAGGCGCCCAGGAACGCAGGAGGGCCCAGACTGCGGCCCTGCCGGCCCTCGGAGAGGGCCCACGCGTGTCTGCTCGGGCTCAGGAGGCCACGGTGGGACAGCCAGTACCCCAGCACCGAGCTCATCTCGCGTGGACCACCCAGTGCGCGTCAGGAGTAGGTGTGTCCCAGCAGGAGCCCCTAGGAACAGCCCTGCCCTACCAGCTCTTAGCACAGGGAGTCCTGGTCTGCACATGCATGAGCCAGGGAGCCAGAGAGCCAGAGGAGGACGCTGCCGTGGGCTCTAACTGTCCTCAGAGAATGTTGGTATGACCCGGGGATCCAAGGGAGGTGGGGGGAACCTCGGAGGCGCCCAGGAACGCAGGAGGGCCCAGACTGCGGCCCTGCCGGCCCTCGGAGAGGGCCCACGCGTGTCTGCTCGGGCTCAGGAGGCCACGGTGGGACAGCCAGTACCCCAGCACCGAGCTCATCTCGCGTGGACCACCCAGTGCGCGTCAGGAGTAGGTGTGTCCCAGCAGGAGCCCCTAGGAACAGCCCTGCCCTACCAGCTCTTAGCACAGGGAGTCCTGGTCTGCACATGCATGAGCCAGAGAGCCAGAGAGCCAGAGGAGGACGCTGCCGTGGGCTCTAACTGTCCTCAGAGAATGTTGGTATGACCCGGGGATCCAAGGGAGGTGGGGGGAACCTCGGAGGCGCCCAGGAACGCAGGAGGGCCCAGACTGCGGCCCTGCCGGCCCTCGGAGAGGGCCCACGCGTGTCTGCTCGGGCTCAGGAGGCCACGGTGGGACAGCCAGTACCCCAGCACCGAGCTCATCTCGCGTGGACCACCCAGTGGGCGTCAGGAGTAGGTGTGTCCCAGCAGCAGCCGCCCCCCACCCCGGGAACGGCCCCTCCCTAGACAAGCCTTTCCTGTGAGGAGTCCTGGACTGCGCACGCGCGAGCCGGCGAGCCCGCCAGCCAGAGGGAGATGAGGCCTGGGGCTCCTCTTGCCTCAGAGAATGCTTGTGCGGCCTGGGGGCGCCCGCAGGTGTGCTCCGAGGCCTGCCGCGGCCTCTAGCTAGCACCTGGGGCCAGTTGGCAGTGCCGGCTGGCCAGCCTCCTAGAGCCAGGGCTGGCTGCAGCAGGCTCCGCGGGCGGGCGGGCGAAGGGCGAAGGGCGAAGGGCAGACGGAAGCCCAAGGGGGCCCGCCCGCCCGCTCCGCTGCGAAGCGCGCCCGCCCTGGAGGCCAGGACCCCAGGGGGCAGAAGTGGGTCTGGCTTTGCATTGCCCGACCAGCGGGAGGGAGCCAGCCAGGGGCAGCCAGTTGCATCCTCCCGGGAACTGCCAGCGGAGGCTTTTGGGGAGCGCGCTGCCAACTCTTGGCTTGGCCGGGGGAGACCTGCCGTCTCTGTGGCTCCAGCCGGCCAGCAGGCTGCAGGGTCGGGCGCAGCGGCCGTGGGGCTCTGGAGCTTGCTGCCCTGCCCGTGGGCGGAGCCTCCACGGGCCAGCCAGGTGGCACAGGGTTCCTGGGGCTGCGCCTCCTCCCGGCCCGGCCCAGCCCAAGGGAGGTGGGGGGAACCTCGGAGGCGCCCAGGAACGCAGGAGGGCCCAGACTGCGGCCCTGCCGGCCCTCGGAGAGGGCCCACGCGTGTCTGCTCGGGCTCAGGAGGCCACGGTGGGACAGCCAGTACCCCAGCACCGAGCTCATCTCGCGTGGACCACCCAGTGGGCGTCAGGAGTAGGTGTGTCCCAGCAGGAGCCCCTAGGAACAGCCCTGCCCTACCAGCTCTTAGCACAGGGAGTCCTGGTCTGCACATGCATGAGCCAGGGAGCCAGAGAGCCAGAGGAGGACGCTGCCGTGGGCTCTAACTGTCCTCAGAGAATGTTGGTATGACCCGGGGATCCAAGGGAGGTGGGGGGAACCTCGGAGGCGCCCAGGAACGCAGGAGGGCCCAGACTGCGGCCCTGCCGGCCCTCGGAGAGGGCCCACGCGTGTCTGCTCGGGCTCAGGAGGCCACGGTGGGACAGCCAGTACCCCAGCACCGAGCTCATCTCGCGTGGACCACCCAGTGCGCGTCAGGAGTAGGTGTGTCCCAGCAGGAGCCCCTAGGAACAGCCCTGCCCTACCAGCTCTTAGCACAGGGAGTCCTGGTCTGCACATGCATGAGCCAGAGAGCCAGAGAGCCAGAGGAGGACGCTGCCGTGGGCTCTAACTGTCCTCAGAGAATGTTGGTATGACCCGGGGATCCAAGGGAGGTGGGGGGAACCTCGGAGGCGCCCAGGAACGCAGGAGGGCCCAGACTGCGGCCCTGCCGGCCCTCGGAGAGGGCCCACGCGTGTCTGCTCGGGCTCAGGAGGCCACGGTGGGACAGCCAGTACCCCAGCACCGAGCTCATCTCGCGTGGACCACCCAGTGCGCGTCAGGAGTAGGTGTGTCCCAGCAGGAGCCCCTAGGAACAGCCCTGCCCTACCAGCTCTTAGCACAGGGAGTCCTGGTCTGCACATGCATGAGCCAGGGAGCCAGAGAGCCAGAGGAGGACGCTGCCGTGGGCTCTAACTGTCCTCAGAGAATGTTGGTATGACCCGGGGATCCAAGGGAGGTGGGGGGAACCTCGGAGGCGCCCAGGAACGCAGGAGGGCCCAGACTGCGGCCCTGCCGGCCCTCGGAGAGGGCCCACGCGTGTCTGCTCGGGCTCAGGAGGCCACGGTGGGACAGCCAGTACCCCAGCACCGAGCTCATCTCGCGTGGACCACCCAGTGGGCGTCAGGAGTAGGTGTGTCCCAGCAGCAGCCGCCCCCCACCCCGGGAACGGCCCCTCCCTAGACAAGCCTTTCCTGTGAGGAGTCCTGGACTGCGCACGCGCGAGCCGGCGAGCCCGCCAGCCAGAGGGAGATGAGGCCTGGGGCTCCTCTTGCCTCAGAGAATGCTTGTGCGGCCTGGGGGCGCCCGCAGGTGTGCTCCGAGGCCTGCCGCGGCCTCTAGCTAGCACCTGGGGCCAGTTGGCAGTGCCGGCTGGCCAGCCTCCTAGAGCCAGGGCTGGCTGCAGCAGGCTCCGCGGGCGGGCGGGCGGGCGGGCGAAGGGCGAAGGGCAGACGGAAGCCCAAGGGGGCCCGCCCGCCCGCTCCGCTGCGAAGCGCGCCCGCCCTGGAGGCCAGGACCCCAGGGGGCAGAAGTGGGTCTGGCTTTGCATTGCCCGACCAGCGGGAGGGAGCCAGCCAGGGGCAGCCAGTTGCATCCTCCCGGGAACTGCCAGCGGAGGCTTTTGGGGAGCGCGCTGCCAACTCTTGGCTTGGCCGGGGGAGACCTGCCGTCTCTGTGGCTCCAGCCGGCCAGCAGGCTGCAGGGTCGGGCGCAGGGGCCGTGGGGCTCTGGAGCTTGCTGCCTTGCCCGTGGGCAGGGCCTCCACGGGCCAGCCAGGTGGCACAGGGTTCCTGGGGCTGCGCCTCGTCCCGGCCCGGCCCGGCCCAAGGGAGGTGGGGGGAACCTCGGAGGCGCCCAGGAACGCAAGAGGGCCCAGACTGCGGCCCTGCCGGCCCTCGGAGAGGGCCCACGCGTGTCTGCTCGGGCTCAGGAGGCCACGGTGGGACAGCCAGTACCCCAGCACCGAGCTCATCTCGCG